>NC_092454.1:61997119-62320734 GCF_036169615.1 Heliangelus exortis | reverse complement strand
TCATCATTTGTTATGAAAGTACGTAGATTGTGTAAGTGTCATAAAGTTCATACAAACTCAGAGACTCTATCAATGTTTAAGTACACTTAAAAATAATTCTCTTGTAGACCAAGTGTTACTAGTGATAGAATATTGGTTATTGCACTATTTATGGATGCACAAGGTAACCCATTTTAATTAGATGAATAGCCAAATAAATCGGTGTGAATGAGGACTTGACTCCCTCCAGTCCCTGCAGGAAGGAGTTCCCTGTACAAAGCAGTGCATTCCAATTTGGATTTTGTGGACATGCTCCAGGTTGTTGTACGAGGACAGGACACTTTTCAATGATTTCCCCTCTCTTGTAAAATTTTTTAATTCTTCTAGTGTAGTTTAGCGTAATTAAAAATTAATGAATATTTTATAGTGTGAGATGTAAGAAAAAAGTCTTTGTGTGAAAAAGCACCTGTCATCTGTTTAGGAAGCTTTCTGAATCTGTTTAGGTGTCTTTACATTTGCAGACTGTGCTTCCCAGTGTGTTTAAAATTGTCTGGGAAAGAAATAGCATCTCTTGAACAGAGTGCTGAAAAGACCGAGACAGGCAGTGGGAATAGAAATGCCTGGGAGTTTACAGGGAGAGGAGCACTGAAATGGCTGAAAAGGCTGATCCTCAGTGAGTTCCTCATCATGTTACAGACTGTCTATCCTGTCTGTTCTCTTTAGATAACCACTGCCTTTATTAGATGTTCACAGCATCACTGGAAAAGGCTGGTAAAACCACCACCAAAATCTGGAAAGAGATTACAATAAAATCTTAGCTAAGGGCATAGTATGCCCATGATTAAAATCTTCAACCAAAGCAGCCCCAATGCAGTGTTTTGAATTTAGTTTTGTCTGATTTTTCTTTACATTTGTACGTTGTTACTCGTGCACTTGTGTTACTCGTGTTACTCGTACACTGCTTTCTTGCTTGTACTCCACAAGATATCAAGAAGGCACTCGACTTTTTTGGGTGAAGTGCAAGAGTGATTGAGGCCAGAGAGGGCCCTCTCTGGGAATTCACTGCATGGTGAGGGGTGGGGAGGGTGAGAGATGTTTACAGCATCTTGTTGGACAGTTATTGTCCTGGCTGTGGGCTTACCTTGTACTATTCAAGTAGCATGACCTTCTTACGTGTTAGAAGGGAACACACCATTGCACATTGCCCATGAAAATATATGTATCTACATATATGTTATTTTCTCTAGCCTTTAGGTATTCATCCCAAGTCAGGAAGCTTCTGCCAGTGCTTCTGAGGGCAGAATTTGACTGTTCCAGGTGCACTGGACATTTTCATTCTACATCTACTCCTCCTGACTTTTTTTTTATTGTGGGTTTAAAGTTATTTTATTTAGTTTCACTATGCATATTCTTTTGTGGATAGAAACCTGGTGTTGGTTTTTGTGAGGCATTCCCCACAGGGAAGCATGAATACCAGTCTTATGTGGTGAAGTAATCACCAGAATACCTTGCATATCTCAGTAATGGATGTTGTTCTAGACACATCATCTGTGTCTAGAAACAGTTGTTCCACTATTCCACTACATCATCTGGAGTGGATGTTGTTCTTTGTTCTAGGACAGTAAGTTGATAAATGGAATGAAACATTTTCCATTAAAAAAAGAATTAATTTATTTAAAGCCTGAAAATTGTAGAAAAATATTTCCTTTTTTTTTCTCTTTCATTCTTTCAAGATTTTGTTTTCTGTTGACCCTGAAAATTCTGAAGTTTTTTTTTCTATTTTCTTCTTTTTGTATTATTCATGACATCACCTGTGATTTAATAATAACAGTGACTACATTCTCACACACAGAGTTTCCTTATGTTACTCTCCTCTCTTGCATTTTTCCCACCCTTGGAAAATGGGTAGACTAGCAAAAAAAAAAAAAAAAAAACAACTTTAAAAATTTGAAAAATTTCCTAGAATGTTCAAAACAACAAACATAAGCCACATCATTTTGATTCCTGAAAAACAAAGATAGTAAGTTGCTAGATTTTCATTAAATTGTTCTTTCTGCAACTAGACAAAGGGCTCACATTTTTTTGTCATGGGTAGTAGTTAGATAACTAACTGAAATGAACTGCATTTTTTTCCTACAGTATTGTTACTTGATTTCTGCTGCTTCCTACTGAAGAACACAAAATCCCTAGGTTTTATATAAATGTAGCTCACGGTTTCATGCATATAACATCAGCTTGGCTCCTGAATTATAAGCTGGGTGGGGCAGGGGCAACACCCGGAACTGGGTTTCAGTCCTAATTTTTCTGCTGGAACTCCTGTAAGGTTGTTGGTCCTGGGGCAAAGAACATTTTATTCTGAATTTCTAACCATCTGTAAACACTGACCTTATTGTTCATGTTTTATTCAATGCTTGCTATCTCCACTGTTCTCATAAGACTGTATGTTTTACTTTCATTTTTTTTGTTTTATTCTTATTGTTATTATTGTTATTGCTGTTGTTGTTCCTATTACTAATAGTAATAGTTGTTATTACTATTGAAATCCAGTATCAAATACCTGACTATACAGAAGTCTGAGTTTTGAGGGAGTTGGGGAAGATTTTTTTTGCAGGTAGCAGCTCTGAATTTTTATCCATTTTCATCTGAACTTTCATCCATTAGAGAATGTTTCATTGCCATATCTACATGTTTTTTGAATACCTCCAGGGAAGGAAGGGAAGGGAAGAGAAAAAGGGAAGGGAAGGGAAGGGAAGGGAAGGGAAGGGAAGGAAGGGAAGGGAAGGGAAGGGAAGGGAAGGGAAGGGAAGGGAAGGGAAGGGAAGGGAAGGGAAGGGAAGGGAAGAGAAAAAGGGAAGGAAGGGAAGGAAGGGAAGGGAAGAGAAAAAGGGAAGGGAAGGGAAGGGGAAGGGAAGGGAAGGGAAGGGAAGGGAAGGGAAAAGGGAAGGGAAGGGAAGGGAAGGGAAAAAGGGAAGGGAAGGGAAGGGAAGGGAAGGGAAGGGAAGGGAAGGGAAGGGAAGGGAAGGGAAGGGAAGGGAAGGGAAGGGAAGGGAAGGGAAGGGAAGGGAAGGGAAGGGAAGGGAAGGGAAGGGAAGGGAAGGGAAGGGAAGGGAAGGGAGGAAGGGAAGGGAAGGGAAGGGAAGGGAAGGGAAGGGAAGGGAAGGGAAGGAAGGGAAGGGAAGGGAAGGGAAGGGAAGGGAAGGAAGGGAAGGGAAGGGAAGGGAAGGGAAGGGAAGGGAAGGGAAGGAAGGAAGGAAGGAAGGAAGGAAGGAAGGAAGGAAGGAAGGAAGGAAGGAAGGAAGGAAGGAAGGAAGGAAGGAAGGCAGGCAGGCAGGCTCCTGGGTTATCCACAGGGGAGCCATCAGCAGTAACTTCCCACCCTCTTCCCAGCTGTACTTCAGCTCCCTCCAGAAGGCCCCATCAATCCCAGCAGACACCAGAGGGAAAAGGTGGCCACAGCACCACGGGCACTCCAGGTGAAACAGCACCACCACCCACACCATTAGTGACCCCCAGACTCTTCTTGTTGTCTTAAAGCCTTTATTGTCTTTAACAGGAAGGTGGAGGCAACAAATGAGAACTTCCTGCCCTCTTCAGCCCCTGCTTCATAAGTCCTGGGGTGCCCCCCTAGGGCTGATGGTGGCATGGCCTCTTGTGGGGCTGGGGAGAGTCCTGGGGCTGCAGGGCTCTCCTCTTTGGGGGGTGCTGGGACCCCCCGGGTGAGTGTTCCCTGACCCAGCTGGGAGGAGAGGGGCTGCAGCTGCCACCCTGTCCAGAGGGACCTGCCACTGCCACCTCTGGCTCCTCCTGGAGCTGCTCCTGCTCTGCAGGAATGGGCACAGATTGGGGGTGGCTGAGACCACTGCAGGGGGCTGGCTCTGACGTGCTGGGTTGTTCCTCCACGTGGGAGCCTGCCAGGCTGCTGAAGAAGGCCAGGATGGATTCAGGAGTCCTGCTGTGGGAGGCCGTGGGGCTGGAGCTGGTGTCAGAGCTGGCAGTGGGGCTGTGGCCAGATGCAGGACTGGTGGTAGAGCTGGGGCTCCTGTCAGAGCTGGAGGTGGAGCTGGGGGTGGTGTCAGAGCTGTTGGTAGAGCTGGGTCTGGCTGCAGGGTTTTGCTGTGCCAGGTGCTGCTGGAGCTCCCTGCCACACACTTCTGATGCTGTTTCAATGAGCTGACGCACAAATGTCTCTGTGTTTCCCCTCAGATAGTTCCTGGCACTTAGGTCCTCCAGCAATAGCTCCTCATCCAGCCCGTAGCTGCACAAGCAGCCCACAACGGCGACCTCCACCACATGCATCGTCCACCATGCACCTCTGAAGATTGCCCCAAGCTCCCTTCGAACCCACAGCAACAGGGGCCTGAAGTGAAATGGGTCACTTCTGAAAAAGTCTGCCCAGACCTCAGGGGGGAAGCCAGCCACCAGAGGCCTGGCCACTGGCTCTGCAGCCACCTGCTCATCCTCCTCATCTTCAGCCCAGGGCTCTGTAGGGTCTGAGACACTGAACGTCAGAAAGTCATTATCTGAGCGCTCGGAGAACATGATGGACGTCGTCTCTGCCCTGCAGAGGGGACAGCTTTTCTTTAGCTGTGTCCAACGCAGTGCACAGCCCAGGCAAAACTGGTGCCTGCAGGGTGACAGGGAGGCGATGCCCTCCTGGTTGCTGTAGCAGATGGGGCAGCACCACTGGCTCTCATCGGCCATGCTCCCTGCACGCTGTGGTGGGCTGGCGAGCGCTGAGGATGAGCAGCTGCTCCCTCTGGCAGGTGCCGCAGCGGTGGGTGTTGTGTGCTGCAAGAGGGAGAGAGAGCAGGGTCACTTGGTGTCCCGGGGAGGGGAGGCAGACATGCCCAGGTCCCTGGGGAAGGACACTCTCCCGGCGCCCGTGGTTTCCCCAGCGCTCCCTGCCAGGCAGGGCCAGGCTCGGGCTGTGGGGCCGGCAGCTCCCTGAGCCCCATCCCTGAGCCACCCCAGGGCTGCCCCAGGAGGACGTTTCCCCACACAGCTCACCTCTGCTGCTGCAAGCACACCGCGCAGTGCCCGGCTGCCTGAACCAGGCAGGGCCGGGGAAACACAAAGGATGGCTCTGGCTCGGGCACCCAGAGCTGCCAACAGCAGCTCCCAAAGCAGCAGCAGCACCAGCACCACAGGAAGCCTCGCTCAAGACTCCAGACCTCGCATGGATGCTTGGTCAGAGAGCAGTCAGGAGCCAGACTGAGCCGGGCTCTGCTGGTGCCCCGAGGTAAGCAGCCAGGGACGTGAGGTCACAGTCTGTCCCTTGGTGACGTTACCACCCGCCACATGGTGATGTCACAATGTCCCATCAGCCCTGGAACTGCTCTCCTGGGCAGCGATGCACACGGTGTGCCCTTGCACACACATCTAAAGCTGCTCCAGTGTCCCTTGCCGCTCCTTTTTCTCCACACCTCTTGTCTGCCCAGCATCAGTGTCAGCACTGAGACCTTGGGCGTGTCCTGCCAGAGGCCCCTCTGGTTGATCTGGTCATGGCAGACATCTCCAGGCCCCTCCAGCCAGAGGGTTAATGTGATGAGGCCTTGCACCTCCCTCGGAGGCCGCAAGTCAAAATCCTACAGGCAGTCTCTTCAGTCTTTAATTGCTGGCCAGGTCGAAGGGCTCACCTGGTTTCTACCATGTGATGTCCACAGAATCCCTGCAAGAAAAGATGGGCTCACTGACTCATGGAACCATCCAGCCCAGATTGAAGAGACCTTCAAAGATCAGCTGGTCTAAGCTGTTGTGGGAAAGGGAGCCTACGAGACATTATCTGTCAGCAGGCAGACTTTCATGTCTTTCAGAAAGTGGTGGACAAAGTCCCTTATCAAGAAGTCCTATAGGGCAAAAGAGTCCAGAAACTTGAAATTAATTTCTATGAAGCTATCACAGATTACAAGAAATACTTCCACATCTATATTCTGTTAGTGCCAGAGCAGGTTATGGAGCAGGTAATCTTGAGACATTACTGGGGTCACATCTGAAAAAGTCTGCCCAGGCCTCAGGAGGGAAGCCACCCACCTGAGGCCTGGGCACCGGCCCTGCCAACTGTTGCTCTTCCTGGTGTGCAGGACAAGCAGAGGGTCAGGCCTGAGCAGCATGAGTTCATGAAAGACAGCTCCTGCCTGACAAAATTCATTTTTTCTATAAGAATGTGACTCCCTTAATAGATGAGAGAAAGGCTGTTGGTGTTGTTTACCTGGACCTTAGTAAAGCCTTCATCACTGTTTCTTACAGAATTCTCATGGAGAAAGTTGCTGCTTATGGCTTAGGCTGGTGCCCTCTTGGCTGGGTAACAAACTGGCTGTCCAGGCCCAAAGAGCTGTGGTAAATGGAGTTAAATGCAGGTGGTGGCTGGTCACAAGTGGTGTTCCCCAGGACTCAGTGTTGAGGCCAGAGGATTTTGTTGTTCTCTCAAGGGCACAGTTTTGTGTCATTGCCTTGTTTCCTACAAACATTCAGAGATTAACAGGTTCTCCAAATTGGCATGCCAGGACAGTCTTGCTGACAGGGCTGAACCATCCCTGACTTTCTTCAGGAGAAAATATGAGGCAATACAAGACAAGTTTTGGAGTCTCTTAGCTGCAACATTCCAATATCTGAGAAAACACACTGACAACAAGCATCGCTACCAGCTACTGAAACATTCTGTAACCTTTTTTAGGAATATTTTTAATGTATTCATGAATGGCTTTATTCCTTAAGCTTATTCTTTTTTCTTTTCAACATTAATTCTTTACTGAGAGAGTAGTTAGGCATTGGAATGGCCCCACCTAGGGATTTAAAAATCTCTGTCACAGCATTACACTAATACATTTATAGTAATTTTTCCTTATTTATCTGAGTTGTACTGTATATCTTTTTATAGTGCTCTATACAATGTATCGAATTAACCTTATTCGTGTTACCAAATTCTTTAACTTTATGTGGTGGGGAATGAATTTCACACTTAAGTATCATATGCCTAATTAAATTGTTTAATTGAAGGTTTATTAATGTTCTTAATTCATTCTCTGCTGATTAGAAGTAAGAAACGAACAATATTTGCTCACGGATAGATTTTCCAGAAAGATATAGTAGTAGCAATTTCTTAACAGCGTTTCTTTGAATGAAGGAAAAGGAGTCTTCATCCATTACATCTTTGAATAACCTTCAGATATACAGCAGACTGTATAAATAATTTATGCCATCAAGGCTTACATTAGAGTGCAACACAAACAGTTAAGGTACATTTGACTTGAACTGACAGATGAGCATGAAGACAAATGATAAGAAATAAAGGTACATTGTGTCATGTTTGCTGTTGCTATTGCCATGGACGTTCTTAAGAGAGAAACTTAAAATTTAAATTTTGCCACAGGTGTCTCAGAGACTGCAGATGTCTCTCCATCAGTTGCTTAGTGATTAGATGGGAACAAAAGACTGGCCAGTCTGTGGAAGTGGTGGTGCTGACTGATAGCCTGAGCAGTACCAGATCTTCTGACAGCTGCCAGCGGGGTTGCTTTGGTGGGCTCATGGCTCACCAGCCTACTTTTCTTGGCACCTGCCTTGGCAGATGCTTGAGAGATGCCCCAAGCATCCAGGTAGCTGTAAGACTTTGCAGTCTTGCATGGATGTCCTCTCACCAGGACTGAGCTGGGAGGAGTCTGGCTGCACAGAGAAACAGGGGTGGAGAAGTCAGCACAGAGAGGAGAAAACACTCAGAGCAAAAACTGCTGTAGAAATTTTCTCTGGCCTTGTTTGACATGGGGCCTAAAGTCATGAGGCCACCTTTCTCTTCTTATTGTCTATTCCTATGGTTTTGTTTCCTGAAGGCAAGATGCCAAGAAGTAGGAAGACCTTGGCCCCTTGGTACCCGTTTCACCTGTGATATGCATTGATGTTTCCAGGCATGTTGATGCTTTCCCTTGCCTGTTGTCCCTTAATCCCTGCAGCTAAAAGCTGTGATACTTCTTTCAGGACATGTGGCCTGGGAGGAAACATCTAGCTGTGATCATCCACATAACACTGACCTCTGTCATAGCAATACAGAGCATTAGGGTGGGTGAGCAGAGAATGAACAATCTACCTTGTTCTCACCAAAGGAATCAGGGCAAGCTTCATAGTCTGGGTGTCTCATGGAGAGTTGAAATTTAAATTAAAAAAAAATTACATGTTCCAGATTACAAAAGCTGTGTAAAATCCAAACTATACACACACATGGCATAAGAAATGAAATGTCTTAAATTTCATTCATGTCTCTTTCTACTCTTCCTTGTTTTCTTAAAGGGGACATGTTGTAGAATGTTGGAGAATGCTCCCAAATGCTCCCGAAAAGGTAGGGGGTGTGACCCCTTTGCCATGCCCAACCCCATGTTTGGAAGGCCAATTAGATTGGCCAGTGCTACAGGTAAACACACCAGGTGGCCAATAATACGTTATGTTGGTTTATGGTGGGGGGGGCGGGGTCACAGAAACACTGTATAAGTAAAAGTTACTGCACAATAAAGTGGAAGCTTGTTTATCAACCATATTGGTTGTATTAGTTTTCCCTCACCGTCTCTGACAGGGACATTGCATAAGATTCATGAAATATGCACAGTTAAAGCACCTTATATCTGGGGGCACAGCAGCCTGCTCAATAAATTAATGACAGTCAGACTTTTAGCTGGCAATGTCAAATTCCATTGTCCATGACACCCAGGCAGCCCTGGTTTTTACTTTCTAGTAACCCTCACCCACATTGCAGATTATGTTTGCCAGAGGAAATGGAGTTAATGACAAGGGTGATAAACTAAACCAGGACTGACAAGATCTCTGTTTCCTGTTAGAAGTGGCAATAATCCCATGATAATGTGTGACTTGTAGGCAATGTGGTCATCATTTCCAGATACTTCTTGGCAAGTCAGAAGAAACTAAGAAACTGGATCCCTAAGAGACATGCTGACTTGCTGTGTCATACCCTATGGAAGGGAGGAAAGGGGAGGAAGGGAGGAAAGGAAGGAAAGGAAGTAATGAAATGAAGGAAAGAAGGAAGGGAAGGGAGAGAAGGAAGGGAAAGAAGGAGAAGAAAGAGAAAAAGGAAGAGTAAGAGAAAAAGATGTATCCAGCAGGACAACCACTGGTACAGCAGAATCTTGGAGAGGTTCCTGCTTTGTCTCACTCTGTGGGCTGCAGAGACAAGTGCTGGAGGTGGAAAGGTTGTAGCTGATCCCAACTCCTCTTCTTGGCTGCCAGCAGAGACTGGGGGCAATGTCCAGGTGGATCCCCATCAGACTTGCTGCAAACCCAGCTTTCCCTCCTGCCCAGTGTGCCCTCAGCATCTGCTGTGCTGTGTGTGCATGGCTGCAGAAGGATTTTCTGCAGGATGAGGCAATGTTGATGTGGGCCTGGAGCCCTCAGATGTTGTACAAAATGCTGGAAGTATCCCTGATCCCATCACCCCTATGCAAGGAAATCCTCGTGCTTCCTTATTCAGGAGAACTTACTAACCACATGAATGACTTTACCCAGGATTAGGAATCAGAAGTTTCCAGAGGCCATGTGTTGGGTCTGCCTGCTGGGAGAGGCCCCAGGGGAAGGGCAAGAAAGCAGCATGGAGAGACAGTGTCATGGAACTGGTAATTTATTTGTTTTTTCATCCATAAAAGGATGACTGTGCCCCAGCTAACACCGGCGCCGGGGCTGGGGAGAGTCCTGGGGGCTGGGGGCCCTCCTCTTTGGGGGGCGCCGGGGCCCCCTGGGTGAGCGGTCCCTGCCCTGGCTGGGAGTGGAGGGGCTGTGGCTGCAGCCCTGGGCAGAGGGACCTGGAACGGCCACCCCTGGCTCCTCCTGGGGCTCCTCCTGATCCACAGGGACAGATGCAGATGGGGGGGAGCTGGGACCCCCCCAGACTCTGATGGGCTCTGATGTGCTGGGATGTTCCCCCATGTCGGGGCCTGCCGGGCTGCTGATGGAATCAGGAATGTCCCTCTGGGAGGCCGTGTGGCTGGGGCTGGCTGCAGGGCTGATGGTGGGGCTGGAGCATGAGTTGGGGCTGGTGGTGGTACTGGGGCTGGAGCTGGTGATGAGGCAGGTGTCAGAGCTGCTGGTGGTGCTGGAGCTGTCTGCAGCATTTTGCTGGGCCAGGTACTGGCAGAGATCACGGCCACACAAGTGTGATGCCATTTCAATGAGCTCGTGGACAAATGTCTGTGTGCTGTTTCCCAGCCAGACCTGCAGGTCCTGCAACAACCGCTGCTCATCCAGCCCATAGAGGCACAGGTAGAATATAATAGTTCCCTCCAGCTCAATCTCCTCCCACCATTCACCTTCAAAGATGGTCTCGAGCTCCCATTGTATCCACACCTGCAGGTACCAGATATTAATTGGGTTCCTCTTGAAAAATTCCGCCCAGACCTCAGGAGGGAAGCCACCTGTCTGAGCCCTGTGCATGGGCTCCTCCGCCCCCTGCTCCTCCTGATGTTCAGCAGCCCAAAACCCTGTAGGATCCGTGATGTCAACGCTAAAATAATTATTGTCTGACCACTGGGAGAAGATGATGGACGTCGTGTCTGTCCTGCAGAGGGGGCAGGTTTGATTCTGCTGTAGCCAGCGCAGTGCACAACCCAAGCAAAATTGGTGTGAGCAGGGTAACAGGGAGGCGATGCCCTCCTCGTGGCTGTAGCAGATGGGGCAGCACCACTGCCTCTCATCGGCCATGCTCCCGGCACACTGTGGTGGGCTGGCGAGTGCTAAGGACGAGCAGCTGCTCCCTCTGGCAGGTGCCGCAGCGGTGGGTGTTGTGTGCTGCAAGAGGGAGAGAGAGCAGGGTCACTTGGTGTCCCGGGGAGGGGAGGCAGACATGCCCAGGTCCCTGGGGAAGGACACCCTCCCGGCGCCCGTGGTTTCCCCAGCGCTCCCTGCCAGGCAGGGCCAGGCTCGGGCTGTGGGGCCGGCAGCTCCCTGAGCCCACGGCTGCCCCAGGAGGACGTTTCCCCACACAGCTCACCTCTGCTGCTGCAAGCACACCGCGCAGTGCCCGGCTGCCTGAACCAGGCAGGGCCGGGGAAACACAAAGGATGGCTCTGGCTCGGGCACCCAGAGCTGCCAACAGCAGCTCCCAAAGCACCAGCAGCACCAGCACCACAGGAAGCCTCGCTCAAGACTCCAGACCTCGCACGGACGCTTGGTCAGAGAGCAGTCAGGAGCCAGACTGAGCCGGGCTCTGCTGGTGCCCCGAGGTAAACAGTCAGGGATGTGAGGTCACAGTGTGTCCCTTGTTACTGCTGACTGATGTCTCAGTGTTCCATCTGCCCCAGCTTAATCATGGAACCATGGAACCATCCAACCCATGTGGTTCCAACTCTGATGGGAAAGGGAGCCTTGAGGAGATTATCTAGCACCCTGTCCAATTGTGTCTTGAAATCCCCCAGTGGTGGGCACTCTCCCACATTCTATGTGGAGGGTGTTCCAGTGAATGATTTTTTGCCAGAAATGTCTTTCTTATGTCAAGACAAATCCTCTTCCAGTGCACACAGTACCCATAGACCTTTGTCTTCTGAAAAGAAAAGGGAAAAGAAAAGAATATTCAGACTTGAAAGGACCTTCAACCATAACCCAGTCCAACTGCCTAATGGCGAAGTGAGGAGAGGGGTGGTGAAGGATAAGGTGATGGGCAACAATGTGATGGTATGGAGGTTAGGGGAGGTGAGGAGGCATAAAGACTGTGGGGCTTTTATATCAATTACATAAACGGAAAATAAAATAAATTAAAAAGGAAAATAAAAGTTTCCTTTTATAGACGTTTACTTAGTGACTGCAGGACATAAAGAATTTTTTTCTCTCCTGAGTATCTGTTCTGTGCGTGGCAAGCAAATTCTGTGCCCTCCCTACATGGGACATGAAGTGTCATTAAATAATCTGTGAAATTTTTTGTTTTCATGTTACTCTTCTTGATAAAGAGAGTCTCTAATGGGTAACAGTCACTGGCATTTGTTTTCACATCCACAGTCTCCCTTCCTAAGACATTAAGAAACAGAAAATATAGAAGTTGTGAAGAAATTCATTGATCTGAAATTGAACAGAGCAATATAATTCATCCTCACAGCAGATGTTTGTATTTATTTGAATGTGTCTTACATACTTCCAAGTGTTCATCCAACATCTTGTTTATCCAAACCAAAAAGAATAATGAAACCGCTTAACACGTTTTCATTTGTGTGTTATAAAATGAAGCAGTAATTGTAGGAATAGAAAACCCTCCCTGAGTTTGTTCACAGCAGTAGTGGTCGAAGACAGGATATTATAACCACAAACCAGCACGCAGTGGTAGAGCTAAAGCAGGAAGGCACGTTCCCTCTGGAACAGAGCTGTGCTAGAGACAGCAGAAGTGCACAAAAACCAGCAACTATGGAAACAGCTTAAAAGTGCTACAGCTACCCTGCAGAGCTGATCCAGTGTGGAGAAATTATGATTTCGCAACACTTTGAATAAGACCAGGAATATGTTTGAGGTCACTTTTTCAAGTAGGGAATGAAGCTCCCTAAACTCTCAGCAATGAAACAATGACCTTATTGGCAGCTGACCCACACGAAGAGGTTGTGAAACAACCTGGTCCTATGGAGCAAATCCACTGTCACTGTCACTGTCCCTGGGGAAAGTTCCCACTTTATCTGTGTGGCTAATATCCTACATGAATGAGCTGACATCATTTATGATTATCCTAAATTAATGTATTTGGAAAATAATATAACCAACTACATTATTAGACCTTGAAAAGTTATTTTTCCAATGGGTTTTAAAGCAAGCTTTCACCAGCCAGTGATTATTCTAAAAACAAGTGTTGTAAGCAAGACAGATCAACACTGTCAAAAGTAATACAGATTTACAAGATGCTGCATGTTATCTCCAGATGGGTTTCACTGGTGTTGAAAATATACCATGTTTCCCACACATGGATGCATCTGTAGTCTTCTGCTACATATGGGAAGGAACACAGCCACATTTCAAGTCTTCAGCAATATTACCCTGGAAAAATATCCTCCTAAACCTTATGTTCTAACTATTTTAATGCTCTATTATCTGCCAAAAGAAACTATAAAAACTTTCTTTAATAAGACTTTTGCTATTTTTATTTCATTCCTTCACTTAGTCCCACTCTCTCACAGGCATAAAAACATACACATACCAATTGGAATACAGTCTCAGTATTAAAATGTCATAATATTAACAGGGAGGTAAAATCATGCTATTTCAGTAGGTCCAATATAATGTAAATCATAATTTGAGGCACATTATAGTACTGCAATGATGAGTTTGCCACATTAGAAAAAATACAAAAATTAAAGTCCTTTCACTGTGACAAACTATTACGGTTTTAACTTCATTGTGAGTTTCCCATAGAAAGAGTTCCAAGCCACCAGATGACAATTTAATTGATGTTAAATATGCACAAAGCTATTAAATTTTGGGGGACTCTTCAGACTATAAAACTTTTCCGTTACACTCAATTTAAACTGAAAATAAACACTTGTAATGATCCAACCGAAGGAATTTGCTGTCTGAAACATCCTAAATATTGTTTTGAATTACCCTGCCTGTGTTATAAACACTGAAATGGTCATGTGAAGATTACTGTATATCAGTGGGAGATTATCACTTAATTAACTCTTCTGGGAACATAAGATTCCTCTGGGAGGACTTTTTTATATAAATAAAATGCTTTTCCTTAGCCTCAAGTTAAAATTCTTGAGCAGCATATTAAGGCAGGAGACTAGCAATAAAGACTTCACATATATATTATTTGTGAAAACAAAAAAATTTTAATTTGTTTAATTACTAGAAGTCACAAGTTGTGAAAACATTATTTTGGGACACCTTAAGACATTTAAGAAACAAACTGCATTTGTGCACCTCACTCTTACCTTTGAAAACATTAATTTTTTTTCTCTTCTCTCTTTAGCAATACATTAAGGCCAGAGAAAAATACGAGCTAGGATTTACTTCTAGCATTGGGTTTTCTAGCTAAACAAGAACATTGGTTGTAAATCACTTGTATGTAAAACAATGTGAGCAAGTATTACACTTGTTCTGATCAGAAGTGCACATTCACTCACAAACCTTGTCACAAGGAATACTCATTATGAATGGAAAATAGGGTCTCATTACAAATGTCAAGAGAAAACAGACAGAAAAGCTGTATGAATGGATAAACCAACTCCTTTACATGTACAGAACTCAGGATTACACAAGTTTTGAATCTCAGATTGTGGTCCTTAAAAATGAAATAACTGGAAGATGCAATAGGGGGTTTCAGTATTCCTTGGGACAAAATGCCAAGAATCCAATGTGATTATGTTATAAGAAAAGCCCTAGCAAATGGGTAATCAGTCACTACTCCTGGGACTTGAGCACCTTGACACACCCAGCTAAATGAAAAATACCAATTTTTTCTCCATTTTTGAGACAGTGTGGTAAACATAGACAAATATTATGGTAAAATCAAGAAAAACAACGTTGCCTGAAGAAAAAAAATTCTCTACGATAGGCATCTATTCCACTTCTTTGTTTATTTTTCTAGCTCTACAGGCTTTCTCTTTCATCCCATCCAAGAAAGTGTTAAGACTCCAAGCTATAACAGAGCAGTCAGCTTTCATATAGATATTTTTCACTATGACTGGCACAGCAATGTATAAACATCATTTTTTTTCATGGTGGGCAGGTCCTGTTCAGCCTTCATAGAGACATTTTTTAATTTGGAACATAAATTAAATTAAATATTTATGCTGGAGCTGCCAAAAGAAAGACAAATAGAGCTGGCAAACAATTCTCTTAATAAAGTTCAATCACTGTAATGCACACTGTTGTCAAAGGCTAAGTTCAAGTTAATTTTTTCTTTTAAAGTTTGCTCTCTCTTTTCTGACAGCTATGCTAGAAAGAGCTGGTAATTTGAAAGGAGATTTATTTAGGGTGTAATCCTGTGCTTAGCTGAAGTGCAGGCAGTTTCTTTTCCCTTTGGCAGCATCTGCAGCTGGCAAGGTCCTGTAGCAATTTACTTATTTTTCTAGCTGTTTTTGGGTAAGGTTGTTTCATTAATGCATACTTTAACATACTTTAACAAGCATATCCACACATACAACTGAGAAGAAAGAAACATTCCTTAGTTCAGTATCTTTTTAAAAGATTTACTTTTAAAGTTAAAGATCTACTTTTTGTTTAAAAAAACCAAAAAACAAACAACAAAAAACAAACAAAAAAAACTCAAAAAAAAAACCCCTAGTCAAAGCTATTGATAAAGCATGCATAAGTTCAAAGGAAAAGGACAATAACATAAGGACAGCCAACTGTGGTATCACAATATTCTGCTCAGCCTACCTACCCAGGTACAAAGTATTGCTGGGTTATCAGCAGTCAGAACAAAAAAAGATGTTATGTGTCTCTGAAACACATTTTCAAATATATAGAATATTTAAACATTTAAAAACCTGGCGTTTAGCACTGCTGATGAATGATTTCAGTCTCCCGCACTGCCAGCTTTCCTTTCTCCCAACACCACCTTAGTATATACAGGTAATGTTTGGGAAGACCAAAACAATGGGTACTCAGAGAAAAACTAAGTCAGGCATTGGGAAATGAACTTTCTGTAATGACAATGTATTTCTGGATTCCTAGGAAATAAAAATATGAAAAATGCCTGAAATCCTTGCTCACTTGCAAATTCCTGAGAACTAACTTAGTGTTAGTCCTAATTCTAGTTAGTCACAGAGTCTAATTCTAACGAGAAGCAAGATGTCATGTCCTCTTAACTATTGAACTTCATGGCCTTTTCCAAATCTTTTCTTGATGAAGTTTTAAGCTGGAAAAAGGTACATTTAGGTCAAACATTAGGAAGAAATTTTTTTGTGTGAGGGTGGTTAGACAGTGGCACAGGTTTCCCAGGGAGATTGTGGATTCCTGATGACTTGAAGTGTCCAAGGCCAGGCTGGATGGGGCTAAGAGCAGCCTGATCTAGTGGGAGGTGTCACTGCCCATGGCAGGAGGGTTCAAACTAGATGATTTTTCCCAACCCAAACCATTCTATGATTCTATGAAGCCATGTGTCATGTAAGGACAGCTTGCATGGTTAAAAGCAGAGCACTGGACTACTCTGAATAAAAAACTGAAGAATTACATACTAATCGAATACCTCTCTGCTGTTTTTTTCCCAGATGAACCTGAGTTATCCCCTCCTTGTGCCTGAGTTTCCCTACTTTTAAATGACAAAAACATTGTTTGATCTAGTTAGGTAACATTATCACCACATCCACTATTAGAGTTCTTCCACCTCCAACAGCAATACCAAAGGAGATGTTCTAAGATCTGAATTACATTTCCGCCTCATGTAAAAATCCCCTGGGGCCTTTTTGTCCCTTCTCTGCCTTACCTGTATTGCAATATGTCTCTTAGTACATATCTGTACAGTATGATTTGAGCTGGCACTTACAAACCCTGAGCTGAGAACACAAGAAATAAAAATAGACACATTAAGCCTAAGAAAAACAGTCTTCAACTGGTCTACATTTTCATCACTGTATCCCTTCTGCTGGAAATCACTGGAATCCACCTTTGCAACCCGCTGTACCATTCACCATTAGACTGTATTTTCTAGTGCTAGAAATCTTGATTCATAGCCTTCAACTATCTACCTAGGATCTCTACAAAAGTCCATTTTTAAAAATAGCCACATGTATATTGTAACATGAAATGTTGTCTATGATTTCTGATAGAATATCAGTCTTATTTTCAAAGGTCAATCTAAAATTTGCAAGATAATCTAATAAGTTGCAAATATAATATATTTGTCTTATATAAAAGAAAGAGGCATTTTCCAGTGGGCTACATTCCACCTATAATCCTTTTCTGCAACCAGGGAAAAAACCAGAAACTTCTGAAATCTTCAGAAGGACATTTAGGAAAGCCCAAGGAACAGATGTGTTGGACCAGAACTTGGGAAAAACATTCATATAAGTAGAATAAAGGCCATCTGAATATTGTTGCCTGCCTGTCATAATTGACCTGAAAGGTGAACATCATGCAATCTGCCATCCATGAAAATCTGTCATTTTTTTAATGGAAAAAACACCCTTTTGGCCGATGAGTAATTGAGACTCTGAACTATACTAGTGGTAGCTCTTTCACTTGCTAAGCCTTCCAAAAGGATGTTGGGCTTTGTACCTTTCTGTACACATTGCCTGAAAAAATATTTGCTAATGATTCAGTAAGTTTTAATGCTTATTTTATTTGGTAACACTGGTCAATAAACAAAGCTATTACCTTTAATGTCAAGCAAACTCCCTGGTAGCACACAAAAGGCTTTAAGAGACTAGAAATTTCATTTAGAAATTCAGTAAAAAATGGAATAGTGCTGGTTTTATTTTTCCTTGTGGAGTATTGATTTCTTCACCACTGCAGTGAGGTTTGCTTATCTAATCTGATTAATAAATTGTGCACCTGCAGCACAGCAGCAGCAGTAGAACTAGGCTATAACTCCATATTTTCTTCATTCCTTTTAATGATATGTATAAAAACAGATATTCAAATCAGCTTACATTATGATCTATATGTCTTCAGATGCATTGTACCTTGAGATCCTGTACCATCTGCTTTTCATCAGACACATGGCTATTGCGAAAAATGGGCTAAATGAGACAGATGCTAACACCAGCTTTGTCAAATATGTATTCAAAGCCTCAGCTCTCAGACCTATTTTTCCTCCTGGACTGGTGTGAAAATAGCTTTATGGGTCTCTGTAGTGAACATACTTACACAAGTAAAACTGGACTGAAGAGTCACTGACTTGAAGGCCCAATCCTAAGTGGGTTCCTTGCAAGTGCCTAGTGAGACGATCCACCTGCACAGCCACTGACTGAGATATATATTCCCAGAACACAGGATGCAAGTACCAGACCTCAGAATGATAAGTGGTAATGAGTTCCAGTTCTTCAAGATTTTCAGGCACCTGGAGAAGTAGGCAAGGTTTGGTCCACTACAGAAGTAAGATAATAGCAATCTGGAAGCAATGCTCCTTGATTTTCTTTCTGCTGAATAGGCATGTTACTCTATAATTAACATGCTTGCTGTAAAAACTCTGTCACAGTCCTTCAAAAAGATTTCTGTTTCAGAACAGATATCCAAGGCCAATTAGGTATGATGGGTAATCAGGACTGGTACACAGAGTCTTAAAATAAAGCTGGGTAAACTGCATATCTCTACCACAAAAGCATGAAAGGGCTCCAGTCAGGAAGAGAAAAGGGTAATTTAAGAAATTAAAAAGAAAATAAAAGTGTAGCTTGTCCTGCACTTGACTGAGATCCGTTGGATTTGCAGTGGTAGTAGAATTTGACCCAGAAGAGCCTAAACATCAGTTATACGGAAACATCATTGTAAGAAAAAAAAAATTTGTTTTATATTAATACTTGATTTAATGAGTAATACTTGAAAGAAATATTCAAGCCTGTCAAAAGTCTGAAAACTAAAGGGACTGAAAACTAAAGGTTGATAAATGGCTTACCAAGGATTTTTCATATTGCTATACATTAAACTAGAAAGTAACAAGACAGCTTTGAAGGATGTGTAAAGAATTTTTTTAGATGCATGCCAGAGAGTGGAGAAAAGAGTGCTGACAGAGTGAAAATGGATACAGAAAAGAGATGATGTACCAGTGGTAGAGTTTATTTCTTTGAGTCTGAATATTTTGGTAGTTCGCATAGGTTTTTTTTTTCTTCAAAAACCACTTATTTATTTTACAATTAAACTGGTAATCTAGTTTAAATGCTAATGTCTGAATACATATCCAGTCATGTAACGTATAACTCACTGTAATTACAACAATTATACATTAAGGGAAACATGAGCCCTTAACTCATTAAATCAGTTTTTAATAAAATATGCCCAATGTACAAAGTGGGAGGGAAGTGATTTCTTTAATGATCAAGATCTAAACAATTTGTTATCAGATGAGTATCTGATGACTGTCAGAACATGCAAGTGCTTTCATAGTTATATTTCAGCATTAATAGTGGTATGCATCCACAATGGAAAAGTATTTATTCTTCATATAATCATTACTATTAAACAATGCAACTGCATGTAAGTGCCATTAAGAAAAATGTTTACCTTATAAGGCTAATCTGTCTTGGTTTCTGGAACATGTTGTCCTGTTGTTTGCTTACCTGAAGTAAGACACATCACTTGATCTTGCTGACCTCTATAGTAATTCTCATAAATTTAATATCTGTATCAAAATAAAAGTTCAATTTATTACTATATACCTTAATAATTTATTCATAACATTGCATATGTCCTCTGTTGCTCTTTAAATTATATTCATGTTTCTCTTCTCCAATTTCTGCTACACTGTTATTATCATGACAACAACCATGACATGGCCCTGACAGCTGTCACATCACTCATAGATATCACTAAATCACATTTTGCTAGCCACTGCAAAAAAAAGAACAACAATTTATCAAATGTTATAGTAATTAAAATAAATCAAAAGCCTACCTGTGATCTTGTTCTTAATTCCATAACAGAAGGTTACCTAGAAGTTAGTCGTTCTGAGTGGAAATGAATCTTGACACATACACTTTAGGCCTTATGAGCATTTCAATTCTCAGCTCCAGTTCATGTTGTTCCATGCTCACCTTCAGTCATCACATAGACATTTGATTGCTGACATTCTGTGGCTTCTCTGAAGAGATGACCTTCAGCCTCAGTATTGGTTAAAGGGTAAGGTGGGAAAGGCAGAAAAAAGAAAAGCCTTTTAATTTGGCTAGATTATATGCCTTCTTGTTAGATATAACCTCTGTAGGTATAATTAAAGGCCAATAAAACACAAACTAACGGTTTACATGACATTTAATATATTCCTGGTTATTTGCTAACAGTTACTAAGGAACTTATAGTGACTGGTATTTAAAGACAGTGTCACAGAAGACAGTGGAAGATCTTCAGGTCGCTTAAGGAATCATCCACAAAGATACCAGGAAAAAGTTGATTTTTAAGGTAGATGAAAGAGCTACTTAACAGAATTTGATGGCAAGGTTCCCTCTATTACTCCCTGTGTGGAAGGGGCATAAAAGTGTTGGAAACAAATGGGAGTGATTTATATGGGGGTAAGGGAAAATGATTAATACAGGGATAGGGGTAACCCTGAGCTGTGGATGGGCTGACATGTTTTGCACAGAAATTAGGGAAAAAAATAAGGAAGGCCCTTCCATTGAGTCACATGGTTCAGAGAGGATCCTCTTGCTTTCTAAACTCCTGCTCTGAGAGGAGTCTCGATGTGTCCCTTGTGACTCCTTTTCTCGGTGTGACTCCTTGTCCCAGACCTGGTCAACAGTTTACAGCTAAGGAGCTCAAGCGTAGGGATTTCCGTGTAAAGTTTCATACATAATTATGGGTCTGGTGTGATTTAGAATAGCACTAAATTAAGATTGTTTAACACTTTTATAAGAATTCAAAAAATTATATTATAAAATTTTCTAATACCTTAACCAATAATCAAGACTCAGTTAAAATCAATATAGAGATTGAAGTAAAAACCTAACAAATTTCTAAAGTATGTTGTATGCAAACTCATACACACACAGAGATATGGAGGTTAACCTGTTAAGACGTTAAATTTTGGTACCTGGTACCATGAAAGACATTGCATTCTTCTCCCACCAATTTACCAACAGAGTCAAATTATACCCACCCAATATAACTTGATTTTGCCCCCGTATTTTAGTGCAGTGGTCATCAATTTACTCAATCCACTGAAGGAACTAGCTTCCTTCATGAGACCCATGATGTGGGTCACAGCTCCAAAAAGTCTTCCCCTTGCAACTAATATTTATAGGACCCAAGATGATTGACTTTGGTCAGTATTTTTCCATGATAGCCACAATTTGATTTAAGCAATGCTTTGGTAACTTTTAGAGTGGGTGCAGGTTCTGAGTAGAAGGGGTCTCCTGTCTCTTCTGCAAAAAGAGTTTCAGGAGATTAGGGAGTGCCTGGTTGCCAAAATCAGCTCAGTTATGCAGGCTCATTGCTCCAGTAGACAAGACCACAAAGTGCTGGATAGTATCAGCCTGCTGCACTTGGTATTGAAACAAGAACAATGTTAGGCCAACCACTCTTGTTTTGTAACTGAAAGCAAGAACAGTGTTGGATAATGTTGATACTGCAATAAGGATCAGTGAACATGGGGTATTCACCACCAGAGACAGTAATCCTAAGGTTATCTCAAAGAGAGAATTTCAACATAAGATCTATGTAAAAAATACCAGATTGATCACATTCAAACAGAGAAGAAGGCATCTTTCATTTGTCCTGTTTAGGAATGACTATGAGTTACATAATGTTTTGTAGTCCATTGTGGTAATGTTAGACCATTACCACCAAAAAACTCATTAAAAATAAAAAAGGTGTAAAAAGCTCTTTCTTCTGAAAACTATAGGCATTTAGTAGCATCACAATTTTGCTCTGAAACTTAATTTTTTTTTAAAAGGTATGCTTTTTAAAAGCCAGTAGGTAGGAAAATCAGCCCAGAAATTTGGTGTTTGGATCATCTTGATGTTGTACAGATCCTCTCATCTCCAAAAGTGGAGCTTAATTTTAATAATAAAAATATAATCATGGAAAAAAAATTTAATTGCTTTATCAGGAAGCAGATTCCTTGAAGTTACTACAAGGGCTGTATGGTTAGTTCATAATCAGACTCTAAGCCACTGCTATTGAACAGCTGCTAAGCTATTTACACAGAAATAGTTTGCATTTCATAATGGACATATATTGATAAAACAAAAATCACTACTAGAATGGGCATGAAGTGGGATGCTTGTTGGCAATCTGAGAAGCCTGTTGTCCCTTGGAAGGACAACTACTTGATAAATGTGCCATATATAATATTGTAGTATATAATGAGTGAATCATGATATCCATAACTTTCTTATTTTTAAGATAGAGAACACTAGGAAAGGAGAAAATCTTTTCCAGAGCTGATTGTCAAGAAGAGAACACAGCTGCCTTGGCAACGGTACTCAGAAGTTTGTAGTCATCGTGTTCCTATCAAAAAAAAAGCTCTAAATGTAAAAATTATATGGCTTTGCTTTCCATTTCTCAACTAAAAATATGTGCTTTTCTGGAATTCAATAAACAGAGCATTTTTAATCTGCATGTACAGATTAAAACAGTGCAGCAGAGACTAAAATTTATGAATATGAAGTAAACAAAAGAGGCATGCACACACCAGATAAGGAATTAATGTTCTTGGGAAATAAGGAACTGTTGTCTTCAAGGTTTTGAAACATGCTGTTTACTACTGTCCACTCTGCAAACATCTAAATATAATGCCCTTGCTTTTGCATCAAAGCTTAATTCAAATTTTTTTTTCTTACTGAAGTAGCAAATAGTACTGTGCCTAGCTGTCCAAAACAGCTGAAACCATACAGGAAATGTGAGCGCAGAAGTCCAGTATTCAAACTTATTAGTCTTCCTTATAAATGATCAATCTGCACTTAGCTCTTTCATGGTATTTTTCTTTTTCAACCAAACCTGTGTTTCCTCACACTCTGAAGACTAATCAAACCTGATGTTCAAAATTTGTTATGTGTTATCTAGTGCCAAATTGTCTGTATTACTGGGGTGAAAAGTTACCTATTTCACACTGTGAATGTATATCACAAATGTGGTTTCCTTTTCAAATATAAGACATGGCATTAAAACATTCATAAGAAAGTACTGTAAGTACTCATAACTCATATCAACCTTAATGCTGTACACTACACTTCTATTGATGGAGCAAAAAGTGAGATATAACCACACAAGACAAATAATCAAATAAGACATTTTGCTGCTAAAACTGCTCTTTAAAATACTTATGTAATGGCAATATGATGTCTCAGTTGAGTACTTGTTAAGAAGTTGCACTGGTAAACAGTAATTCCAAATTACATTAGGACTAAAATTTTGAGATTATGGAAAGTTAGGACAGTCATGCAACTAGATGCTTGTTAGTTTCATGCTTCTAACTGCTTTTCATCACTTTTTTCTACCTCTAAGCTGAATGACCTTAAAAACCAGATTTTTATTATCATTGCTTGACCTCATTTCCCAGTGTGCCAGTCCTCAGTACATGGTGCTATGGAGTACATATACTGGTTACACCAACAAATCACAGCTAGAGACCCCTTAATTTCCAAAGTCCACCCCAAAAGCTATTGTACCTAATTCAATTTTTTTGCAGCTGGGATGAGTAATACTCCTGGATTGTGACAAAGAAGGACAGGGAAATAATTTATTGCACTAGTCAAATATTGGATTGACAGGAAGCTGAACATGAGCCAGCAATGTGCTCAGGTGGCCAATGGCATCCTGGCCTGGATCAGGAACAGTGTGGCCAACTGATCCAGGGAAGGGATTCTTTCCCTGCACTCAGCCCTGGGGAGGCCACAGCTTGAGTCCTGTGTCCAGTTCTGGGCCCCTCAATTCAGGAAGGATATCAAGGTCCTGGAGCAGGTCCAGAGAAGAGCAAGGAGGCTGGGAAGGGATCCAGCACAAGTCCTGTGAGGAAGGGCTGAGGGAGCTGGGGGTGTTCGGTCTGGAGAAGAGGAGGCTCAGGGGAGACCTCATCACTCTCTACAACTCCCTGAAAGGAGGTTGGACCCAGGGGGGGCTTGGGCTCTTCTCCCAGACAGCTACCAGTAAGACAAGAGGGCATGGACTTAAGCTCTGCGAGGGGAGGTTTAGGTTGGGTATTAGGAAGAAATTATTTACGGAGAGGGTGATCAGACATTGGAATGGGCTGCCCAGGAAGGTGGTGGATTCCCCATCCCTGGAGGTTTTTAAATAGAGACTGATGTGTCTCTCAGTGCCATGGTCTGGTAACCACAGTGGCAGTGGATTAAGGGTTGGACTTGGTGATTTCAGAGGTCCTTTCCAACCCAGATGATTCTGTGATTCTGTGAGTCTGTCTCCCACAACATGCATTTTCCTTTGCAGAGCAGCACAACACTTATGTATAGTACAGCAGAGCAACTGCTCAGAAGTTGCAAGAATTTAATTTGTCCTCAACTTCATCTTAATATGTCCTAAGATAATTACAAAAAGGAAGTTGAAATTAATCCCAAAAACATCATGGTGAAGATAGAAAAAAAGAATAAGGTAATAAAGAATAAAGACATCAAAATAGTCACTGACAAATATTACCAGGAAGAAGTAGAATAGGTCAAAGAAGGCTGTAAGGAGGTGCAAATATGCTGATACACACACTACGAGAAAAAAATCCCAAAGAAACCATGGAATGGAAAAAAGAGAGGGAGAACATAACTGGAAAGCAAAAGAGACTATAAAGTTAGAGTTGAGGGAGGAAAACAGACAGAAAAAAAAAATAATAATTTTCACAGGAGATAGAGAGCAAAGAAAGAGACAGGAAGTATTGTAAAGAGGAATCAAAACATTGTCAAACATCTCCTTAAATCCTTCAGAAGACAGAGATTCCCAGGAATGGAGATGATATATGATAAATAAGTGTACTAATTAGAGGTATAGTTAATTATATACTGAAGAACAGCTTCTCTGCTACACAGTGTTGCTAAACCCAGACTGATATCAGCCGCAGATACCGTGTAAGAAGAACAATTGGAAAGATAAAATAAGGTTATATTATCATGCACTCTTACTGTGACGGATCTTTCTGTTTTGCAGACTTTTCCCCACAATGCTAATAAAGGGAGTACTCACTTTCATGCTCCCCCTGGCATGATGCTAAGGTTTTCACTTCATTATCAAAAGCCAAGAACAACACCACTGTTTAAATTCTACTGCTGTTCTCTTGTGGTGCTTGCTGTGGCATTCTTCTAAAACAATACTGTGCTACATGCCAGATTACTCCAGAAATGTCAGCTAATTGTGCTTCCATCCACGTCCATGATATAGGAATTACAACTCACATCTTGCAAGTAGAAAAAGTGCCATGGTTAGCTATTTGCAGTGCTCACGTTTGCTCCCATGACAGAAAGAATAATACCAAGCTCTGTCATGAGAAGTAGGTTCCCTAGTTTGAGGGACCATTCAACTGAAGAGTTCAAGTGGCACATTCAGAGACTGATACAGCAGCCCTAGAGAATAAAACTGCCTTCTATGTTGCTGCACAAAGAGGCTTAAGTAATTTAGGCCCTTCCTCTGTTGTTTCCTTCAGGAGAAATCTATCTCCCTCTCTAATGCCCCAAATAACCAAAACAACTCTGCAGTCATCTGGAATACAAGAAACCCTAGGTTACTCAAAATCCCATTCTGTTTTCCTCTAGATTCAGTGTCTCACATACAGCTGTAAGACTATCACAATGATAGGAAAATTAGGATAAATTAATTATTTTATTTTATTTAAGAAGGACAAACCAAATAATTTCCTTTTAAGTTATATAAAACTGCTATATGTGAGCAATGATTAATTGATCCACCCTATTACTTCTGAGCACAGTTATTTAATGTTGCAGCTTAAATTCTGTCCAGGTATTTCAGTTTCAGGTCCTGAGAGTCAAGAGTCCTGCCAAAGGAACATTTGAAATTCATTTCTCTGCAGAGACAGACCTTAATAGAGAGTAAACATAGGCAATGTTTCATAGGCTGTTCTTTGCGGTCCAGAAAATGCATCTTTGGGTCCCTTCCAACTCAGCAGATTCTGTGATTCTTCAACTCTTAACTCAAGGAGAAAATCTTGATGAAAAACTTGGGAGTTCAGATCTCCAGAGAGAGCATGTTAATACAATACTTGGATACATCCTGAGTAAAATGCCTCCTACTGATACTACATCAGTGCATGGCACAGAAGGAATCAGGAATATACAGGTAGTTCACTTGTTCTGGACTAAAACACTGTTACTTGGATCTGACCCAGAAAAGCAGTTTAGAATATGAAATCAGCCTGACAAGGAACAAAACAATGTATCTGCTTGCTTATAAAGTTATCTCCAGCTGGAACTCCATATACTGGTTTGGTTTCTTTTTTCTTACCTAGCTTAGATCACATGTCATAAGGTGAGCCAACCTTTCCTTACAGCAAGTCTGGGTGCACTGCTCCTTCCCCTACTTACAATTCTGTCTGAGGGCAAGAGTGGATTAAGAATAGCTCACTTGCTGTTTTCCAGGGTTTCACAACACTATTCCAGTGATTTCTGCTGTGAACAAGATATAGACAGATACATAACAAAAAATACCAGCTGTAGCTGGTAACTAAGGGCATTGTAGTGTGATGATACTGAAATGAGATGACTGAATTGCAGTGACTATGAACTCTAACCTCCTCCCTGTATTTAAAAATGTGAAAGAGGAAGTGTCACAAACAAGAAGATGGCAGGAAAAAAAAATAAATCTCTATTGTAGGTAAAAAGTGGTGGGATAGAGTGAGAGAGCAGCAGAGGTGAAGGAAAGAGACCAATGGAATTATGAAATGGAAGGTGCACTAGAAGTCAGATGCAGTGATCTAGAACTTCAGGGCTCCTTGTTTTTCCCCTGCAGTTGCTTCAAAAACTCAGGGACAGCAGACATACAGCATTCAAGATCCTGAAAAAAAACCCAGATTGAGTCTGAGCCAAAAAAAGTGCTTAGGATGTGCCAGAATAATTATTTCCAAAACAAAAGCTCATGTACTGATGATGACAAAGAACTAGCAATTCAGTCATTCAGCGATTCACTGTGACCATGGTACAAATTTGAAAAATCTAGAAATAAATTGAAAATTACCTGCCCAAAATGGACTTGGATGTATTTGGGGAGAAAGCAGATCTGAAGCAGGGAATAGCCTTTCTTTTAGTAGCCAATAAGGAGAACAAATGCATAAGAATCAACCTGGACTAGCCAGGAATAGTTCAGCTTGTCTTGTTAGGAATTTGTTCTCATCATAACAGTACTAACAATTAGAAAATTAGTAACGTTGTGGAGTCCAAAGCTTTTTAGTTTTAGATTTTGAAAGTGTGTTATAAGAATGAATTATGTACTTTCAATGCAGAACAAACCTAGCAAGTAGTTTAGACCAAAGAAAAGCAACGTGATATAATTTCTGAGGGAAAAAAAGCACCTAACCTAACATATACCTAACTATATGTTGTAGTATTTAATAATAATTTTTAAAAAACCCATCAAAAACAAAACACCACAAAAAACTAAACTAAACCAAACTTTTGTGTTAAAGGGTTTCTAGGAAGTCAGATTGATTCATTTTGGGCTAAACTGAAAGTTTCCAGATGATTTTAAATTATTTTTTTTGGAAAATAGGTTTTTGAACAAGCAAAAAAGATAAGGCCAACCTTCTGCTTAATTCTGATCCAAGACATACATTGGACAGGTATATTTTTTTAATTGGGTTACCAAAGTTAAAAAAGACCCTCTTATTAATGTGCACTACTTGCTGGAATAATGGCTAATATTCTAAAAGAAGGCTTCACGATTATGAAGTGGTAATTTCTGTGCACTATTGCATCTCTTCTTGTTTTGCAAAGAACTTCAAAACATCACATGAGTACTCTAACATAGACTTAAAGTGATCATTATAGCCTAATTGGTACTTGAGGCCCCAGGAACACAGAAAACCACTACCTCTGATGCTGGAAGGCATGCATTAGGTCTGTACATACAGTACAGAGAGATGAGATTCATTTTACTGTGACAGTTTGGCTTTGGCATTTTACATGGTTTATCTTTTAAATTTTGTGTTTGCTAGTTTTATGTCTTCCAATATATACATTGGTCTACCCCTTGTATTCAACAGGTTAGGTCCCTACAAAGGAGGGAAAATGTCCTTAGAAAAAAATTCTTTACCTGCTGGAACTATTTAGATAGTGGTTTTTCTTTCTCCATTCAGAATGGACAAGGGGTTTTGAAGCAGTTAATACTTCTTCCAAAATCAATTTTATTAATTTCTGTTCTTCAAGAAAATAAGCTTTTCCTGTAAATCCAGCTGCACTGGTTTTGAGGCTGGGCTGTGTTGTTACTTATAGAATCTTTTTTCATAGGTGACTACTGTGGGAAGTTTTTGACAGTGCAGTGTCTGTTAAGTTTTTGTATAGACAATACCTTCTAAGAGATTTTTGTTTGCCATTCCATTGAGGCATTTGAGGTTGACAGTAAATTTTATTGCTGATATTACGTTGATGGAAATGCTGGAACCCTGGCCAAAGTTTTGTTTGTTTCTTATTTGTTTTATAACACTAATGATTAGATGTCACTAAAATGTCATCACCATCATGAATTTGTACTATTGAAGCAGTTTCTTTCTTATACTGGACTCATTTTCACAACTGGTATCTTTAATCATATTTTTTATGCCAAGACTTATTTTTGCTTTATGTAATGGCCACAGCTATCTTTAGGCAGTGGTCAGGGTATATTATGGAGGCTTCAGCTTCTGTGCTAATATTTGGCCAAGATAGTTTCCTCTTCTGTTTTCTCAGTTTTCAAAGTGATATTTGATCTGTCTCTTGTTAATGGGACTTCTGTATTTAGTAATGCATAGATCATAGTTAAATACTAAATATAAGCATTTTAGGGATTATTTTGCTATAAGAGTTTTGGATCAAATGAGTCATATAAATCCAAGTGCTTTTTCAACTTCTGACAAATTAGGAATTTATCTTTTTTGTTATCTCAAGAAATTAGAAAAAAGAACATTAGTCCCAGAATATGCATTCTAATCAGTAATAGTGCACAAGTGAATCCACTGATCTTTATTTGGTTTTACCACTCAAGCAGGCAAGCTTATATGCCTTATTAAAAACAACTAGGATTGGGGAGACACATTCTCTAATATTTAGTTTTACAACACCCTTGGAAAATAGAGGAGATACTAAAGTTGAGGAGAGTATTTTGCTCCTTGTGACTTTGGCAGCTGAGATAGGAGGTATACCATCTAAAGAAACAGCATGGAATCTGTGATAGCAAAGCCCTGCAAGGTTGGCTTGCACTCCTTGAATGGTGCAAAGAATATTTATGACTTTTGAATTTCAAGAGTATATTTTAAGAAAGGAAAGATAGTAGGTCAAGGCTTAGCTACATGACTAACTTTTTTCCATGGGGAACACTTTAAAGAAGCATTTGTCATGTTAGGTTTAAAATTTGCTCATCAGCAGTCTCAATCCATGTTATACTACATCCAGACAAGTTACAAAACAACATATCTGCAAATATCAGTACCTTCCCTTTTGTCAGAATTAACAAACTCAAATGGTAAGAGATGGGATTTTTTTCCCTCAGCAGACTGAATGGCACTTTACAGACAAGCTCACTAGGGAATCCCCTGGGAATGGTGCTCTACAAATACTAGATCAAAACAGCAATTGTCTTTGAGGACTCTCTGTGTCAGGTAGCAAAGACACTTGGGGCATAAAGTGTGTGGTAATATCATGACTTCTTGGATAAGGTTGAAGAGTAAGATGTTTCCTTCTTCCATCTATGCATTTTACTACTGCAAAATTCTGCAGTTGTGCCAGAGTAACAGTTTATAATACTGAACTGGAGATCAGATCACAGAAGGGCACTATGCTGAAAATAAGCCTACAGAAAGAGTATATTATTAATGGAGGTATTTTATCACAGCATTCAAAATCCTCATTTCTGGGTGAAGAATGGCAAAAATACCTCTTTTTAGTGAATGCAATATGAAAACCAGGAGTTAAAGACAACAGAACAGCACAGATAATCATTCCTTAGCTGAACATAATTTCTGTGTTTCATTTTTTCCAGAGTGAAGGTTATCCAGATTTGTACTGAAAATAACAGGGAGCACAGAAACAGAAAACAATTCACAGCAGACCTCTATGTCTCATTTTTTTAATGTCACCTGTCTGCAAAATATATATTTATTTATTTAACAATAATAAAAACAAAGGATAATATTGAAAATGTAAAGTTACTTCTAGAATTAAAAAAAAAAAAAACAAAAAAAAAAAAAACCAAAAAAAAAAAAAACCAAACCAAAACCAACACAGTAAACCTGTTCTACTTCTAACACTGCAAAACTACAAATTCCAACAAAACTACTTTCAAATTTCTGCATGGGAGTTATTCTTTCTATTTTTTCAATAAACTCTCTTATTTAATCAGTGGTAAGCAAATTGAAGGGTACAGCCTGTAATCAGTAGCCATCTGAGAAAAACTTGTATCTTATGATCCAGAAAAGTTTTAATATCTGCTAATTGATTCCTAAAAAGACATCTTGCACAAATGTTATCTATGCTGTTAGAAGATACACCTGGAGTTTTCTTGAGCTTTTTCACTATTTCACTGGACCAAAGGCTTTCAGAGAGTATGATAGCACTATGTCTTATCCAGATCAGGCATGATCTCTGAAAACAGTGTATGCATCATGAAAATACTGTAGTTTTCTGCACAGAAATTCTGGTGGGTTTTTTGTGCTATATTCAAGTAGTTGTTCAAATCCTTAATTCCATACCTACAACTAACCTATGAGTCTAGCCTTTTTTAAGGTGCTTCAATTGGCTAAAAATATGTCCACTAAACCATGGACACTTAAAACAAACAATAAAATTTGGCAAGCTGAACTGCTGTCTCCTAATGTATTTGATTAAAGGACATGGTTACATTTACTAAATCACTTGGTGATGAAAAGAGTGAAATTATGTGCATGTATGTGAAAGGTCTATACATTTCCGACAGCAATATGTATTTTTACCATGGGAAGAGATTCCTCTCATGTTGTCTCCAGTTCTGTGATATGGAAAATGTATACTTTCTTCTTTGAATATTAATTAAAAAGGCATTTTTAATGAGCAACAGTAATGAAAAGGAAAAAAGCTAAAGGAAGGACACATTTGTGAGCATCCTTTTCTCCTCTTCGCCTGCACTGAAATGATGAACTGCACGATGAACTCTTTAGCAAACAAACATTGCCCTCTGTTGGAAAAAAAGATCCCTTCTCCACCAGAGCTTTCTGCAAGTTTTTTGAAGTCCTGCCATACTGAGTATATTAGCAAAATATTAGCCATAGTATGATTTTAAGAGGAAATGAATGTTCTGTAACTGTAAAGCTTCCAGCATCATCTAGTATATAGTTCTAAATATGATTCCAAGACAAATTTACCTACTGTATCCTACTGGTATAAATAGTACTAGAGGACCAAAAATACAAATGAGATAGCATTTTCTAGAAAATTTTCTAGCATTTTCTAGATTTCATTTCTAGAAAGGTATGCTCTGACAGGAGATTGCACTGGAGTCCCAGAAGGATAACTCTCCTGTTTCAGGCTACAGCAACTGCTTTAATAAACTTTCTGAATGTTAACTTTTTCTGAATGCAACATGTTTGCAAGACATAGCATTTCGTCTTGTCAGAAAGATGTTAAATTTCATAGAATCATAGAATGTTAGGGGTTGGAAAGGATCTCTAGAGATCATCTAGTCCAACTGCCCTACCAAAGCAGGGTCACCTAGGCCAGGCCACACAGGAAGGTGACCAGGTGGGTTTTGAAATTCTCCAGAGAAGGAGACTCCACAACCTCTCTGGGAAGCCTGTACCAGTGAGGTGGAACTTCCTATGTTCTAGCTTAAACCCATTATTCCTTGTTCTAACACTGGGCACTGCTGAAAAGAGATTGGCCCCTTTCTCTGGACTAACACCCCTCAGATATTTATAGACATATAGTCCTCCTTTTCTCAAAGCTTAACATCCCCAGTTCTCTCATTCTTTCTTCATAGGAAAGATGACCAAGTCTCTATCATCCTCATAGTTCTCTGTTGGACTGTCTCCAGTAGATCTCTGTCTCTCTTGAACTGGGGAGCCCCAAACTGGATACATTGTTGACACATTGTTGACCCACGGAGAATTTACTGTCTGCTAGGACTCCAAAAGTCTTTCTCCATGGAGCTGCTTCCCAGCAGGACATCCCCTAATCTGCACTGGTGTTTGGAGGTATTCCTCCCCAGGTGCAGGACTCTGCACTCTTTATTGAACTTCATGAGACTGACTTTGCCCAGCTTTCCAGCCTGTCCAGACATCATTGGACATCAGCACTGCCTCCTGCTTTATCAGCCACCCCTCCCTGCTTGGTATCATCAGTGAACTTGCTGAACAGCTCATTGAAACAGCATCAGAAGTGTGCAGCAGGGAGCTCCAGCAGCACCTGGCACAGCAAAACCCTGCAGCCAGACCCAGCTCTACCAACAGCTCTGACACCACCCCCAGCTCCACCTCCAGCTCTGACAGGAGCCCCAGCTCTACCACCAGTCCTGCGTCTGGCCACAGCCCCACTGCCAGCTCTGACACCAGCTCCAGCCCCACGGCCTCCCACAGCAGGACTCCTGAATCCATCCTGGCCTTCCCCAGCACCCTGGCAGGCTCCCACGTGGAGGAACAACCCAGCTCGTCAGAGCCAGCCCCCTGCAGTGCTCTCAGCTGCCCCCAATCTGTGCCCATTCCTGCAGAGCAGGAGCAGCTCCAGGAGGAGCCAGAGGTGGCAGTGGCAGGTCCCTCTGGACAGGGTGGCAGCTGCAGCCCCTCTCCTCCCAGCTGGGTCAGGGAACACTCACCCGGGGGGTCCCAGCACCCCCCAAAGAGGAGAGCCCTGCAGCCCCAGGACTCTCCCCAGCCCCACAAGAGGCCATGCCACCAGCAGCCCTAGGGGGGCACCCCAGGACTTTTGAAGCAGGGGCTGAAAAGGGCAGGAAGTTCTCATTTGTTGCCTCCACCTTCCTGTTAAAGACAATGAAGTATTTAAGACAACAGGAGGAGTCTGGGGGTCACTAATGGTGTTGGTGGTGTTGCTGTTTCACCTGGAGTGCCCGTGGTGCTGTGGCCACCTTCCCCCTCTGGTGTCTGTTGGGATTGATGGGGCCTCCTGGAGGGAGCTGAAGTACAGCTGGGAAGAGGGTGGGATGTCCTTGCCTATGTCTGAGATCTCCTGATCTCCACTGCTTAAAGATTATGGAGAGCAGCTTTGCAACATCTGTCATCTGTCTCAACACCTGATGGTGTATGGCATCTGGATCCATTGATCTTTACAGGTTAAGTTCCTGTAGTAGCTGATCCACCAACTCTCCGTTCACTGATGCCAGGTCGGTGTCTGTATCAACTTGAACTTCTGTTCCTGTGGCCTGGGACCTAACAACTATCCTTCCTTCATTGTGCTCAGCAGCATCCCAGACTCCACAACATTGTGGCTGCCGAAGTCAAGTCTGTCACTAGCAGATCTCATGGAGGAGAAGCTGAGATAACTGGGTTTGTTTAGCCTTGAGAAAAGAACATTTAGGAAAGGCCTTATTACAATGTTCCAGTACTTAAAGGGCAGTGACAAAGAACATGGAGACTCCCTGTTTCCATGGAGTCACATGGACAAGACAAGGAGCAATGGGCACAAGTTGCTTCCGGGGAGATTCTGATTGAACACAAGAAAACAGGCAGACATTGGAATGGTCTGCCAAAGGAAGTGGTGGATTTGTTCACTTTGGAAAGTTTTAACTCTCAGCTGAGACATCTCACATAAACTAATATTAGAAGGGATTGGATGATCCTTGAGGTCCCTTCTAACCTGACATTCTATGATTCTGTGATACGTAGGTCCACTAGTGGTCTATTTTGTTCTTATCTCCATTGGTGTCAGTCCCCTTATTTAAGCAAGACAAGAGATTAAAAAATGGTTTAAGAAGCTTGGCCACTATGAAGAGAAGAGACAAAGTGGTAGAATGACTATGAAGAGTTCAGTAAAATCAGTTTGAGCAGACTCAGTAATTACAGAAGAGATTGGCTTGGTGGGTTGCTTCATTTGCAGTCTGAAAAATAAAGACAGTTTAAACAGCAATGATTTAAAATTTCAAGGAAACATGAAGTATTTCTGACATTAGTGGATTCCATATGTTTTCCCCTTATCTATATCAGGAGACAATTATTTCACTGTTTAATACTCCTAAAAGCCTGAGTTTCCCTTAAAATACAAATATCCCAAATAAAAATGTTTACTTGAAAACTGAAGTAAAAAAAAAATTAATTGAAAGACCTGAAGATATTACAGAAGCACTGATGAAATGCAAGAGTTGTACATTAAAGACACGTGGATCTAATCAAAGACTCAATTTAATTTTCTTACTAAGACACATCTTTCTGCACTGGTATCTCTAACATTGGTGGGTCTGACCAAAGTGTAATAGAAACCTCATGCAGTCCTACAGTATTAATTATGTCAATAGGCTAGATTGAGCTGAGACCAAACTAAAGAAAACCAGGTTTTTGAAGTGTCCCTCTCATGTAATGGTTGCTGTAGAAAAGATCGCCTGAGGAATTAACTATATGCACTATATAAAATGTGAGTGAAAAAGAAAGGATAAATCCATTTAAGAAACACCTGAAGAAGGCTGGAGCACCTCTCCTATGAAGACAAGCTGAGAGAATTGGGGTTGTTCACCCTGGTCTCTGAAAAGACCTTATAGCTGCCATCCAGAAGCAGAGAGAGTCTACAAGAAAGCTGGAGAGGGACTTTTACATCTAGTAATAGGACAAAGGGGAATTATTTTAAACTGAAGGAGAAGGGATTTAAGTTAGATAGTAGGAGGGAAGTCTTCACTATAAGGGTAGAGAGACACTGGAACAGGTTGTCCAGGGAAGCTGTGGATCTCCCCTCCCTGGGGAGGTCCCTGCTCAAGGCCAGGTTGGATGGGAATTTGAGCAACCTGGTCTAGTGGGAGGTGTCCCTGCCCATGCAGGGGTTGAAACTACATAATCTTTAAGGTGCCTTGCAATCCAAACCATTCTATGATTCTATCATTCTGTGATTCTATGATTTATAGATCTTTCATAAGCTCAATGGTATGAGCATCAAAATGAGTAGGAAAGCCAACAAGCTACTTCTGCTCAGCAAGAAGCTGTAAGAGTGATGACATATTAGAAGCATCAGGATAGTAACAAAGAATGTTTGTCAAAAGCCAGAATGAAAAAATAAACAATATATCCATCATTATCTGTACATCTTATACAGACATCTTTGCAGTGACTAAAGCCTGTCCATAGACACACAAGATCCAACACCTGCTCAGTACTTCAGACTGGGAGATGACTGGATTCCAAACCAGAATTCAACCAGTGTCTGAGGCCATAAGTAAACAGACTTGTGGTTTCAGCCTGAAAGAGTCTTCTCCAATTTTACAGAAAAAGACATAAAAATACACACTGCTAAGGGCTAGGTGCTCTGAAAATCAAATAATATTCCCTTCAGCTGTAGTGTAAAATGGAGGTTACTTTAAAGCAAATCTGTTAGATATGCTCAGGATTGTCTTAAAAGTGTTTGCAAAACATAATTTTAAGAGCAATCTGTTCTTGACTGCTCTGTAATAATTAGAAATGTACTCTCCATTTCTGGAAACAACAGTAGTGTGCTAGTCTATGAGAATCAGAGCATGAAAATGGCTATAACCAATTAATCTAATTTCATTTTTTAGGGGCATGGGTAAATGATTATGTTGCCTGGTCTATATGTCATATAAGTGAGAATAATGTAATCATACCTGAGGCAGAAGATGGGAGAGCCTGGGAGCTACAATTTTATTCCCTCTCACCTACTCAAAATGCAAGCCATCACCCAGCTTTTTAACATTTCCATATGTGACATTCAAGAATTACTCTGTGATGGGAAGGTCTTGCAAAACTCCGTGTTATCTTTGTAACAGTGACGTTGACAGCTCTTAAGATTAATCTGGATCTAGTGCTATTAAAAGAAATGTTTTAAATATGTCACTATGCAAATTAACCTGTATTACTGAAGCTACTCTGTCATCACCAAAGATTGTCATCAGTTATCTTCCACAGATCTAAGAATAGTTTAAATTCTACTGAATCAAAACACCGGTATTTTTTTTTTAAGTATATATTACGTTTGGGTGCAATCCCATCCAAAAATAAATAAAATCTGATCAATAGCTCATCTATATCTGTAGTAAAGCATTGAGTTTAGCATTGCTCTTAGCACTTCCAAACAGTCAAAGAAAAATATTGCCTTACAGTCAATTTCTGCAGCTTATGAGCATAAGATTCTTTTACATACAAGAGTCATGGTCCCATAATGAGAAGCATGTGAGTATATCAGATATTCTATAGATCCCTGACTGTCCTTGGGGAAGCCACATGTGACAGGGACAGGCAGTTATCTGCAATTCTTTGAAAATCATTACTGCATTTTTATTTGAAAAGGCTTACCTATCGTTTTCTTCTTAAAAGGACAGGTCTATCTTACATACACACAGAACGTATGGAGAAAAATCAGTTTATTTCTTTTGATCTTTCTGTAACAGTACTGGATATATAAATACTCAAAAGATCTACTCAAAAGATCTACTCAAAAGATTTAAAATGTTACTTTCAATTATGATTAGGTATAGAAACAAAGTTATGCTTGCCAGTGTAAATAACTAAGTTTTTAGGTTAAGAATTCTTATTTCCCTGGTTCTAAGAAACATTACCAACAAAGCAAAACAAGTAACGAAACTGAAGTTATTTTAAAAATATTTGCAATTGTGTCTTCAAAGCAAGTTAAATTATATTGCCATTAAACATTAAGGACTCTTAGGAAAAAAGACTAGGTCTGTGATTCCCTTAGCTGGAATTTTGCCAACGCTTCATGTGATTACAGCTTTAGAATGCAGAGAGGAAAATAAGCTGGGGAGACATGCAATACATCAAAACGAATTTAAAGGAAATACTGAGAGGAGTAAAGAAACTTCAAGAAAGACTCTTTATGATTTGCATGCATTCATCTCAAATTAATAGTTATCAACAAAGGTTTCATTTGGAACTCAATAAAAGTTTTAATAAATGTGCATATTTGTATTTTTGAAGATGCATTTATGCAGCAAACCTGTATAAACTGATATATATGTCTTGGGGTTTTGTGCAATCAAAAAAAGAGGGAAAAAGTGTTTCTTCCAATTAACTGTCGAAGCCTGGTTTAGCACTGATTATTTCTGTCACACAGTGGGAAACTGAGAAGTATCCTACAAAAGTACTAGAAAAGGAAAATTAAAAGAGGTATAAAATTTAAAGAATTGTTATTTACTTGTAAAGAATACTTCAGAAATGTCTCAAAGAAACTTGGTATCCTATCTGAGCTTTCACTTCAGACTTTAACATAAAAAGAACATAAGAAACTCCAAAAGGAAAATACCTTTATATATTTACACAGTAACTTAAACACATGTATATATCATTCACATTTATGTTAGTATATTCTGCAAGTACAGTTAGGAAAGTTATACAAGCATTGATGTCATAGCATGGTTTGGGTTGGAAGGCACCTTAGAGATCACCTAAGTCCAACCCCTTGCATGGGCTAGGACACTTTCCACTGTCCAGGTTTCTCCAAGCCCCATCTAACCTGTCCTTGAACACTTCAGGGATAAGCAATAAACAACATCCCTGGCCAACTTGTGCCAGTGTCTCACTACCCTCATACTAAATAATTTCTTCCTAATCTCTGACTTAAGTCTACCTTCTTCCAGTTTAAAACCATCACCCCTTGTCCTATCTAAATAAATATTATATTAAATACATATTATTAATTTAGATAAACACTATATAATAATGATGATAATGGATTAAAGAAATATTATTTATTTAGATAAACATATAAAACTAATAGTCAGCATTTTGAGTTTTTTGTACCATGTCAAAGTATAAATCCATGTCAAAGTATAAAAAACATTACCCAAATTGTATTTCCCAAAATTACTGGGTCTTCATTGAATATTTTCTCAAGAAATGTTCCATGTGTTTTGAGGTTTGAGAAGTTGCTACATGTGGAATGCTTTCACAGACCTGAAACATCCATTGAACTGATGAGACATCATCTTGCTACCTGCAAAATCTTACTTCAGAACCCCATGGAAGTGTCCAGTTTTTAAGTTAGAATTTATTTCATTCTCTGATGAAAATCCACAAACCAGACATGAGCTTGCTCCAGCAAATGTGCAGATCTATTATTATAAACTATTTCTCTAGCTAGGAGGTTATTTTAGGTACATTATGTTATGTAGGTCTTTGTGTTCCATCGGACTTGGGAGGAGAAGGGTGAAGTTTTGCCACTGCATAGATCAGCTTTTTGGGTTTTTTTCCTTTTCCTTATCAAATTCTTGCAAAAAGAAGAGGATTAGCAGAAGAGGTTAAGGCTGCTGACAAACCTTGATTGTTTGAAAGGATGTTTTCAGCTGTGTCCCCCTAAAACCTCCATGTATTTTATCTGCAGAAGTAGTTTGTCACAGCTGTCAAGCTTCCCTTACCTTCCAAAGAAAACAGTAGCATGATTTGTAGAAAATAGCTGTAACTTCTTGTTCTGCAAAGCAACATGTGAGAAAAGGTTCTTGGAAAGCAGAAGACTAAACTGACAGATCACTTAGACTGGGAATTGCAGGGTCAGATCCATCCCTGCTGTAGCTCTACTTGAAATAGGTGACTGTGTCCTGCTGTTGTTCAGCATATTTATTATGGACCTGGGAGTGTGGGCTAGGGGTTAAAGGCACAGTCCAAATACTGGCTGACAGCCCTGAGCTCAGCAAAGAGGAGGTGAGGACTGAACTCACCAATTATTTTCATTGAAACCTCCTAAATTAGCAGATTTGAAGAAGAGCAAAATTTGGCCTACTATGCAGACAGAAAAAACAGTAGGTAACGTTATAACTACAACATAGAAAAGGACATGGTAGGGAAATAAATGCTCGAAGTATCTGCTAAAAAAAATTATAGGTTCTGTTCCAGAGAGAATTTGCAGATGAAGAATCCTGAATCTAGGCACTTGCTAACAGAACAGTGTGAAGCTGCCAATAAACTAGGAAGACCTAGGTTTGCCTGTCCAGTTGCATGTCAATTCTCCAAGGTACTGCCCCCTTTTCTCTTAAGCATGTGGTACGTTTTCATAACAGGGAAATAAAAATCACCAACTACAATTTTAAAAGGTCATGTATGGCTTCTGAAGTTTGGAGCAAGGAAAAAAATATGTCATGAAAGCTGTTCCTCTGTAATATCTATAGAATTTTACTCAGTGTGACTGCAAGCAAACCGAAGGAGAAGACATTCCTCATGTCTTCTAGCTCTTGGATGCAATCTGCACATCTGAAACTACACATTTTTTCCATGACCACGCCACCCACCCTGCTCCATCCTTCTCCCCTCTTGCTAAAGGGACAAAGGCCTAACACCTGGGTGCTTTTGATCCTCACCCTGCTGAAGGACTGAGTAGCATCTCAACCCTGAATTTTTGTGCACTCTCCAAGGTACATCTGGGGATAAAAGAATAATTAAATATAATAGTGAGGATGGGTGTAAAGAAAGGAGTATTTGAACTACTGGGTGTCATGCCCATTTCCAGCTGTCACTGTTTCTAGAGCTGCTTGATACACAGCAGTACCTCCTCAGTGCATTTTGACAACAAGAAAGCAAACTAGAAGCTACAAGAAATATCACTCAGAAAATGACAGTGAAGTGCTATAGTTCTCTATAATCAATGTTCTATTGGAATATGATGTTCATCTTTTTTACAACATTTCATATTTATAACAAAGCTGCTTGTCACTCAGATGAATCCAGCCATGCAACATCCTTCAGTTTAATTTGGTTTTGATTTAGATGAATAGCAAAACATCTGTCTAAGGTCTGCTTATCTCTTGACAGTGGATGGTAAATGCATGAAAAAAGTGAATTTCAAAAGGTTCATCAAATTTCAGTGCCTCATGTAGCTTGGCTTTTTGCTGAATGCAATGCCACTTATTTTTATAAATAGTAATGAATGACACAGTATTCCTTTCCTGTTTTACACCCATCATATTAAGATACCAAATACAGTATCCTATGGCAGCATCCCCACTAAGTCAGAGACATTTTGAAATTGAACTTTTTTCCTGTTTAGCAAGGATGAGATGTCTGAGAATACACTGTCCAATGCCAAGTAAGAGCCATGAGGCAGTGCATCCTGTGCAGTTTCCTTTTACCTTCTTTTTGGCCCAGTGTGCTGCTGGTGCTTGCTTGGTGAACTCATTAATTGAATACTGAGTTCCACCACTCCACAGGCAGCAAACCTGGTTAGATAGATTTTAAAAAACATGAGTATAACCTTTCTGCTGCCATATTTTGAAAGTCAAATATCCTCAGAAGACAACCGTGGCCACAGTACTAATCCACTGTACTTCAGGTTGGACTGCAGACAATTTATAAGCCTTATAAGCCTGGCTAAGGACCTAGTGGAGCAAATCTCATTTACATGAAATAGAAGGGGCAACTGCTGGCTCAGCAGCAGTCTCTTCACCTTTACCTTAAATCTCAAAGAAATAGTTTGTTTGGGATTTCTTGGAAAACAAATCGGCACATGAGAACAAAGGAAGGAAAAGACATTCCTCAATTTTTCAGTGTCAGCAAAAAACAACAACACTGTAAGCTGGATGTGACTCGTACGGACAATCCAAATTCCTGCTCCTCACAGGGTTATCTAAAACTAAGCCATATCACTAAGAGCATCATCCAGGTGCTCTTTAAACTCAGTCTTGGTGCCATGGCTGGGGACCTTTTTCCAGTGGCCAGCCACCCTCTCAGTGAAGAATTTTTTCCTAGTTTCCAAACTGAACTACCCCTGGTGCAGCTGCATTCCATTTCCTTGAGTACTATCACTGGTCACCAGAGACATAAGCACTTCCCATGCCAGAGCCCCTCTGGAGGAATCTGTAGACTGTAATGTGGTGACCTCTCAGACTTCTCTTTTCCAAGCTGAATAAACCAAGTGGACTCAGACCCACTTTTTAACTCTTGCCCTCAAGTCCTTTCAGTATCTGTCCTCCACTCAACACACTCCAGCAGTTTGGTCTCTTTTTCAGATTAAGGTGCCCAAACTGCACGCAGGACTCTGGGACCACACTGGTGCAGTGTAGAAAATCATCTCCCTTGACCAGATTGTTCTGCTGTGCTTGATGCATCCCAGGACACAGCTGGCTCTTTTGGCTGCCAGGGTACACAGGACATACCTTCCAGCTCCTTCACCTGTGGTATTGCCCTTCTCTGGGTGCATTTGGGTACCTTGATATCTTTCCTAACTCATGGCACCCAGATGTGGACAGAGCATGTGAGGTTATGGTGCACCAAAATCACCTCTTTTGCCTGTCTGGTCATGTTGTGTTTGATGCTCCCCAGGATGCAGTTTGTCCTCTTGGCTGCCAGGGCACACTGATGACTCTTGCTGAGCCTGCTGTTGACCAGCACCCCGAGGTCCCTCTTTGCAAGGCTGATCTCCAGCCTCTAATGTTACACTTCTGTCCTGTGTTACTCCTTCCCAGATGCAGAATCCAGCTATTTGAATTTTTTAATAGTCAGCCATTGATGATTGGCCAATGGTCCAATCTATGTAGATCCCTCTGAAAGGTGTCTCATTCCTCAAGAGATTTAACAGCATCTCCTAGTTTGGTATCATCAATAGCAAACTTGCTATTGGTGCACTCTACTCCTGACTCCTGATAGCTGATAAAATGTGAGATCCTGGCCTGGGTCAGGAACAGTGTGGCCAACTGGTCCAGGGAAGGGATTCTGCCCCTGTACTCAGCCCTGGGGAGGCCACAGCTTGAGTCCTGTGTCCAGTTCTGGGCCCCTCAGTTCAGGAAGGATATCAAGGTCCTGGAGCAGGTCCAGAGAAGAGCAAGGAGGCTGTGAAGGGATCCAGCACAAGTGCTGTGAGGAAGGGCTGAGGGAGGTGGGGGTGTTTGGTCTGGAGAAGAGGAGGCTCAGGGGAGACCTCATCACTCTCTACAACTCCCTGAAAGGAGGTTGGAGCCAGGGGGTCTTGGGCTCTTCTCCCAGACAGCTACCAGTAAGACAAGAGGACATGGACTTAAGCTCTGCGAGGGGAGTTTAGGTTGGATATTAGGAAAAAATTCTTTACGGAGAGGGTGATCAAACATTGGAATGGTCTGCCCAGGGAGGTGGTGGATTCCCCATCCCTGGAGGTTTTTAAATAGAGACTGATGTGTCTCTCAGTGCCATGGTCTGGTAACCACAGTGGCAGTGGATTAAGGGTTGGACTTGATTTCAGAGGTCCTTTCCAACCCAGATGATTCTGTGATTCTGTGGGACTGACAGGGTTAGAATTACTAGTGTCTTCCTTTTTGCCCTTCTTGAAAATTGGGACATTAGCTAACTTCCAGTGAACTGGGACCTCTTCAGACAACCAAGATGTCTGAAAAATTAAGGAGATAGGTCCTGCAATAATACTGGCCAGGTCTTTCAGTACCCTAATGATTCCCATGCATCCAACTGGAGCAACAAGTCTTAAATAAGTTCAGACTCAACTGGGAGTTTACCATTCTTCCAGTAATGTCCTCCAGCACAGGGTTCCAGGTGTCCCAGGAACCAGTTTTAGTGTTGAAAACACTCAAGGAAGACATTAAACATCTCTGCCTTCCCTGTTCTGTGTTCATGAAGTGACTGACCTCATGAAGTAACAGGCTAACGTTATCTCTGATAATCCTTTTACTAACATGTTTAAAACAGCCCCATTTTGATGTCCTTCATAGCACTGGCTGGTCTTGGTGATCCAAGCTGATACAATACCTTAAAGAACCAACTTAATTGATTCAGTGCCTTGAGAGGACGAAACCTGCAACTATAAATTTGGGGAATCTCATGACTGCTGCAGAAATAGAGCTGCAAAGGAGAGAGGAGCAGCTCAGAGCAGGGATCTTCAGTATCATCGTGACCACCTTCAAAAATACAAATTGCACATTTAGAGGTCTCTGAAGCCTCTGGAACATCCAGGTATCTCCAAAGAAAACAATTTCATTCCCATTATTTTTTTATTTTCAAGCGTCTGTATTTCATGGATAATATAGAAATTCTGCATTTACTTATTATACTTAGGAATATCTTAGTCTGATCAATAATGAATGCTCCTTATATGTAGTCTAAGAAGTTTTCTCTAAAATTAACTGCCTTCAGTGTCCCACTCCAAATATCGTAGTGCTGCAATTGATGATGAAATCCTTCTGAATATAAAAAAGAAGGAAAAACCCACAACTGTAAACTGTGTAACTCTTTCTTTCCCAGGACCTGAAATACTTGTTTTTCTGATAAACATAAGAGAAAGTGAAATGCATGAAAAGTGAATTGTGAAAAGTTATGAGAAGGAAAGAAGAAAACAAAAAGAAAGAAATTTTTAAAGAATTTTTTAACTTTAACTGCTGTGTATTTTGTAGGCTGTTTTGCAAATTTCTATATGGCATTCATCACTGAAAAGACAGCTTTACACGATATGAATATCAATAGACAGATAAAAATATTTTAACACATTAAGACTGTAGTAATGAAGGGAAAGGTCTCACACAAGATTCTGGATTTACCTCAGGTACCTCCATAATTTTGCCTATAATTGCTGATTGGCTTCTAGCTACAGTATAATTGAAATTCAAAAAAAGGGGGCATTTTCCCATTAACCCACTTCAAAAATAATTTGTGCTTATCTCTGAGATACTTTTGTGTTTATATTGCATAACTGCTAAAATATTCTAAATTTAATTTTCAGCTTCACATGAAACTTTAAATAAGAAAATTTATATGTAAGAAACAATCTGTTCTGTTTTAAACTTGACTGCACAAAGAGAGGTGACATTTTCAATTTAAAAAAAAAATCATGCTACTTCAGTATAAAGCATCCTCCATGAAACTGGCCTGTGATGCCACTTGCAAATCAATAAGCAGGAGTTCTATTAAATGTAGGATTTGTAAAATTACTATTCCTATTGACATAGGTGGCACAGATTACAGATATCAACATAGTGATGCAAAGTTATGGCATTCTGATTCCACCAGCCACCAGGTTACCCACCTGCAGCAACCCCACAGCAGGTGCTCTGATTGACTGGAGTCCTCTGTGTACCTTGCAGACTTAATTGTCACCTCTTCACCTTTTCCTGGCCTCAGCCTGAGCCACCACCAGTTTCTGTCTTCAAAAATACTTTCAGAAGTCCTGCACAAACATGAGCAGGATCTTCTAAATTGTTGCATTCTTTTCAAAGCAGTTTTACTTTCAGTTTGCTCAAGGGTTTTGTTTGCTGTGCTGCAGCTTGCATAATAGCAATTTAAAAGCACAAGGCAGGCAAATTTCCTATCATGTACATGGGCTAAATAAACAGGAGTATTATTGTGTACTTGCTCCTGATTGACGTATATTTGCATTTCCAGGTCTCTCTTATTAAGTATTGTGAAATCATGGATTAGATCTCAAAATCTTGGGTTAGAATATATTATGAACACTAGGGAGAACATGGCATACTCATTCTCCTCCTGGTATTTGTTTTCAGAAAAAAATCAGGAGGACTTTGGATAAAACCTTTTTAGAACATAAAAACAAAAAAACCCTTACCAAAACAAACAAATCAACAAACAAAAAAAACCCTAAACAAAAACCAACAAATAAGCCTAACCCAAATAATCCTATATAAGTCTGTTGCTGAGTAATGCAAAATATATATCTTGATCCTTATAAAATCAGGGGCTAAAAATCTCAATGGAAAAACCACTTTCTTAAGAAGTGATCTAAGGGAAATTCCCAATATGTTTTTCTGAAATAATATGAAATTCCACAAAATATAGTTTCAGTTGTTTGCTTCATTATCCAGAAGTCAAGGCCTTAACATAAGGGAGAGAGACACGAAAGTGAAGAGCAGTAACTAATGCAGAAAAAGCTGTTCTGATTTTGAAAATGAGGAACTGATACAGTGAAAGTGCATGAAGGAGCATGGAGTAAGTGGGGGAATATGCCTTGAGTTCTACACTGCGTAACATTTTTTGCTGTAAGTGAGTTAAGAGAAAATTAAAGGAATTGTTAGTCTTCGGGATGATTGTGATTATTTGCCTTCCTAATGGGGATTTCTTCAAGAAAATCAAAACTTCCAAGTCTAAGCAGAGTTCTGAATAGATTTTACTCATGAGGACATGCAGAGGAGAAATGAAAATAAAGATCTGCAGTCTGCTGTTTGGAAATACTTGAAATGATACAGCACTATCTGAAGCATCATATACATTTCTTTTCTATGATGAGGCAGCAGATAGTTATGAAGATGCTTGAAAGGAAGACAAACTCATGCAACCTCATGAGGTTTTCTCAGTGTTACATTAGAAAATAATCACTTAGTTGCTCAGTTTATTGCCAAGAGACTGCAGCTACTCTCTGTCCTGAATAATACATGGATCTTTCAGTTTTTCATATCTCTGCATCAAGTCCTATTACAAGGACCCATTGCCTCTGTGATTGCTGTACCAAAAGCTCAACTGAGTTGCTTTGACTGCAGTCCCTAATGCCTGTGTGATAAGTGCAGACCCCAATTTAATATGGGAAATCACCTTGACAACAGAAATAAAACATCAGCAAACAACCAGCTCAAGCACAACTTCCCATCGTCTTCCTAAGGGTCTTCTTTTTCAGATGAACCTCCACTGCTAAGAGAAGTGAGATACCACAGAAGAATCAACAAGTGTCAAATTTTTTTTCAGTTTTTCAAACATATATACACCTTCTTTCTTTCCCACAAGTTATAATACTTTTTCCAAAAAATGTTAAAAAGGGAGAAGAAAAGTTGGCCTCCTGACCAAGTTTTCTGTCATCGAAAAAAAAGTTCTCATGCAGAACTCATGGTGGAAAAAGATACCTTAAAATAAATTCAAACTAATGCATGGAATGTATCACAACTAGTATGACAGATTTGCCCATACTTCTTCATCAATCTTTTATTGATATGTAGGCAGTTTCCCTGTCAGATGGCATATGCCAGATTGCCCAATGAGTTTTGTATCAGACACATAGCTATGGCATGGAATTCCTCAGCACATGAACTTTCAAGCTGTGAAATACAGAAGGATGTAGCTCTAAAAGAAATATATCCATGGCTGCACAGTTCTCATACTTGCACATTTACTAAGACCTAATTTTTCTATTTATTGGTATATTGCATGAAGCATGTCCTTTCTGATTGTCATTAACCTCTACTTCTTTTCCTCAGTGCATAGCACAGGAAACACTGACTGTCTGTTCTGCTTTTTCAAACTGTGTTCAGCAGCTACTCAAAATGAATATTTATTCCACATAAAATAGTATTTTGTGATTATTAAATGTTTCTTCTGAGCAATAACTCTAAAATATCTGAGGGGTCTCCCTGACTAGGCACTGTGCAAAGCAAAACCTTTCAAATAAAGAGCAGGCACTGCTCAGATGTATTCCAAATCACTCAGATACAACTGAGACGATTGAAAGAATTTTTTTGTTTCCTCTTACTGCTTTTCCTTATTCAGTGTCTTTTAGGGAACAGAAAGGGGAAACAACTAAATGGCATTTTCAATTTTACTTCTTATATGTTTAATATGATATTCTCAAAAAGTACTACCTGCTGTACAAATCATAAACTACTTTTAAGAGGTTGCACTTGAAAAAAAGGGAAAAAATAAAAAGATCTCCCCAAAAATTTCATTTTTCTTTCCCTCATAATAACTATAAAAATATTTTTCACTCCCTTTTTGTTGCCTACACATGATTTTTTTCAATACTTTGAGTGCCCTTACAGCTTTTAGATATCAGTACAACCCTAGAAAATTGTCTAGGTAGTAATGAAAGTAGAGACAGGTCAGACCACACCACAGGTCTGTGCAGCTCAGTGACCTCACTGATGGCCATGGACCTGGTAAAGATGCACCAAGGCTGGTTTCTGGTTTCCTCTCTAAATATGGGAATAATAGCATAGCCCAGATATTGTTCCATGGCAGATACCATAGTACTATGTGTTACTGAAAACCCATGCTCTTCCTTTCCCCAGAAGATGTGAAGACAGCTGTGACACAGGTCACTTTCTTGCACGGGCATAATCACATAATTTTACTGACTTTTCATCACTTCTTCAGTCAAACACATTTAAAGTCTGTCCTTTGCACCTGCTAAGTTCAGTTTGTCCATGTCTTCTTGGTTTGTCCCAGATTTCACTGGAAACATATCTTCTTCACTCAGACAAATGTTTCCTTCCTTTATAGTGCAATGTAAAAAGAGGATTTTAAAATCTCCATTTTTCTAAAAGCACCAAGGGATCAGATCAGACTTTCATTTCAAAATAAGTTCAATGACTTCAAACAAAGTATAAACAATATGAAAAATGCAAGGATGAAGTTCTGCATTTAAAATTCTGTTGCTGATCATTGGCCTTGAAATCAAACTCCTACAAATAGATTCTACATCATAAATTTTGCAGACAATCCTGAAGTCTTCCAGAAAATAGTGCTGGTATCTACAGAGTGTTTACCCTGTTACTAAACAGAAAGTGTTTTCACTTTAATTGTGGGTATTTACTTTGAAGACAAGATGTTAGTGTTTCCAAGAAAACAGTGCAATTAAAAGTAAGGAAAAGCAATTACATTTAATCTCCTTTCTGTGACTGTGTGGCATTTTTTCTCCTCACATTATTCTAAGCAGTACTTGAGAGCTTCCTTTGTAGGAGCATTAGTCACCATTTTTGTTCTGTGTTAATTGCTTCTCTACAAAGATTTTAAGGTCCAAAATATTTAGATTTTAAGCATTTTACTTTGTTTCATTACAGCTTCATTAAATAAACCTAGGTAAGTGCAGCTTTTAAGCCTGGCAGAGAGAATTCAAAGAAAACACAAAGACGAGAAAATTTTTCCAGGTGGCAAAGGTATAGGTCATCAGGTAAGGGGATTAGCTTTTATTTTACAGTTTAAATAACTGCATTAGCAGACAAAAAGATGAACTGGTACAAACTTGTCCTTTCTCCTTGCCTTTTGAAGAAGGAAATCACAGTCACCGTTATAGACAGTGTAATTATTAATAATACAGCTGCATTTTAACATACTCTCCATTCCAACACCGTTGTTTCATTGAACTTATACTGTACATAGACTGAATAGACTGAGAAACAAATGAATAAAACTATGGAAACATCAAAACATGACCCACAGTTCCCACTACCTCCTATATTTGTTTGGAGAATCAGCTCTTCCATCTTGTTGCACAGTACTTAGGTCACTCTACTTATGTAAACAGAAAGCAAGCCGAATATACAGGTTTAAGGCCTTTTTAGTTGTGAAGAACACTGATCTGGATCTGCAGGCTTAATTCACAGCATGATAAGTGAATTTCAAAGGATTTTTACAGAATTTCAAAAAGAAAGTTGGTCAGTTCTTAAATACCACTTCCTTGAAGCCCAAGATAGGTGCATTCCTTTGAGTAGAAAAACAGGTAGAGGTGGTAACAGACCTGCAGGGATCAGCAAGGAGCTTCTGAATAAAGTCTTGTGGCAGAAAGAAATCCACAGCTCATGGAAGAAGGGACTGGTCACTTGGGACAACAACAGGGATGTTGTCAGAGAATGTAAGAAGGTAACAAGAAAGAACTAAAACCGGCAAAGGAAGTAAAAGGAAAATAGAAGAGCTTCTACAGATATATCATTGGTAAGAGTAAGGAAAATGTGGACCCACTGCTGAATGGTGTGGGAGTCCTGATGACAGAGGATGCAGAGAAGGCAGAGGTGCTGAATACCTTCTTTGCTTCAGTCTTTACTCCTAAGATCAACCCCTGTGAACTCCAGACCCTGGACAAAAGAGAGAAAGTCTGGAGGAGGGAACACTCCCCACTGGTGAATGAAGACTGCGTTAGAGATGAGTTATGCAAATTGAATATACACAGTTCCATGGGCCCTGATGGGATGCACCCAAGAGTGTTATGTGAGCTGCTGATGTCATCCCCCTACCACTCTTCATTTTGAGAGATCATAGCAAACAGGAGAGGAGCCTAGTTAATAGAAAATTATCTTAACCAAAGGGCACATATAATTCAGCTAATTGCTTCTCACTACAGTACATTACCATTTAGAATCAGCCTGCTTCTTTCCATTGTAGCAGCATGAAAGTAAATAAAATTTTTTTATACATATTGCAAAAATTAAACATCAGAGCTTAATTCATGTTCTAGTGATTAATAGCAAACAGTGCCTGGGTAAAATATACCTTCCCTCATAAACACCTTAGTCCACTCATTTAGATATGAAACGTATCTAGACTTTGGCTTACTTGATGTATGAAGGAAAAAAGCCAAACAAGCAAAACCAAACCAAACCAAACAAACCAACACAGATTAAATAGAGGAAGATAGGGGAAGAAGTATGGAAATAGCCCGCTTGGATGAACATAACAGGTGAGAGGGACCCAAAGCAATGTCTGTGTTTATTATTTCATGTGATATCAATTCTAAAAGGGATATGAGCATACCACATTACTCCAAAAACTGACTTGTTTATTACTGGACAGAAAAGCCAGGCTGAAAAAATGAAATAGATTTTATTCAGTTAGGTTTTATACTCCATTGCACACCCACTACCTAGCAAATACTTAATTGACATAATCACTTTAATGAAGATTAAGTATAATTTAAAACTCACATTCATCTTTATCTACCTTTTGCAGGTCTGAACTATGCCTGAAATGGGGGTGCTTCTTGATATCTTGCCTTCCAGTCACAGTCCCACTCTGGTTGCCTTAACTTCTTGCTTTCTTCCTCATTCTTCGTATCTTATCCATCCATGACTTTCATGTAGGTGCTCAAACTAACCTCTGTTCTGTTAATAGAGCTTTTCTGGTGCCCACTCACACATGCAAAATATTTACTAATTAAAATCAAAGAGTAAAAGTTTACTGCACAAGTTTTTGGTGCACAGAGCTGTTAAGAAAAAAAGCCCTACAGATCATTGTTACAGTAGATGTGAAGATGTGATGGTAGTAACATACTCAGTCTTCCCTAACAGCTTTTTCCCACAAAGTTTTGTACATGCAGTAACTGCTGAAAACAAGTATATAAGAATAAATTTAATTACTAGTAAAAAATATAGAGTAAAAATAATTATAGATGTTTTTTAATCACGTTTAAAAAAGTGATAAGCATAGGTATTAGGGTGAAATGTAAAAGAAATGTAAACATCTTAAGGCAGAAAAATCTAGGTATGGGGTAGGCAGACACTTCTAGAGTAGTATTCATTAAATTAAAATTGATAACTTCATTGAATGCAATCCCAAGTTCAACTGAACAGACGCTGGAAAAAAAAAATTATGTTTCCTCCTTATTTTTACTTTTTGTCTTTCTTTATACTAGCACTGGAACTCTTGAATTTTTTTTTTTTCTCTTCACTAAAAGCGCTGACCATTCAGCTCACAGAAAAAAAATCACTTCCTTGACTAGATTAATGCAATAATGCTTTCCCCAAAATGACTACCAGTATCCCAGTGAGTGACTCAGCCCGACTTTCTCTGACACCCAAAGAAGACACGGACCTCTACACTTGCATTCCTGTGTGAAACACAAAATGCTATTCTCAGACAACAGATCTGGCATTTGTTCAACTATATTATTTTGGAATACAGTAATGAGTAGGTCTTTAATATTGAAAGCATTTAATTCTGAGCAACTAATAACAGTAAGATTGAGAGAAATGCATCACGTAAGAAATGGCACATCATACTGATTACTTTTTTAACTACCAGACTGAAGTCTGAGCCACCAGAACATCAAGATCATCTTTCTATTCAGTTGCCATCTTTTTTGCACCCATACATACTTAGTCTGAGTTCAGGCTTACCAGCTGCCAAATCAGATTTGCCAGTATGGGAAACTACATGCACATTGCAAAGTCTCTAATTTCTGCTTTTAAGCTACTGTATTTTACAGATGGCAGACCACTGTTCAAAAAAGCATTACATCAGGTTTTCTTTCCACTGATCCACACAAAAAACCCAATAGATCTGGGGGGTTCCTACTAAACTGTATGCCTGCTAGCAATTTTTGTAATCACTGTGGCTAAGACATCTGATTAAGGAAAAAGCTGATGCAATTTGAGAGCTCGACTTTCTGAAACTGGCATTTTGCCCAGAAGAAACTAAGCAGAGCAAATTAATTAAATTTGTGTTTGAATCAATAATGTGAAGTGAAAAACCTTCTATATTGCACTGCTTATTCTCCAGAACAGAAATATTATGTATACCAATTGTCCTCATTACTTCTTCCCCTCTTCTTATGCACGCCAAGTACTCACAATTTTTTTCCTTCTTTTCTATTGTGTGGTGTCTTCTAATATTTTTTAGTAATCAATAATTTACATCCAAATTTAAAACTTCAGAAATAAAGCATAATGATAGTATGGATTACTTTCTGAAATTAAGTTCCCCTTCTAAAGGAGATGTGTTTCTTTTCTTTATATGACCTTCCTTGGGTCCTGACCTTCTTTATATAACCCTTCCTTAAGGGTTATGCAGATGGAGCTGCTCCCAATAAAGGTTTCCAGAACTTTGGGCACTTGGCTTCTCACCCTGATAAGGCCACTGTTAAGCTGTGATTACTTAATAGAGAGAGTTACCATCCTTTCTTTAGCAGCACCCACCATGACTATGCTTTTTCTACTGCATGACAATTTATACACTCTACAGCTGTGCAGAAAATCTCATACAGACACACAGGCAATTTCACAAGGGAATTTCTGTGAACATCAGTTTCCCCAAATGCAAAATGGAGGTAAGAGTACATAACCTTAGAAGACAAAAAAGAAAAAAAAACAAAAAACCCACAACAAAACACTGAAGTGACAGATGCAGCAAAAGTGCAATTATCACTATTATTTAGGTTGTTACAAACCATGAACACACCTTCTTCTCATCCAAGTCTTCCTCAGTTTCATTCTGGTTTTTTTGTAAAATACTCACTGCCACTAAAAACAAGATATAGCATTTTAGGTGTCATTAAGAGTTTGAATTTCTGTGGACTGAATAAGTTATTTCTACCCTTACAAAATCATGGGAATACATCTTTCTGCTCTTTCCAGACATGAAGCTTCTACAAGGTGAGAGAGCACCATGAATAACCTTTTTTCCAAACTCTGCACTTTTAGAATGTTAATCTTTTCTCTGCAGAACAGATCCTCTTAATAGGTAGAACAATTTCACTATAAACTTATAATTGCCTCCAAAATGCTGTTTATCTTCCCATGTCACCTCTGCAGATTGCAAAGATGGGAAAAAAACTCAGATAATATTGAGCATTAAAAATTAAAGTACCATAAACTGTCACTGGAATTTACTTATTATGGTCCCATGTGAACTCAGTCTGGGTACTCAACAACTAGCGAAGAAAACATGTTTTGGCCCATCATCAGAGGAAAACATTTAATTAGATTTGTTTTATCAAGCTGCTCCAAAATCTATAAAACAGCTGCCAAAAAAAAACAAAAAAAAACAAAAAACAAAAAAGGAAAAAAAGTATTACAGAATACTGAGTCCATAATTTCAGAAAGACACAAAACACAGTCCTTAAACCTACACCAGTCTTTTCTGACAGCTTCTTGATCTCGGCAGGTTATTAGCTGAAATTGCTTTAAACCATGCCTGTCAATCCTGGCTCTCACAATTACTTTGCAGAAAAATGCCATGACCACTAAGAAGAAGCTACAGCTTCCTTCTGTATGCTCTGGGATAGGGCGCTGTCTCCTACTGAAACATCTTATCATAGAATTATAGAATGGTATGGGTCGAAAGAAGAAGAAAAAACTTCTGCTTCAGGCAGGTGCTCCACTTTCAAATCTCTGCCAGTTGCCTTCAAGCTCTTATAATCATGGTCTGTCATCAGCAACTGGGAAAAAAACAAAAAAATGCTAATCATTATGGCAACTTATTATGGGATAAATCTGGAAAATCAATAATTAAACTGTCTCCTGACATCTTCTCATTGTTTTAATACAGTTCATGAACGCTTGTAGCTATCTTGAATCCAACATGTTTACTTTCAACGACAGTGCTGGGGAATTAAGCACACTTGCCTTAAATGTAAAAAAAATCAATGCACAATGCATTGGGCAGAGTTTTACTGCCATAAGCACTTTTATAGAGTCTGCAAAGGTGTGACATGAGCTGATTCCTCCCATACTCTTACACTGGGGCACCTCAGTCTGGTGTTGGGTTCATCCCCATGTCCAGCCAGTTCCACTTTATTCCATTGGGCCTTCTTGCCATCCATGCCAGGTCACAGGAATGACCAGGTCATATATTACCTTTGCTGAGCAGATGCACATTGGATTTTACCTTGACCTGGTAATACATATTGTAGTAAAATAAATCATGACAGGTTGAATTAAAATTCAAACATTTAACTGTATATTTGGGAAGTGCAGGGAAGTGCAGGAGTAGAAGAAAAGAAGGCAGTACACAACTATGGGTTCTTTCCTTCAAGAGGTACAAGCAGCAGAATTATGTTTGGAAGAAACAGAGGAGTGAGTTTTTCACAGGCTTTTTCACAGGGAGTGACAGGCTCCCTGTCACTTCTTAGAAAACTTCAGGATAGAGTCATGAGATCATTCATCGCTTTCATCTTCCATATTTGCTTCATCAAGACACCACAAGCATCTAAGAAGAATCTAAGTGTGTCCAGCAGCATTGCCAGTTCCCTCTAACCTGAACACATCATTCAAAAGATATGCTTAACTTTGCATGGTTATATTAGAGATAGGTATTTTTCCAATTATTATCTAAAGACTCCTTATTTTGCCCACGATTCATGTCAGCATTCACTAGGTCAGAATAATTAGAGACAGAATCCCTTTCCCATGTATTCCTTGGGTAAGCTGACAACACTATGTTCCATAATCTGTTGATCATAAATGCAGCTAAAAATAGGGAAAGGTAGGCAAAGAATCTTTCTGTTCCTAATTACAGTGAAATACATAAGTAACTAAGGAAAACATTTAAAGGTACAAACATACACAAAAATATTTTTTATTTAGGATATATATAGATATATAACTTCCTCATATAAAGAATGGCTTGCTATGCTTTGAAATCAAGACAAAGTCAGTATAAGCAAACTTACTGCATGCAATAACACGAGTATCCCAAAAGTGTTTGCTTGAAGTAAAGAAAGAACATCTCTGTTGTTTTGCTTTGTTTATTTGCATCTCTAATTGCTGGTTATGTTACTGGTATGTAATCAATATGGAAATACAGAGAAGAGAAATTGACTATTATTTCCATTTGCATGAGGTTTACTGCATCTCAGCTACTTGGGGAAACATGCACTGCATAGTTCAGAGACACAAGCCCAGGGCTCTTCTATCTACACTGCTTTACCAAGTTAATGGCTACAATGCATTTACCCTTCAATGGCAGTACCTTTAGTCTTCTAAAACAGATCTGTTGTGGTTTTGGTTTTTTTTTTAATTCTCATATTTATAAACAGAATATTCTTTCTAGCATTACAGTAAACCTGAGTTTTGCCTGTGTAGATCTCTTCTGAAAGCTTAAAGAACCATTCTGTGCCAGATTTGAAACTAAAATATAGGCTCTGTCAGAAACTGAAGAGCAAGTTCTAATGACACAGTAAAATGGTATTTCAAATGGCAACATTGAACAGGAGATATACAAGTTCAGGGATTAGAGTTTTTTTAACATATAAGCACAGCTTTCTGGTCTGCCAAATTACCTATGTAAAGAAACAAGGATGATCCTCATGTAATCTAGATATCCTAGATGATGATCTCACCCCACATGCACAAAAAGAAGAGGACTAGCTAATGAAAAAGTAAAACAAAACAAGTAACAGTTTTCTTAGAGGATGGTTGTTATTTTCAATAGAAAAATAAATATTTATAATATATAAATAATAATCAATTCTATCCTTGAGTAATTAGTCTTGAATAACTTTTCCGAGAAATTTGTATTTTTTTGACATATCTTCTGTCTGTAGACTGGAGGAAAAAAAAATTGTTATTTGAGCATGTTATTTTCCTTTACTGTCCAACAAAATGGATAGGAAGCAAAGATATTTATGGTATAGGTCCAATAAGGCCTACAAAGTTGAGGATGTTATGCTTGCAGTCCAGAGAGGCCAGGTAGAAAACAATCTGACTTCACCTGCTTTTGAGCAACAAGAGCAAATAGCATTAAGCTTATGTTTACTACATAATTTTATGTAGTAAAAATTTTATTTACATACATATTTATGACATATTTATTTATACATATTTATTTATTTTATTTACATACATACATATTTTATTTAGATACAATTTTATTTACAAAGTGCTAGATATAAGAGATAAAGCATGAAAAAAAAAAATTAGCCTTGTGTCTTCTGCAACAGCTGAGCTTTAACTACAAGTCCAAAAGGTTGAAATTGTGTCTAACTTTTTGATACAGACTGGAATTTTCAGAGAAGCTTGAATTATGCTCCCATGTATCTTCCATGACCTTTTGAAATCCCAACTGGAAAAAAAAAAAAAGCTACAGGTAAGTTATTCTTCTATTATGCTCTTCATTTGGAGGAAAGCAACCATGACAATACACAAGAACTATGACAATACGTGATATTTTCATTACCAGTTTTTACTGGATAATGAAAAGCAATTCAAAATACATTTCAGTCATGTCTTATTTTGAGAGCACTGCATTCCTACCATTTCATAAAATACAGTAAATACATTTCTTTCCTGGTAGCAAGTTAAGTAATCTGAAAACATGCAATTAGGTCAGATGACTTTGTAAATATTTTTTAAAAATAGGTCTCAACTTTCTTCTGTAAAAATAGAATGTTAAAATAATGCACTAAAATAAAATTTTAAGCATCTCCAGTATAAAACATATATTGCAATGAAGAACTCATACCAGCAATCTAATCTTTTACTTTTGTAGCACAACAAACAAAGAAAAACATTTCAAGGCTAAAAAACTGATTCTTGTGAAGGCATTGAGGAAAAAATAAGAAAGGAGAAAAATGTTGAGGCTGGGTGAGACATATTCTTGGTGGCAACATGTCTGACTTTTTTCATCAGCAGTGCTCTTTTACAGTGCAGAGTAAATATGGCATCACAACGAGGTGGATTTTGTTTTTGAAAGCAAGATACAATAAACAGAGACCATGGTCTTGCAAGGTACAGACATTTACAGCACTTGCCCACAATAAAAACTAAATGTTGATAGAATATATACTCCCTTTTTTCAGAGGAGGTGTCCTCCAAATTCCTTACTATACTATTCCTTCTGGCAGTGAGCCTTGCCTCATCTTTATCTTTCTGGCATCAGGCCTTGCCTTGCTGCTATTTCTGGTCAGCCTTGCTTTGTATCGTGGGGCTCTGCTTTTTTGCTAGCTCTCAGGTCTCTCAAATTGCAAAGGCAGCTCTCCACAACTGATGTGACAAAGATGAGAAGCACAAGGTATAACTGACTGAAAATGAGTTTCTTGTATCTGCAGATTGGCATAGAGATTCCCAAAACATTTACATTCTTTTCTGGAAAGAAAACAAACACACTATAATAGTCAGTTAAGTTGTTGTTTTTTTTTTCAAGAACTATATAAAGGATGCACTGGGATGATGAAACAGCTGCCACCAAGTTTTTACTATGACCACATGATCCATAATGGAGCTAGAGCAAAGATATCTCACAGCATGCCTTGTCAGCTTACATTTAAATATTATATACAATAGATGCTGAACATAGAAAGATGGGTGCAAATTTCTGCAAAGTAAATTTCAAATTTTAAGGAAAAGTGTATGACTGAAGTTTCTGTTTGCTCTATAACTGAATATATCTATATAAATAAAAAGGACATTGTTGAAATTAATTTAGTATCAACAACTCTAATCTTTATTGTGATTATTTAGGACAACCAGTTTTTTGCTTTCAGTACCATTTTACAGAAAAAAAGGCAAAATTCTGCCCAAGCTTAAACAGAGAGTCAGGAAACAGTCTTGCTCCACTGACTTCACATTTGCTGTGTAATTAAGTGTAATTAATATCTTTAAATAATTGAATTGTTAAAAAGTTATCATTAATTAAGGACTAACCATTTTTCAGGTCGTACCTTCCAATATGATGACACAGGTCTGGCCTGCTGATTCCCAGTATGGTGGTAAGAATTCCTTATTGAGTGATAATGGAAATCTAATGAACACATCAAAGAGGACCACAAGCTGATTCATCTGTCAGGAAGAGGATACTGCTTTAATAAATAAATCCAGAAACTTTACAAAAGTATTTATCAGAAACAAGGCTTGAAACAGAATTGTGAATAAGAAGTTTTACTGCCTTGTATTTCTCAGTGTGTTGTATTAGAAGGTGGCATAACAAGAACCAAAAACCAAGATATTTCAGTCTCTTACAAGCACTACCTATCAGTGTCTTATGGGGACTAATAAATATATTTATAAACATGCTGGAGCTATATAATTTACAACATATTTAGAGCACTGAGCAGTTAAGAGGTGACAGCCATCTCTGCAAAAGTATCATACTCTAAAGCAGCAAGTTTAACTATATGTATCTGAGATACATTCAAAAAAACATTAATAATGAAAAACCAAACCTTCAAAATAATCAGTCTTTTTGCAACAATGCCTGACTTTCTCAAACACTGACAAATAATTGTGAGTTACCAAGTTATAATTTGTGTTGTTTATCTGAAAACATTTGTGAATACTTAAGGTCTAGCTCTGAGGAACCAAGTTTGTAATAATAATAATAACTGCAGTAAGGTTTTAATGGTTAGCAAAGGCAGACACTCCAACAACAATCAGGATTACTGTAGCCATGGTGAAAGCAATAAGACACAATCATCCAGTAAAGCCAAAATTTCATCAGAAGTCCTATTGCTACTGATTTCCTGTTCTTTGTTAGAAAACTAATCTAAGTTTCTCTAAAACAACTCTCCCTTGTCAGTAAACCTTAACTGATACTGTAAGGGCACTGAAACTACTCCAAAATGTTCATATGACAATGTATTTATGGATTTAGCTGTAGCAACCTATATGTTTCTCAGCTTTATGTGGCAGAAAACTGCAAGAATACCAACACAAAACCTGGTGCCTGGTCTTTCAGGCTTTTGTAGGATGTCATTGTCCCAGTTCAGGCCCAGCGGGCACCAACCCAACCTCAGCTCACTCACCCCAACCCCCACTGTGGGACAGGGAGGAGAAAATCCACCCAAAGGCTCCTTAATCCAGACAAGGACAGGGAGCTTTTCACTCCCCTATTACAGTAACAGGCAAAACCCAGACAGATTCAATTTGGGAAATTAAAAAAACCTCATCTACAAGGAGAAGGAGAAAACAGCCACATACTCATGCCTTCTGCACCTCCCACTCCCACCCTCCCCTTCTCCCCAGGCCACTGTGTTAACACTTTGAACTTTAAATGCTGTACTGAGATTCACATAGAAACTGCCGTGAGTTCCAGCTGCCTCCATGTACTAAAAAGTAATCTAGTCAGACATCTTAACTTATGAGTATCTTGTTGGTGTATGTAGGTGGGAAGAATAGTTTACAGCTTCTTCATGCTTCCTGGGTTCTACAAAAAGCATAAGTTTTCTTGCATTGAAAATAATTTACCGTCCTCATCATGGCTGTGGAATGCCCTGTCCAGTTGTAATGGGGATTTTGCTAGCACTCACATTATTTCTGCAACTCCACTGAGTCATTCTGATGGAGAAATTCTTCTACCCACGAAAGCAAGGGCAGATGTCTAATAAAAATTAACCGGGTATTCTTAAAGTGTGATTTCATTCATCGTGGGTGGTTTAATGCTGAGGAGGAAATGAATAAACATGAACAAATCACTCTGGTAAACAAGTGATTTATTAGTAGCTTGCTCTCAAGATAAATACAGTAGAGCATAAAAACTTAATGTTCCTTCAAGTGAACATCTTCTCAAAAAATCTGAATGAGAAGAAGTCATGCATTTTCTTTTCTCCCTACTTTAAAACTCATAATACTAGGAAATTTATTATGAAAGAGGACAAAAGAACAAAAGCATTACCCTTCTGAGTAAGCTGGGTCAAATGCAGTAGGTGGATATGAATTTTAAGGAACTAATAATATTTCATGGTCCTTCAAAACAGTTGTAGATACATCCAAATGAATATAGTTAACTGTCATGGAAAAATTGGTAAAAACATCAGCAGAAAAACAATACTCAGTATGGTTATAATTGGTTTTGACTGCATAAGTTTTGAGAAGTCAGCACTGGCAAAACTTACATATATTTTTGTCTGTTATCAACTGACAAAACTTGCATTTTTGTCTTATCAACTGGAAAACTGCTAGGAGTGGAAAAAGTGTAAATAAGAAAAGAAAACAGGCAAGTGAAATCGTTCTATTGTATTTCAAATAATAAAAAAGAATGGGAGAATAAGAATAGAAATATAGCATCTGCTTGAATTAAAATGCCCATTTCAAAGGAAAAAAAATCTTTAATTTGACATTCAGAAAAAAAATTACCAAGTGAAAAAACAAACAAACAAAAAATAATAAAAGGAAAAAAAGAATAGAACCCACTGCTGAATACAGCGCTTGAGGCTAAGCTTTTAGATACAGTTTTCACAAAGAAAGTAACAGTTTTTCGGGTGTTTCTTCTAACCTGAGTGAAAATACTGTGGATGATCTAAAGAACACACAACTTAAGAAATACCTGAATGATCTCTGAGCAGGTATTTAACAAAGTACCTCGATAGTTGCACTGTCTGCTGGTGATAGATACAGAATAAGGAAAAGGCGATGCCCATGAAGCTGGCATGGAGTGGACTCCCTCACTGCAGGATTATTCTAAGATTAAAGCCGATATTGATTAAAAATAACTCAACAAATTAACAGAGAGAACGTCTTAGAGCGCTCCTAAGAATAAAAGATCATTTCTGGTTCAGTAAGGCCTAACCTGAGTACCCTTAGTGGCTGGTTAAAAGTAGCCCAGTGTTCCTACTGCGCTCTTCTAGTTTTAAAATGTTTGATATGATGAGCAAAAACATATTCCCAAGTTGATGCAAGCAGCTTGTTCTCATGCACAGAATAAAAAATGCTCACACTGGCCACTGCCTCACAGGGAGTGTGTGAGGTTCTAGCCTGGTCACAGTTGTGCTAAACGACTTACTTTTGCTTTTAGTTTCAAATACCTAACTTCCTGCTATGCTTACGCAAAATATTAAAATGACCTCCATATCATCCTGTTCACTTAAGAGGCAAAAAAAAACCAAAACAGAAAATTGCATAGAACTGACCATTATAAAAATTACTTGCAAGGTTTTTCCATTTGATAGCTTTATTTTCCATCATATTATCATTTTTTTGTTGTTGACAAGTTTCCTAGATTTTAATCTTGGATTGCAATGTTACTGTATCATAAAAGGTTTATATTCCCCAAGCAGGTACAGTGGCAAAATGCCAAAATCTTTTATGGGGGCAACTTTTGTATTGAAAAACATAATTTTGCTAGAAAATTCATTTAGTTTGGTAGTCTGCTTGGCCATAAATCATCGTGTATGTGCTCAGGGCTCCCAAACCACAGATTGAAATCTCCTTTGCTTCTTTTATTAGAATTGTAACATTTGCATTTCTGTTGTTGAGTTGAATCAGTATTTCTAGGAAAAGACCATATTTTCAGTTAAGGGGCTTATAACTCTGGTATTAATACTCAAACTGGACTGAAATACAACATAAAAATGTGCTGGTTTGAAAAATTCAACACTTTTGCATATAAGAGTATATTGTTAGGCCAGCTAGTCACAAAAAGTTTGGTCTAGCTGATATTCAAGAACACTTTATTCATTCATATGCTAGATGTATTTCCAGGCCAGACTGGAAATATGTATTTCAAGCCCTAAAGTAAAGGGGCACTGAAATAGGCAGAGTCCTTCCTGATTTTTTTCCCTAAGAAGAAATTGCTTTGTGCTGGTTGGCACTGCTCTCAGTGTGAGCTGCAAAGTCATTTCATGGCTTGTAGATGCAGTCTTTTATAATCACTATTACACAGACATTTCATTTTGATGGGACCAGAGACTTGAACTGTTCAGAAAACTTGAAGGCATAAAAGAGACAGAGACATAATCTCTAGTCCTCATTACACTAACTTGGAACAACTAAATTGTATTCACCTAGATTAAATTCCTAATCAGATTTGCTTTTCAAAGGGGTTTGTTTCTTTTATTAACATAATAAACAGGCATATTTTAACAACCATCATTAAATTTTCATTGAAAAGGAACTAGAAAAAAAGAATGTGTGTATGTGAACATGTGTATGTATAAAAGTAGGTGTATACAGATTAATAAACATATCTAAATAAATGGCAAAGAGACCAACCTTATACATTAAGTGATCCATATGAAACACACTACATAGCAGATTTATAGTTTTTAAAAGCATTCTTGGATTGTGATCAAACATTATATGGTAAATCAAATATTAAAAGCATATTTTGGCCCCCTATGTACTTTAAAAGTCTAGAAAGTTGTATTTTCATACGCATCATCATTCTCAAACATTAAAGTCCCACTCAAATAGCATCATTTCCTCACAGGATATCACCAGGATCATTAACTAAGCAAACAATAATCTGATCCTGCCATTTATTATTTTTATTTATAAACATCTCAGACTCTCACAGGCTTAAGTACAGACTTTAAAGAACTTTCCTACTTCCTGTATTGTATTTCCCTCCACAAAAAAAAAAAAAAAAAAAAAAGGTGTTCTGATCACTTACTCAACTCTCTCACAGATGTCAGTCAAATAAACCTATCTGAAGTTTACATTGACTGAAATCAATGGCAAAAAAGTCCTGGATTTCACTGGAAGCTTCAAGTTCTTCAGAGGGAAATACAAGATTAAAGAATGCATCTCCAGATTTTAAAATCTGATAGATTTTTTAAAGATTAAAACATTACATAGACTTTGTGCAAATGTGCAGGCATAATTCTCAAACAGCAATAAAAATTCACATTTGGAGTATATTTCATGGTGGCTATAATACCAACTTTTTAATCTCCCAAAAAGCACAATTAAAGCATTCCAGCCCAGACTGAATGAAAATGTTTTATGAAGCATTATGTGGAAACAACCTCCATCTGAACTTCATTAATTCATTAGTGAGCAACTACTTTTTGCACTATAAATGGAGTTTGGGAGTGACATAAAACCCTCATGGGCTCATCTGTAGGAAGTCAAGAAATTAAAGAACAACATGTTCCAAAATCTGTACAGTACAAAGGGTGAATTTTTTTTTTCTGCTCTTTCTCAGTCTGAGGAACCCAGAACCAATTTGTCAAACAATGAAAAGCACAATAAATTACATCTGAAAAAGGAACTGAGCACAAAAGATCAGTCTGGAAAATGGAGATAGAGAAGTATTAAAGAAATTTTCTCTTTGTAAGAAAACACAGTGAAAGAGCAGATATTAAAGATGACAATTCTTGAGAGCCTAAACGTCAGTGAAGACAGGCATTTTGAGAATTACTAGGAAGTATAGACTGTGTTGGCATTTAACATATTTTCAGGGAGACAATGGCCTAAAGATACCAATTTAAGAGTTCCATATAATGCAGAGTTTCTGGGAAATATTCTGAAGATTATTCTGGGAAAAATTCTGAAGATTATTCTTGGAAGAACTCTGAAGATTCTGGAATCATTTGCTTCTACAAAATGTGCACCATAACTTTACTTCAGAGTTCTGTACAGGCAAGAAATGAGTGAGGAGACCAAAATTAATGAAGTTTAAGACAAACAAAAGTGAAATCCTCTGAAAAGCTCAGGAAATAGAATAACCAAAGGCAGTTCTCCATCAAAACATGGCATTAATATTTTTAGCATTTTCTTGAGTTTTACTTCAGACAAGTTGTCTGAAGGTTCAAGCAGGAATTTGTTCTTGCAATCCACATCAAATTTACAGTATCCAGATTCTAAGTATTATAAAACCTTATGATCTATTTTCTCATATATCAGAAAGATATCTATATATCACAAAGATGTATCCTCCTTACCTATAAGATTCATTTGTACCATCTTGTTTTTTCCTAACGAGACTGTGCACTCTTATTCCTCCAGGATGCTAAGAATGCAATTTCTTCTGAGCCTAGACTTGTGCTATGGAAGACAGTGAATTCTTACCATTTTCTTCAATAAGCCCAAATATCAAATTAATTTAAAGAATGACTCAAGGGCTGATACATCTTGTGCTTTCCAGTAAACCTTCAGCATGTCCCAGAGTTTCAGCTTTTTAAAAACTACTTAAGCATTTGACTCCCCCTGAAATCAAACTTCAGTCCTGTGGAATTAAGGATCTTGGGATCAGAGGAATTAAGATTCTAATAGCTTTTATTTATTTTATAAGAGAATAGTGCCAGGTCATGGGAAAATATTACATAATTTGAGACAATGGAAAGAAGAACCATATATGACTATTAAGCCTATATAAGCCTATAGATCTATATTTAGAAAATGAAGTGCATTCTTTTAAATAATTTTATGGATTTCATGTTTGAAACTAATGGAACTAAGTCACATGAACGAAGGGAGACTGTAGTTAAAACGGTTACTGAATTAGTCTTGCATGAGTGACAGATCTCTGAAAAAGTTAAACTGTTTATTCCTGAAGTATTGAAGCCCTATCTAATTTTAGTGGCAGGTAATTTAAGGAAGAAAAAAGTAAATTGTTTATCAAAAGTTATTTTTTATTATCTTCATCACCTTATTGAAGACAGGCCAGTTTTAACATGATTTCATAATAACAGCTTCTTTGCCTCCTGACACAAGCACTACCAAAAAAAAACTGAGGATATTATCAGAATATCACAGCGACAACATGATACTAAACCTCATATGAAACATTTCACAGACAACTGCAGTCTGGAGTAGGCCTGTGAGGGAAGTATGTCAGGGCTTGGAGTAGCTTCCAAAGTCAAAACTATGGATCAGCCAGCCAAGTTTGACACTACCTAGAAAATCCCAAAGCTTTGCCAGGCCTATCATTTGCTGGTGTTTGAAGGTTGCTCTTTCTGAGCTTCTTTCGAAGGAGAGAAAATGGGTGAAGTATGCAAAAATGAACTAAATTTTATAAAGCAGACTTTTGATTTATTGATTATGGACTGTATAGACTGATTATAAACACTGTAGACTAGAGAGCCATGTTCTAAAAGGCATTTCAGTTCTAGTCACCTAGTTGGAAAGTCCTAAAATCAATATGGACTACATACCCAGTCATCTTTATGGAAGCTGTTATTTATTCACAAGCATTTTATCACTACTTTTCTTATTCCCGTATTTCTCTTGACTTTCCATCTGCCTCTGTTCTGCTTAAGATCCTACTGTCTTACTTATTACTCAATCTTCATTAATAAATCCAGAGTTACTCAGCAGTCACCTACATCTGCTTCCCCTAATTGGCTCCAGTCCTGGGTTTGATCAGAGTCGTCACAGTTTAGCAATTTGGATGGACTACAAACTTCGGACAGAATTCCTATTCCCCACAAACAGACAAAGGGAAGATAAAAGGGGAATAAAGACTGGAGATTTTAAGGAAATTGAAAACAATTAGACACAGATTTTACTGACACATGGGAAAAGTAATAACATAAAGGCTAAAGTAACAAAAAATACAAATATATACAATATATATACACACACAAACCAATAGATAGCACATGGTGAGCTGGCAGTAACATAAGAGCAACACAGCCAGCAGGAAGAAGGAAGAAAAAGAGGGAGGAGCTGCTACCTTTCTGAACTCCTATAGAATATGGCAGGTAATGGGAGGAAATAGATCCCTCCCTTTGCCTTCTGCCCCTCTCAGAGTCTGACAAGTCCTCCTTCTTTAGTTCCTCCTGTTCAAACAGTGACAAGAGTAAATTTGAAAATGTACCTGTTGATTCTTAAACCAGAAGTTAGTTGCTTATAAGATGATGAAACAGCAGCTATCAGAACAGTTCACTCTGGCTAATCAGGAAGATTCTCTTTTCAAAATGATTAACAAATGATCTCTAGATTGCAATAATACAAAATAATTAAAAAAGAGTGGAATAGAGAAAGAACCTCTCATGGCTGCTGTGGTATGCTTGCTTGTCCACACATTTTGGTTTTATGTAACACGTGTCTACTCATCTTTCAGATTGCAGCTCATGGCATTTTCAGAAGATGCTTTCTCTGGGAGCTAGTTGAGTTTTATTTGCATGAGGGAGCTGATGACTGACACTGACAGCCTGCAGAAGGCCATTTCTTCAATTGCTTGAAAAGACTAAGGAGTCAAGCATGGCAAATTGTAACCTGAAATACTTCGCAGCAAGTCCATTAGTGCTGCAATGCCTAAGACACAAAAACAAATTACTTACATAACATTCACTCACTTTATTTCTGACATGAAACCTGCTGCCCTGAAATACAAGTTGAAGCTTTATTTTTTTCCCCCATCACACCATGTCTGAGCTTTTGAAAATTAAATGTGTTATTTATTCTATGTGAGACATAATTACTAATGCTATTATTCTGCTTTGTGAAGTAAGCTCCCTATTCATTCATTATGTACTTTCCTCAGGACAAGGCCTCAGCCTCTCCTAAGACACACATCATCTCAGCAGCTGTTAGATTTCATGTCCAAGGTTGCAAAGGCAGAAAAAAACCAATCCTAGTTCCTCCTATAAGTCTATCTGTCTGCTTTGATTTCCCTGCCTATATTGCTCCTGAGTGACAAGGATGCAACTGGACTTTCATCCAAAAATGCCACGAAATGGCTTACACAAGTAGTAATGGAATATAAAAACTTTTTTGTTGAGGCTTCAAACAAATCCAGCCAGGCTCATACTGCCAAGAATTGAAATATTGGGAGGTCTGTGTAAAAAAGCCTTTTTTGGAATTTTTTTTCTCAGGAGCAATTGACACAATGCTGGCATATTCAAATTACACATATTCAAGAGAATGGATAAACCCAAAATGCATCTCAGTGCCAGTTTCACTATGATTTCACTGAAGAAAAGCTAAGGCATTTCTAAGACACTCCAAGTGTTATTTATGCTCTAGGGCCATCTGTCACCCATGGCTGAAACATTAGTCTGTAAAGGATCACATTTTAGGATCAACTGACTTTCTGAGGGTAAGAAGACCTTCACAGTATTAAGTACTGACTTTACTGTCAGTAAGACATCACCATCACTATTTTGTACTGTATTTAAATGCAGAATCAGTATCTGCTTCATTAATTCATAGGATTTAGAGCTTTGTTCAGGTGGGGCCAAAGAACTTTAAGAGCCTTCAAAGTTTTGTGTAAAACATCAGCTAATCTGACAACATAACAAGCATCTTAGGTATTAGCTTGCAAGCTTTAAGACTTTCATATCTTAATTGTTGGTCCAGCATTTTATAGAGGAATTTAAAGATTATTTCCACAGCTGAAGTAAAGAAGCCCACAGAACAATGACACAATCCACCTGAAATACATACACTCAGCAGTGGGATGGACAGAGACTGTTAGCCTGACGCATTAATGTAACTTTACTCACACACTGCTTTTTCTGAAGACAGAAAGAATTAGTAGAATTAAGAATTACACTCCATTAAGAATTTTGGAAGGAAAATATTTGAAAGCCTTACAGACACATTCATCTGTGTAGCATGGCACTGTCTACTGTGCCTTCTTTGTGGATCCATCTGCCATATATCAGTGCCCTTCCTAATCTTCCTAATCTTGAACAACTCATCTCTCAGCCTCCCACCTGGAATCTAGTCATTATCTGGATTTAGTGACCAGTCAGAAATTTCTGCTGTTCTTCAACCAGGTTAGCATGCTATGAAATTGTTAATGCCAGACTTAATCAGCAACATTATTTTATTGTAGACTGAGGAGCATTAGAGAGAAGTGGAAAGTGTGCTGCTTATGAAACAAGAATTATGAAATTAGAATGAAATAAACACTGCATAAGCTCTGGAATACAAACTGGAATACATATGGAGTCAAATTCACACAAAGTGAAATCCCATTGGTATCTATAAGCTTACACCCAGGGAAAACAGTAGAAGATCAGGGTCTAGATGTTTTGTTTTTTTATTTGACCTAAGAAAAAAAAATTAGAAACTGTAGTAAGGAGGTCTGGAGCAATAACCTATGCACTCTACAATATGGATCCAGTACAAAGAAGTGTTCAAGCATATCTATAGCTAATGAAAATGCAAGAATTCACACAGAATAATTAACTGACAGGTTGTTCACTCACCTCTGAGGAAGTCAGTCTGACAAGAGAAAAAGCATCTGTCTCACTGACAGCTGGAGTCACACCACAGTGAGAGATGCAGTTTGTCTCCAGAGGCTCTATTTTACACTCAGATAAAAAGAAAGGAAGGCTCAAATTCATATACAGAGAATATAAGTGGTCTTGCTAGTCTCTGTTAGTAGCATATTCATCTGTCACTCTTCCATTTATGCATGAGGTTTTCAGGGTTAATGGTGCAGTGGGAGTGCATTGTTTAACCCTGACTGTCATTTAAGCCCCCACTTACTCTAAAGTGGGATGGGGGAGAGAATGGGAAGTGTTCAAGTGAGAAAGGTCACAGGTTGAGGTGCAGAAAGTGAACAGGTAAAGCAAAAACTGCACGCAGCAGCCAGGCAAAACTGCTTCCCCTTGGCAGGCAGGTGTTCCGCTATCTCCAGGAATGCAGGACTCCATCATGCATAAGGGATATGTGAGAAGACAAACACCATAATTACAAACATGCCTCCTTCTTTCTTATTCCCCCTAGATTTATTACTGAGCATGACATCATATGGGTCTCTGGCCAGTTGGAGTCAGCTGTCTCAGTTGTGTCCCCTCCCAGCTTCCTGTGCAGCCCCAGCCTACTTGCTGGTGGGGTGGGCTGAGGAGCAGAAAAGGCCTTGACTGTGTATGCACTACCCAGCAATAACAAAACAGCCCTGTGTTAGCAACACTATTTTCAGCACAAAACCAAAATATACCTCCATACAATTTACTGTATGGAAATTTAACTCCATCCCAACCCAGAACATTACAATACCTTATCCCGATACAACCTTATAAACCAACCCATCTGCAGTAAAATATTTCTTAAATATATCCATAAATTGTTCACCGGGTTCATTTGACTTTGGTTCCATGCTTTTTAGTACTCTCTCAGGGCAGGAGAGATGGTGTGCTGTGGAGAGTTACTGGGCACCAACATGTGCTCCAGTCAGGTCACTGATACACTTGCATGGTTTCTTGTGAGGTTTGTGCTTCAGTTGCTTCAGGTGGTTTCTGCTGTAGCATGGAATTCAAATAGTGGGTTACAACAATTAAATGTACACTCTTTATATTCTCAGCCCCTGTTCCCTTTGGACTAGGCTATAAAGGGTAACCTTGCAGTGAATTCCTCCTCTTGCCTCTAACTTGATTAGCAGCAAGAGTTTCCTGCTGTAATATCTTTAATATATGGTAGCCACAGCAGTGGTGATGTACAGCATCATGTAACAGTGTCATTATACAACTCGAACTATTGATTGTTTCCACCCAGGACTAAATCCTCTTGAAGTACACATTGGACTCCCCCATCCTTCCACATTACCCACTGAGTACACCCAGGCCCTTGAGAATAAACAATACCACAAATAGGTTTACCCAAAGGAAATAATTTGATAGTCAGATTTTATTGGCCATCTGGAAGAGCAGAGCACGTGCCATTTATAATTACAGTGATTTCTCAGGCAATTTGTATTTGGGAGTGAACGCAAGCTAAATTTTCTTTGATATGCTAGAAAAAATTGACCAAACAGATATTCTATACCATAAGACATCATGCTCAGCAATAAAACTGGGGAGGGTGTTGGCAGGTGAGCTGCTACTGAGGGACTGGCTGAGCATCAGTCAGCGGGTAATGAGCAATTAGCTTGCATCACTTGTCTTCCTTGGGCTGTATTTTCCTCTCTCATTGTTTGGGTCTTTTTTCTCTTTTCTTTACAAATTTGTGTATTATTATAATTTCTTTTCCATTATTAAACCATTGTTACCTCAACCTATGAGTTTGTTTCTTATTTTTAGCCTTGCAATTCTTCCCCCATCCCACTGTGGGAAAAGGGGAAGTGACCAAACCGCTGTGTCATACTTAATTACCAGCTGGGCTTAAAATGAAAAACAGTGACAAGCAAATCTGCATATCCTGTTGGAAAGACTTTGCTCCCCACAGGTCAAAGAACTCTTTACCCACTTAAACTTATTTTTCTACTTTAAATAAACTGCTATTGGTGTAGCTTTGATAAGGCTTGGATAAGGCTTTGATGAATCTGAGGTAGCAGGAGGTGTCCATACCCGTCGTGGTGGATTGGACTAGGTGATCTTTAAGGTCCCTTCCAACCCAAAACATTTTGTGATTCTATGATTCCACAATTATATATCCGGTTTCTGGAATGGTTTTGGTAAAACTAATAGTCCTCTTTGAATAGATTACAGTTCATTTAAAAACTGAGTCAAGTGAGACTCAAAATTAGTTGGGAAAAAGAAGGAAAGCATTAAAAATTTATAGCATCCATAAAATTAAGCTTTGATTTCTACCAAAGTACTTTATAGTTTTCCAATTTAGTTTTTAATTGAATTTTTTAAGCAGCTTAAAAGAAATAACACTATATTAAAAACAATGATACTTCAGGACCTGCAACTGATTGGTACTTGCATTTATTGTTTGCATACACATGCAAGCATCAGTGGGCTCTTGGTCAGCACAAAGTATAGATTGCCATACACCAAGCAATTTACCCAACAGAACAGATTCACTTTGTGTTTAACCACATGCAGTCACCAATGACCATTGTTGAAGGGCAAACAACTATCTAGAAACTATCTTTGAAACTATCTAGATACCAACATCTGAAATTCTGCACATTCTCCTAAATCTGTTTGTGGAGAAAAGTGAACATTAAAACTCCAGGTAGGATTGTGGATAACTCTTTTTGAAGTACATTTCTATTTGTGTCTGTTTCATCCTTCTGTGTTTATTGATTTATTGCCTTTTTGCTACCAATCACACACATAATTTATACAACCAGGCAGTCCCACTCAAAGCAATTTACCAAGCAAAATATAGAGGATACTGGTTCACAAAAAATCATGTTACACATATATTTCATTGCTTTCACAAGCTAATTTCCAAAAATAAACTAAGATATATCTGTCCTACCATTTGCTTTGCAACAGAGTCTCACACCTTGTGTTTGACCAGATAAATTGATTAATCAGAGGAATTTCCAATCCCGTGGTTAGTTATTTTTGTATGTCAAAGCATATAGTGATTCTTTGATACCAGAATGGGCCTCTGAAACCACATAGGGTAGGGATAAAGGAAATGGACATTGTCAACTTTCCTAATCATCCACCTAAACAAGATTTAAAAACAAGCTTCCTGAACCTATAAGGTCCTCATAACTGTCTTTTGCACACAGCATTGTAACAGAGTGCTGTGGTTTGCACACTAAATTAAGAAAATCTTGCCAGCATAAAGCAAAAATGAAACTCATGTTCTGTTAATTTTCTAATCTTTGCTTATGTAAAATAAAGAGAGAAAAAAATAAAGGCTCCATAATGAATATCATTTGCCTAGACAAATTTGTCATTCTGCCCTTTAAAACACCAGTAAGCAGCCATCTGGCTCTAGAATTCATATTGTTTTGACTTTTAACTTGTGTTAATTTTCTAAATACATCTGCCTCACTCTTGCTGGAGTTATCTAAAGTGACAGATCAAGTCACTATTTCTTTGCCTTCTGTCCAGAAAAGGCTCAAAAATACAAATCTAATAAGGATAAGGGTTTTCAAGTAGGGTAAAAATCCCATTAAATATCAAACTCTAACATATTTCCTCATGATTTCAGGAAACTTGAAAGTCAAATCCCCTCAGATGAAGATGTTCTTTTCCCACTAATACCCACTCCCTTTCCCTCCTCCCTCACAAACCCCCAAACTTCAAAAGAAAAGCAAGCTGAGTAGAAGTTAATGCTACTGTGTTTTCTTAGTTGTGTGAAGACAAGGAAATGTGAACATTTCAGTGAGTATCTCTTTAAAAAGTAATCTAACCATTAGGAACATAATAGTTTTCCCGTCTGATAGCAAGAAATTGCCATATATGATCTGGACAATAACCTAACTAAAGTAAAATGACATCTCAGACAATTTATCACCAAAACTTAACAGTTTGATGGGAAAGTGAAAAATTTTAAGACTTAAGCCATTATTAAAAGTAAATTAGAACACTCACTTATTTTCTTTCATCTTCTTCTATTTCTATAACTGGGCAACAAATACCAAATGCAGAAAGAAACCAGAACAGGAACAACTAAGAAAAAACAGACGTCACAAATTTACTAGAGTTCTGAATATCTTGTCACAATAAAATATATATCAGGAAAATCCAGGCAAATCCATCAACAAACTGAAGGAAATAAAGCCCTTTAAAACAGAAAAATGTAGCAGCAGTCAGTGGGAAAAGATGTGCAGCATAAAAGAATTGTTTTTACCCAGCATATGGGCCAACAGCAGACAGGGTTCAGATACACACACACACCAGTGGAGGCTCTAGAGAATGAGCCAGATGATTCAGACCCACCTTCTCCATACAGAAGGCTTAATGAAGGCTGCAGCCAGTAACATGGCACATGAGAGGCAGCAGGGGAAGAAAGAAGAATTTGAAGGCTTGTGCCTTGCAACCTCCACTGGAGAAGACTGACAGAGAAAACAGTATTAACTTAACATGCATTGAGAGAAGGAGAATCTAAGACCTGGACACAGCAGCAAGGGAAACTGAAGCTTCTTGCTGTAGATGCTCACAAAGCAGAGTGTGATTGATCACATCAGGACTAATACTGAGATCAGATGAGATAAACTGCAAGTTCCAAGCAGGCAGGCAAAGTGCTGGAGATGCTTTTTTCTTATTCTGGGATCACAAGAAGAATTGAGTGATTAATAGCACCAGTTCCAGCACTGAATTTGTGCTGGGACAAGAGCAGTGGAGTGGTGTGATAGGCAGGGCTTTATGAAGCTTCATGTGCATTATTTCCAGAAACTGCTACCACTACACTGTAGCACCACTGAAAATTACCTTTTGGAGTCAATACAGTAGGCGATACTGCACTGCTCAGCAGGTAGTGTTTATGGTTATTGTTATTTTAGATCCCATTAAGGGGGAAAAAGAAACAGTAATATCAAAAAAGCAAGCCTTTGAAATGAAAATATTATTAAACAAATAGCTACTACAGCCTTTTCTCTGAACTGATAAAAAAAAGGTATCTGTGAGTAAACTTACTCCTGAAAGTGGACTTTACCTGCCCTTGTACAGTACAACCCAGTTTGCACTATTATATAAATAATTTGTCTAAATTTAGAGAACTGTGGAACTAGGAGCAGCATAGGAAGCACTGATAAAAGTAATTAGAAGATAGTTTTACTACTATCAGCTAAAGACAATCCCTATTAGCCTGAATTACACCATTTTTTGTGTTTCTTCTTGGACAATACACCATGTCCTTTTACTTTATCTCCAGGAGGTAATCCAAGACTAATCACTCACATTTTACACAGGAATGGCTCTCCTGCCTGCTGAGCTTCTTTTCCAAATGTGAACTATCTTCTCTATTTTGGCTTGAAAAATACCTCTCCAGGGAGGGGGCATCCACACCTATCCTGTGCCACCTCTGCCAATGTCTCACCACCCTCACATATCTAATCTAAATCCTCTTTCAGTTTAAATTTCCAAGGTAACTTGCAGTGTGAAGGGGAAAAAAAAAATTGAAGCTTTAGTTCAAGTAAGGGTCCAACCACTGCAATACGATAAAATGTAAGGGAAAAAAAGTTAAAACTACACTTTAAAGGACAGAACATGACTAACTTTAAAATACAGAGAGAAATGAATAAAAAATGGTGTGGGAGTTACTTCATTACAGGCCCACAGAATTTTCTCATCATTTTCATCATGATTTTTGATGAGTTCATAATAAAAAATGGTAGCACATAAATATGGATCAAAGTAAAATTTGAGTCTAAAAATTTCCACTGTTCCATTAACTGAGAGGAGTTTGCAATAGATCACAATGCACCCCACTTGGAAAGATAGAGTCATTCTGTAAAAGTATAAATTTTGAGACAAAAATTGGAATTTGATGTAGTGGAAGAAGCTGTGATACCGAAACCTATAGGTTGGTTTTATGCTGTTGCCCATCTTCTATTTTGTTTTTACAGTCCTATCCTATAGCATGTTTTTTTTCATCACAGAAACAGCTAGCAAGATGCCAACAGGCAAAAAGGAATCAGCAGGAATGAGGATCCCCTTCCTCATGCCATATTACATAAGTAAATTTAAACAGATTCCATTGTTGATTTCGGAGTTTCCGTTGGATGCTTAGCATAATTTGATAGCACAATAAAGACCTTTGTATTTACATATTTATTGTTCCAGATCCATTTTTCATCTGAGATGCAAACATTATGTCTGATGAGATTATGACATGGCACAGAACTGTATTGGCTGTGCTATCAGTGGAATACTGACAACAACAGTGCTCAGCCATACACGAGACACTTTCTGCTGAATCAAAACAGAATAAGTGAAGGTTAATTTTAATTTCTTTTAAAACTTTTTCCGTTCTTCCTTTCAGTGGACATAACCATCACAGATTGAAACACGAAGTATCTTTATAATAAAAACTATAAAATGCCTAAAAATGCATCAACTGAACTACCGAAGTGAGGGTAATTTATTTCATTTTAGTTGAGACTAAAAGCACCTTCACAAACTGCTGCTTTTTAGTTAAAATCTCACTGTAATTTTATTGCTTTCTGAAATACAGAGGTTGTGTTGGTCACGACAATTACTGTTCCTGCTGAAATTGACTGAGTTAATGGGCTTCTGGGTCGTGGAGAGGGGCAGCTCTTTTAGTTGTTTCACAGCCCCATTAAGTATTCTCAGTAATGGGGTTCTGCATAAATTTCAGCAGGTGTGTGTTAAGCTGACCCTGGCTGAACACCAAGTGCCCACCAGCCCCCTCTATTACTTCCACTGAACAGCTGGAGAGGACAGAGAATATATTACAAAAGGCTCATGGGTCAAGATAAGGACAGGGAGGGTTCACTCACCAGTTTCCACCATGGGAAAAACATGCCATGCAGCACTGCTTTGAATCAGGTGTTGCACTTCACTCTAGCCCAGGTGATTTCTTTTCCACTTGCTTCCTGCATAACAGCATTGCAGGGTCAGCTCGTGTTTGCCCATATGTCCACTTGAGCCCAGAATAGTCCCTGAGCAGGATGGCAGCCTGATGGCTGGATGCCTTTGCCTGGTAAAGAAATGAGTTCTGGAAAGTTCAAAGATCTCAGGATAAGTTGCATATTTTGTGCCATTAGCATACAGGATGGTGTCAGGTTCTGAAGCCCCTTTTAACCCATTTGACCTGCTGAGCACATGACCTGATGTCTACCTCCAGCATGCAGGAAATACTTGTTGCTCTACTGCTGTGACAAAGTTGTCTTCCATACCTGTACCTTTCTTGGGTTTGAGATCTGACCAATGTGTTCCAAGGATGTCATTCCCATGAAAGACTCAACATGTGGCTTTAGCACACCCAGGTTCCAGTTCAGTAACATTCCTTTCCATAAATCATCCCATTTTTCTTAGTAACTAGTCAACACTCACAGGCTGAGATGCAGTACTTGAATTTTACAATTTCCCAGTCAAAGGGAAGGAATTAATAACCTCATGAAATATATACAATAATAGATGTATTATATTTGAATTGAGATATAATATTTTGAATTTGTTAACTTGTGTCTAAGAATCATGGAAACTAGCCAAATGTCAAAAAAGTCCACTTAAAAACTGTAATTGCTTGTTTAATGACATTGTATTGGAGATGTCATGAAACAATTTTTAAGTTAATTATTAATTTAAATTTTAATAAATATTAAGATGGGTTGATCCAGATATATCCTTCAAAACAAACCATCTACTTTTCAGTTCTATCAATGTGCAGAAGACAACCCAAGTGCTTCCTTTTTAACATAAGTATACAGGTAGAGTGATACGACTAGAAAAATATCAGTGTATATAGCAAGATTCACCACTGTAGCTTTGAAATCCACCACAGCAGATACCTGAATGCTGTGAAGTTTGAGGTGTTCTGACAAACACCCAGTTTTGTCCAGATGTGCAGTCAGACTCTCCTAACTCTCTTTAAAAAGCCTCTGATAATAGTGAAGAAAATGACAAGGGAAACTGCTTTACATTACTTGGTTCTCAGGAGCCAGCAAATACTCACAAAGACTTGTGAAGAAACTCATTCTTATGCTACCATTGACCTTAAGATGACTGGGATTTTGGAAGTGCGAGGTGCATATACAGCTTTATAAAAAGAGATGTGAAGGAGGTCAGCTTTAATTCCTGTAAAGGTTTTATATAGTTTAAAAGACTTCTCCAAAGTTGCATTATGAAAATTTATGTAAGCTGAATATCCATTCCAATCTTCTACTGGAACTACCATACCAGTTTTACATCAGAAATATTCAACTGATATCAGACCACTGACAAATCAAAACCAAGCACAAAGGCACGTACCAGATACAGTGAATCTTCTGGGAGGAAGAACCAGCAGTCCTGCAGTAAGTACTTCTGCAAGCCCAGAAAACAGTGCACAAATCTCAACTACCTGCTTTCTTAGCTAAACCAAGCATTCTCAAGTGCTTGAAGGCTGCTTAACAACCTTTGGTAACACATGGACACTGAAAACACCATTAAGGAAAAAAAATGCCTGTCTCCATGTCTCAGTTTAGGCCCAGCTGCTACCAATCCCAGCCTCTGCTCTCTCATCCCCCAACCCCCTGTGAGATAGGGAGGAGAAAATCCGCCCAAAGGCTCCTTAATCCAGACAAGGACAGGGAGGTTTGCACTCTCCAATTATGGTAATATGAAAAAACAGACAGACTGAACTTTTGTCAAAACAAAAACCTAATTTAATCTATCAGGAGAAAGGGAAAACATGACAAAATCTTAATACCTTCCTCCCCCCTCTCCCTTCTCAGGCCCGGGGTTGCTTCGCTGCTGCCTTCTGCACAAGCTGCCTCTTCACATCAGCCCACCTGTGACACTTCAGGGGCTACAAACCCACATTTACCCCACCGTGGTCACTCAGGGGCTGCCCCACCGTGCTCCATGGGCTGCAGGGGCACAGCTGCCATCTTGGCATGAGCTGTGGGGAAATCTCTGCTTGGTACCTTTCCCACTCCTTCTGCACTGGCCTTGGTGTCTTTTCTGTGGCATTGCCCTCTCACTTCATCCTCTACTCTGATCTGTGGTGCTTTTTCTTATATTTTTGCATTTTTCCTTTCTTGAACATGTTAGAGAGGCACATCCAGGTTCCCATAGTTGCTCAGCCTTGGCCAGAAGTGGAGCCAGGTTTGGAACCAGGGGAGCCTACAGCAGCTTCCCACAGGAGTCATCTGTGTGGCCCCCACTTCCAAAACACCCCTGCACTGACCCAAGACACTCCAGTAACAGCTAAGCAAAAAATTTCCAGGCCTCCTCTCCAATACTTACAAAACCAGAGAAGTTCAGTCCCTATTAAAAAAAGTATGATAGAAACACAATATGCATAAAACCAACTTGAGCTTCTCAGAATTTGATTTCTATTCTTTGGTCATCCAGAGAGAGCCCATTTCTTTTAGTTTCAAACCAGAACAGCTGAATGTGGACTATTCATACTCTTGTTGATTATATAAGTCTTGGAATAGACTTTCCACCAAAATGCTCTTTCCAGCAAAATGCTAAGTGTTGCCATTCTTAGGACATAGTGTAATGAGAAAGACTAGTATAATTATGTTGCAAAATTTTCACTTAAACAAAAGGACAATTGTCAGGTAGTTTTGGTGTTTGATATGTCACAGTTTCAGTTTTGTAGGCACCTAGATACTTCCACAATGAAAATAATAATGGGACAAAAGATACTTAAGCTTAATTTGTGTGTGTTACCAACTAATCCAAGTACTCACCCAAAAAACAATGTAAAATTCCCATAAGGGATTCCGTTTTGGAAGCAAATGTTATTTTTCATTTATATCCAAAGGTCTTTTGGCTCACATTTTAGAATATTTTCTGGCATTTCTTTCTGGCTCTGAAAAATGGTTCTTTCGTTGTTCAAAGTAATTCAAGTTAACAAAGCAGCCAATGTATGGTGCTTTTACAAATCCATTTATCTATGTAAAGCTGGATTTAATCACGTATTGATTCATGCAGGTTCATCTACACTGCCTTCCAAAAGAAAAGAAAAATATCAAAGCTGTGGTCCTAATGGAAAAGTCATTTGTAGTGATCAACTAGCATATATACAGTTTTGATGAAAAATGGCTTGTAAACCATCATAGAATCATCATAGAATGATAGAATGGCTAGGATTTAAAGGGACATTGAAGATCATCTAGTCCCAGTCCCCCTGCATGGGCAGGGATACCCCCAACTAGACCAGGTTGCTCAAGGCCTGATCCAGCCTGACCTTGAATACTTTCAGGGAGGAGGCAGCTACAGCTTCCTTGGGCAGCCTGTGCCAGTGTCTCACCACCTCAAATTAAAGAACTTCTTCCTAATGTCTAATATAAATCTCCCCTCTTTAACACCATTTCCCCTTGTCATCTCATTACCCACCTGTGTAGAAATCCCTACCCCAACTTTCTTGTAGGCCTCCTTCAGATATTGAAAAGACACTATAAGGTCACATTGGACCCTCCTCTTCTCCAGGCTGAACGACCCCAACTTCCTCAGCCTGTCTTCATAGGGGAGGTGCTCCAGACCTCTGATCATTTTAGTGGCTCTCCTCTGGACACATTCCAGGAGCTCTATGTCGTTCCTGCATTGGGGACTCAAGAACTGGACACAGTACTCCAGTTGGGGTCTCACAAGAGCAGAGTAGAGGGGGAGAATCACCTGCCTTGACCAGCTGTCTGTGCTTCTTTTGATGCAGTCCAGGACACAGTTGGCTTTCTGGGCTGCAAGGTACAATGACAACTCATGTTGAGCTTCTGGTCCACCATCACCCCCAAGCCTTTCTCCTCAGGGCTTTCCTAAATCCTTTCTCCTCCCAACCTGTGTTCATGCATGGGATTGCCTCCACCCAGGTGCAGAACCTTGCACTTGGCTTTTTTGAACTTCATGCAGTTTTCACAAGCCCATTTCTCAAGCCTGGATGTCATCTCTTCCTTCCAGTGTGTTGTGTGTTTACTTCACCACACAGTTTGGTGTCATCAGCAAACTTGCTGAGAGTGCATTCTATTCCACTATCCATCTCACCAGCAAAGATGCTAAATAGCAGTGGTCTGACTCTTCGCACATCTCCATTTGGAGACACTGAGACATTGATCACAACTCATTGGGTTCAACCATCCAGCCAGTTCCTTATCCAATGAGTGGTCCATCCATGAAATCCATATTGTTAAAATTTAGAGATCAGAACATCATGCAGGACAGTGTCAAATGCTTTGCACAGGTCCAGGCTGATGATCTGTTGCTCTGCCTTTGTCCACCAAAGCTGTGACCCCATCACTACAGGCCACTAAATCAGTCAGGCAGGATTTGCCATTAGTGAAGCTGTGCTGGCTGTCACCAGTCACCCCTTTGTTATCCACATGCCTGAGCAGAGCCTTCAGGAGGAGCTGCTCCATGAGTTTGTGATGAATGGAGGTGAGACTGACAGGCCTAGAGTTCCCTGGGTCTTCTTTTTTTTTCTATTTTTTAAAACTGAGGCTATATTTTCCCTTTTCCAGTCCACACGTACTTAACCAGACTGCCTTGTTTTTTCAGATATGATGGGCAGTGGCTTTGCAACTTCATCCACCAGTTCTTTCAGGAGCCGTGGGTGAATCCCATCAGGTCCCATGGACTTTTTCACCTTCAGGTTTTTCAGGTGGTCTCAAACCTGCCCTTCAGGTCTACACAGACACTTTTCTGTTAGCCTTTGATTCTTTTCCAAGCTCAGAGCATCTGATTGTGGTTCTGACCTCAACATATGAGGGGGATGAACTGAGGGTCCCCTCCCCCAGCCACCCTATTTTAAAGCCCTCCTAACTAAATTGGACAGCCTCTGGCCAAAGACTCTTTCCCTCTTCTCTGACAGGTAGACCCTATCAACTTCCAGCACACCAGGTTTATAAAAACAAGCCTTATGATCTAGGTAGTCAAATCCCTGACTATGGCACCACTGCTTTAACCATTTGTTGATCTTTCAAATTCTGTCTGCCCTGTCCTGTCATTTTCCTTTGGCTGGAAGGATTGATGAGAAAACTACCTGCCCTCCCAAGTCCTTCACTGCTGCTCCCAGTGCTCTATAATCCTTCTTTATAGTTTTCATGTTACTCTTTTCTGTATTGTTGGTCCCCACATGAAGTAGTAAGAGCAGATAGTAGCAGATAGTAGAATGCATGAGTTTAGGCAATCTTTGAGTAATGTCCTTAAGCCCCTGGTAAGCTGCAGACTCTCTAGTAAGTGGGTCAGGTCTGCAAATGCGTCCCTCACTGCCCCTGAGAAGGGCATCTCCCACTACTATTACCCTTCACTGTTTCTTCTGGGCACTGGTTGTTACAGGGTGAGCTGAGTGGGCTTCCTTCCTCTGCTCTGGCAACTTACCTTGGATGGGTTGTTATTTCCCTTCAGTCTTCAGACGGTAAAATGGTTCTGCAGGGGCACCTTAGGTTTGGAGGGGAGTCTGTTCTTCCTCTGAGATTTTGACTCAACCATTTTCCTTTCCTCTTTTTGTTACCTTTATTCACTTCACTCCTTTCTATATTTGCTGGAGGAGTTATTTGCTCTCTAGGCTTATGCTGTGGGTTTGCCTCAGTATGTACCTGAAATTGTCTCCCTCTCTGCCTCCTGAGTGTCCTGCAGCCTTCTCACAGCCGCCTGCTGCAAAAGGTTGTCCACTTGTGTACACATTTACATGCAGGACTGACATCAGTCCCTGTCCCATACAAGTGTCTAGGCAAATTATGATTTTCTCAAGAAGATAAAGTATTTGAAGTTACATTTTGACATGGAGAAAAGATTTCAATGTGATTGTGATTTCCATAATGCTTCCCCAAGTTTCTGAAGCAGATTTTTAGATTCCTCTTTGCACGATTTCCTTCACATCCTTCACATAGGTACATTTTGCATGCTTAGAAATACATTACCATATCTTCTTTGCTATCAAACAAAACATTTCTGTCAAGCCAAGCCAAACATTGAAACTACCCATAATGTGACTTTTTCTTGTTTACTAGCTAGAAAAAAAACAATCAGCAAAGTCATGGATGGCCACATACATTTAAAGGTTGAGGAAAGAGGTAAATTGGTCTGACTTGTACATTGGAGAGTAAGTTCTTAGTAATTCAGCTTTCAAAGTTACACTAATTTACTTGAGAAGTGAGCATTCTCTGTGATTTCCTGAAACACTATGGAATTAAAGAATAAGTCCTCCATGATGCTGTGCATTCTGCAGACAGGAAGAGATGTATGAATGCAGCACACTACAGGATCATTACCTCAGTTTCTCAGGCACCCTGTAGGCACAAGTTTTGTGTGTGAAGGAAAGGAAAATAATCAGAATTGTTTATCTTGAACTGAATGTGCTTAAAGCATAAAAATTTTCTATTCTTCACAGTACATCTGGAATCTGAAACAATGCAGATCATTTCCTCATGTAATAAAATTCCCTGAAATAGATCTGGTTACATGCTAAACCCTGTTGGTATTCATCTTCTTATATAAAAAGTATACATTATCCTGTAAGCCATGATTAAGGTAAATTAGATGGAGAGAGAAAAGGGGAAGAGGTACCAAGGTGATTAATGATGTCATAGCTCTGTGTAGCACACTAGACCACAGTGGATTTTTTGGAAAACTTGTATTACTGTAGGCAAAGTCAGTTCAAACACTTCAAATATTTTACACTTAAGAAAAGGTCAGTCTGCACCCAAACAGGCAGAAGTTGTTAAGAAATGACCTTCACTCAGCAACAACTCCAAAGAAAGTAGGGAGAGGAACATAAACTTGATGCTTAATGGATTTTCTTAAGGTTTCTAAGAAGCTGCCAAGGTAGGGCAGCAGGATGAAACTCTAACTCAGTGCAACTTTATTTCTTACTTGATTGCCATCCATGACAACTTAGGACAGGAGCATTATTTTTGTCCAAAAATACACTGCAGTGTTAAAGAAATTTCACATCTTGTCCCAGTTTCATGACAGGTTTCTGAGTGAACTCTAAGCCATTAAATCTCTTAAGGGTTTATTCCTTTATTGGTAGGATGATTAGTGTTTTCACTGTCTACAAAACTAAAATACCATGAAGAGATTGGAATCTCTGTAGGGCTATCGCTTTTTATTTGGTGTAATGACCACAAACAAGCCAACTACCCTGCACAAGGGCTAAGAATCCCCAAGAACAGGGTCTAGGATGAGCACACTAAAATGGCCATTATCTGCTCTTATACATACATGCCTACTTTCCTTCTGACTTTGAAGAATATGGAATTTTCTTTTCAGTCACAGTGATAGACTGTTATTAACCCTTCAGCTAGGCTCTGAACCAGACATTTTTGTGGGTGTGAGGTTAGCATCACTAGGTGGGTCAGATATGGAGTAAAAACTTAGAGTAAAAGAGCAGAGAGAAAGAAGAAAAGATTAAAATATTTGTTAAATGCAATATGAAACTGAATTATCAGGTGGTGAGCTTTCACTCCCTAAAATTAAACAAGTAAACCGAAGAAAACTTTGCCAGTGCACAAGCTGAGCCTCAGAACACAGGAAAGCTTCTCCTGCCTGCTTTCAAAAGCAACAGATAAATTCACAAATGTGCCAGTGTTGATAGTAATATAGTGGACACCATCTGCCTCAGGTGTCACAGCCCAGCTTTGCAGAAACTGGACTGCAAATCTTAAAGCTGTGGTGAACCTTAGGGAGCCATTATTATTCTGTCATGAAATAAATAAACCAACAACCATGATCAGATGAAACCGCTTCAGATACTGTTTTGTCTTCTTCTAGACTGGGGAAAGGTTTTCCTTTTCTTCAAGGAATTTTTGTTTATAAACCATGGTCTTTTTAATAGCACCGTAATACAGTTGTGGGAACTGCACATAACCTTTTTTCATAACTAGCAGCAGAGGTGAAGAGCTGTATTTTCAGTGTGAGCTAGACTTAGTGAGTCCATGCTCATGCGCTCAGTGCATTGATGTACCTGAAAGAACAAGAGAACATGCTGCAGAATGTGGCAGTGGATGTAATTTCCATGCATATGAAGCAATTGAACCTAATTCATTTATAAATGGGAGCACTAGTCCATAGATGTAGCTTTTCTGTTCCTTTTCAGGGCACATAATTATTTCTTATGAAATTACTGTTACATGGTCATTTTTACAATTTCATATAAAATAACAATACTTAGGAAGACTATTATGGCAAGGCCTCACAACACATAGCCTTTACTTTTTTAGAACTGCTCTTCTAACCCATGGTCTAACACCATAAAATATAAATAAATTAAAACTGGTTCTTTGCAGGTGTTGTATCAAAGGGTAAGAGACATCAAGGTGGCTGGGGAAGGCCTTCCCATTGACTCACAAAGTTCAGAATGGGTACCCTTGCTTTCTAAACTCCTTCTCAGAGAGGAGTCCAGGTGCAGCTGGATCCACTCAGGGTCCCAGGCTTGGCCACTAGTTTATGTCTCAAAAAATAAGTGTGTGCCACCTGTTAGAGGCAATGTTTGCTTTTTTCAGAGCCCCACAAAGGACTTTCACCAGGACAGTTGGACAAAGTTTAAAAAATAGTCAACACTGCTTATTTCAAAGCCCCATCAGGACCTTGCCCTGAGACAGATGAGCAAAGTTGGAAAGAAGGAAAATTTATTCAGGCAATAGATACAACAAGTTCAGAATTGCTGTTGATAAATTTCTTGTTGCCACTATTGGTCTGCTGGCTTCCTCGAGACTGTAAGCTTTTCAGGGCACAGGCTAGACTTTTCTGTGCATTTATACTCCAAGAAGATTCCAGTTGTTGTACCCTGCCCCCTGTCACATTGCTGTTGGGACAAATGTTGTTTTACTGATAAATAACACACGATGCAGATCTTCATGACAGCAGAGAAAGGTACAATTCAAGGTGTGGTGGACAATTCTGGTGGACAATTCAAGGATGCAGCACAGAAGTTCCCAAGCACTGGTTAGTCTAAAATTATAAACAGCTGTGATGCAAGAAGGCCAGTGTGGTAGAGGGAACTTTGCAGGTTATTACAAGAGTCTGTGAAGCCTACAACAGTATAGCACAGGCTAAAGTCATTGTGAACTAAAAATCCATCCAAATTCTACAGACCAAACATAGAATTTAAATGAAAAGAAACAGCTTATACTCACTGTGTTAAGATACAATGATGTTCTGCTCAGGATCCAGTATCTCTGTGCTTTACCTTGATCTGCACTCATTAGCATACCCACTTTTCAGTGGCTTGTTACCTGAATAATGTACGAAAATAAGTGCTTCATAATCAGAGGTTTTCTGGGCTCTTGTGAAGGGACTAAGAGTACATTTTATAAATAAATAAAGCAGCAATCTGTGGTCTGCTTATTGATACATAAGTTTGTTTACAGCACATAGACTTAAATGGTTTCTAGTCAGTAATGTACCAAAAGCAACCACTACTGATTAGCAATGATTATCAGTGTCAATGCAGCTATAATGCAGAGATATACAGGAAAATGACAGATATTAAAAAAAAAAAAAAAAAAAGAATTGATCAGACAATCATTAGGAATCTAAAAGTAACAGTAAGAAATTTTAAATAGTGGAAATTTATTTCCATTCATTGTGCAAAAATCACTGAAATGAAGCCTGAAGATGCACATGTGAAATCCTATGCACAAAAAGAAACCTTTTAGTGAAACCATCTGTTTACAGATTGCAAATCTCCCAAGTAGAAAGAGCATAATACCTTTAAGTTAATATAAAACATGAACCTATAATTAGAAGAAGCCATTCTCTTTCTGTTCACCAAACCTCACAAGTTACATGAGCCAAAATGGACTTATCCATACAAACCAAGAAAAAGTGTCCAAGCTCCTTGCCAGCAGCTGCCTACCACCAGCTCCTACGATGCTTGGCAGAACCCCCTGTGTGTTATTGAAAATTCAGAGAGAATTTCATTTGGGAAGGAGAAAAAGAGAGGCCAATCTTTAGGATATTTAAAAAAAAACAAAAAAACAAACCATTGTATGAGTTTGAGTCTGATGAAAAAGCCCTAATACTGATTTACCATGATCACCAACAGGATGCATGTAACAGAATGACTTGAGGCTGAAGATGAGAAAATACAAGTTATGGAAAGCCCTGCTCAACTTACAGTTATGGACACCCCCCTCTGACATGTAAGATAAAGGACAAAATATGGTAGGATAGAGGGAGCTACCATCCACTCTTAGATGGAGCTACCATCCACTCTTAAGCCCATCTCAATGCTGGCAGAAATCCCAGTAAGATTTGAAGCTGTTATTCTGGTGTTGGTTTGTCGGGACTATCAACTACTTCAAAATCTGCATGTGCAACTGAATATGCAACGTACTTATAACATATTTATTATTAATTGTGTCGCACTTGAGTTTATTTTTACTTTAGAGAAAACTAACTGAGGGACACATGAAGCAGACTGGCACCCAAGGATCCACAAATTCGTATCCTTGTGTCAGATTTAGTAAATCATTTAGCTTGCCCCCTTCTTTCTCATCAGCTATTCAGGATACAGAGTTATTTACTCCTTACCTTCATGTAATGTTTATCAATAACTTAAATATTAGCAAGCTGCATTGCATTTATGTATTGAATGCCTAATTTTATGTGAGCTCACTAATAAATTCATATATTCTTCAGTTAAGTGTATTAGGCTGAAATCCCACATAACAATGTGTTTGGATTATAAAAGCATTGCACTAAGTCCAGGAATATTTCTTTTTGATAGAAAAGATCAACATAAGCAGATTCTTCCTTGCAGAGCCTACATTAGATTTGCACGTGAGAGACAGTATAGTTTACTAGTATTTAGTAGTAATTTAAATTGTAGCTGCAAAACGATTAGTAATAGTTTGTTCTAAATTCAAGCCGCCCGTAAGATGGGAGAAGAATATTCCAGACTTCCCTCTAGAACTGGCCAGAACAAGCACAAAAGGCAGTGCAAGAATAAAGATACACTACACTGTGGTAACAAAATCTAATTACCTGAGTAATCTGCGGTGAAAAAACATTACTAAAATTTACAAGTACAGTGTGTATCTGAAGTTTAAGAAAGGTGGAAGGTACTCTGACACTTTTACAAAATATTGTTCAGTCCCATAATGAGCCATATACAACAATGAACAAGTAAGGGAAAAAAGAATCAAGGTTGTAGAATTAGCTTCCTACATTTCTGAACTCCTGAATGCACAATGAGGTAACCTTAGCATTTTCTTCATATTCTTTTTCATCAGACAAGCACAGTTTATGAACCAAAATAGGGTCACAACAGGGGTTCTGCTGCCAAGCATTAGCATACAGTATGTTTTCCAGGTCATTTTTCTCTCTTAATAGTCCTATCTAGCCATGATTGATATCATTGCCACTGCAACCTCTTTTTGCACTATGATTGCTTCACTGGGAACTAGATATGTCATTTTGATGTGGAAAAGAAATGCTTTATTACACAAGAAAGATGGGTCATTTTAAAACATAATATAGGTTGGTAATCAGGATGGAGAAGACAAGGGTATCTGTGATACCCCAAATGCCAATATCTTTTTCCCATAAAGATGTAGTATGGATTAGACATCATGACCTGTTTATATGGTGCAAACCACAAACTACATTTTTATGATTCCCAGGAGGTACTAGACATAATGTTTCCCCCTGTTTGCAGGAGAGATTGAGGGGAAGTGAGGATGTTTCCTTGTTTCCCTGAAGAACTGATTACAAGTTGCACAGAACCGTGAAATTACCCAAAATGGATACAGGTGTTTGACAAAGTTATTTCTCTTTGGAAGCTGTAAACATTGCCCCTTGTGACTATAAAAATAGTAAGACTACTACCCCATATTTATAAAGTCTTTTAACTAACAGGACTCCAGAGCACAGGGATTCTTCACTCACCAAGTATATACAGCTGCTTCAAAGAAAGGGTTACATCAAAACTGAACTGTGCTGTGGGATTCAGAAAAAAAAAAATTGGTCATAAGTGATTCCAAGTTGCAAGTTTTCTTGTTATAAAATATAAGGATTCACCACAAGCACACCTGTAATTTCATATTTAATATACCATACATGATAACTGAGGAATGAGAAAAAAATCATAACTTTGTTAAGAATAATTTCATAATATCTAAATTTTGTTTCTTTGTATCAAACTGTTAAGATGCCCCTAGATCATATCATACTTTTCTTGTTCACAGCATTTGCGACTGGGCACTTGCTTAAAAAAGCTATGCCAGAGTTCTCCATGAAATTGCATGAATTGAGAATCTGTAGACTTCAATAAAACTCCCAACACAGCAAGAGCAACTTTTGGGTTTGTTTGTTCATAATTTCTTTTTGCACCTCAAGCAGATTGTTTTGTTAATCAGCCTTGTCAACATATGCTAAAATCCCAGAGAGTTAGCTGTTGGTTTAATGGATAGGGAAAGCTTAATTTAATCTGAGGATGGAAGACAGTGCACTGCAGAAAGTGTAGCAGAGGCAAAGGGATCAACTTTTTTATAAGGAGCTGGAATATAGTATAGCTATATTATAACTCCCATCAGACACTGCAGAACCTTAGATATCTGCAGATTCTTAAGGAACTCTTTGGAAATGAAAAGTTAGCTCAAAAGTATTGTTTTGCTGGATTGTTAAAAAAATGTTAAATCTTGAGAACATCACTTTTCTTCCAAAACCCCATTTTACACTAAAAAGCAAGAAATCTATGGAAAATTCATGACCAGTATTAATAGCAAATTAGGTTAGGATTAATGATTTGGGTTTCCTTTTGTGTTTTTTTTTTTAACAGATATAGAATATGATTAAATTACTTTTATCTAATTTGTATCTAATTTGCTTTTAATCAACGTCAGTGATCTCTTCCATCTCGTGCCACACAGGCATCTTCACCCCATTTCTGTGTATCCCCAGAAACCACAACCACTGTCCTCTGCAGGACTGAACTAGCAGCACTTCTAAAGAAAATCACTCAGTGCTGAAATTATGATTTATATATGTTCTAGTATGGCATTTAGACATATTATGTTGTGTGATTAATTTATCATCAGAATTCCTGTCAAATCCTTTTGCACCAGGATTTTCTGACTAGATCCACTTCTATGACTAATCTGAATGACTAAAATAAAATAAAATAATGTCTTGGTTTACACCCAGCGGGTACTAACCCGGCCTCTTCTTACTCACCCCAACCTCCACTGCGGGACAGGGAGGAGAAAATCCACCCAAAGGGTCCTTAGCCCAGACAAGGACAGGGACGTTTGCGTTCCCCAATAACAGTAACAGGCGAAAAACAGAGACGTACAACTTGGGAAGGAAAAAAAACTTTTAATCTGCAAGGGGAAAATGAAAACATGGCCACATATTAACACCTTCCCACATCCCCCCTCCCCTCTCCCCAGGCCCGGGTCCCTTCACTGCTGCCTCCCCCTCAGGGCACAGGGGACGGGCAGGGGGGGTTCAGGGTCAGTTCCCCACACGGTGTTTCTGCTGCTCCTTCCTCCTCAGGGGGAGGACTCCTCACAACCTTCCCCTGCTCCATCGCGGGGTCCCTCTCATGGGAGAGAGTCCTTCAGGAACCCCTCTGACATGAGTCCCTCCCATGGGGTGCAGTCCCTCAGGAACTGCTCCAGCCCGGGCTGCCCACAGAGTCGCGGCTGCTTCAGGAGCAGTCACCTCCCCTGACACAGGGTCCTCCATGGCTGCAGATCCACATCTGCCCCTCTCCATGATCCTGCACAAGCTGCCTCTTCACATCTGCCCACCTGTGACACTTCAGGGGCTACAAACCCACATTTACCCCACTGTGGTCCTTCACGGAAGGAAGCTGTCCTTCCCCACCGCTGCTCCATGGGCTGCAGGGGCACAGCGGCCACCTCAGCACGGGCTGTGGGGATCTCTGCTCAGACCTTTTCCCTCCCCTTCCGCACCCTCCTAGGTGTCTTTGCTCTGGCATTGGTCTGCTTTTATGCAGTTTCATTTTCCCCGTCTTGAACATATTACTCACAGAAGTGCAACCAGCTTTCCATATCTGCTCATCCTTGGCCAGAGGCAACTACAGAATTTGAGAATCAAGTATTTTCTCACCTCTGTGGCCCCCCTGCTTCCAAAACACTGCTGCACTAACCCAAAACAAGAAAATAAAATAAAGCAACAAAATAATAAAATAATTGTAATAAAATAATAAAGTAAGCAGCCTGGTAGACAGGAGGACAAGCCATAGACAACACAGCAAAGTGATTAACAGAATGCATAATAATATGTAGTTTTACTGTGTAGAACAATAATACCATAATTAAATTAGTAGGAAACTAAAAATAATCTGAAATTTTTCAGGGCTGCAGTATTCAAATGCTAAGAACAGGTAGCATTGATTAAACAAAACCACTCCTCAGTACAGGGTAAGGAGAAAGATCCAGAAGCTGCCAAAGGTGTTTTTTAACTTGCATCAGAACAAGCTACTAGCTCTGCACAGTGACTGAGGCTGCCATGGGAGAACAGACAGTCACAAAAGCACAGGGAATCCCTGCAGTCACAGCGTAGGACTTGTGCCATCAGCACTGTAGAGAAGCAATTACTATTTCAAAACAGCATCCTTATTGTTAACTTTATTTCAGCATCCACCCCTGCCTCCTCAAGTGCTGTACATGATGAACATGCTTGTCATGCTTGTTAGCCTCATACTTGTACCAAAAATGTTTACAGGCAGAAGACTGCAGAAAAGCCTATGCTGGCCTCCGGAAGAGTTGCTAGAAACAGGCACAATATGACCAAAGCCGTATAGTTCTTAATTCTAAAAAGGGGGGAATAATTAATGAAAATTTATAGGACAGAACAGTAGAACAGGTGACTGTATTCTTCCTTAAGGCTCAGGTTTCATCCGTTGCTGGAGACAGGACACCAAGATCATAAGAAAATTAGTAGATCCAGTTTGTCAGGTATGATATTTTCTTTCACTTCTACCCCTGGATCTTTGTAGCCTTCTTATATTACTTGGGCTGTGTGTCTAATTCATGCCACTATAGCATCGCAACTGAATTAGAGCCTTACAATCTATAAATTGATGAACAGAATTTGAAATGTAACAGATACATACTTACTACCTAATTGTTAAGCCTTTCATCAACTCATGTTTAAAGTATACTGAAGTTACTTAATTAAAATTCAATTCCTCTTTGAAGAGTTTTGAACCTTTTCCTTGATTCCTTCCTCTTTTTGCCTCAAATATTACAGCTTGAGTTGTTTTCATACTGAATATATTTCTCCCTAATCCCACCTTATTTTCTCCTACATGACATATGGTAACCATAGAAAATTTTGCTTCTTAAGCTAACCCATTGTTTGCTATCTTTTCCAAAATCAGTTGTTCTAATTCCTGACTTTCCTACGAACTCCATACACTGTTACCAAAGCAGAGCAGGAAGCAGGGTGCAGCCATGACTCAGTACATATAAGCTAAGAGATTTTTTCTTTGTCTCAAGACATCAGAATTGTCTTCAAATTACTTCAGCAACTGGGAGCACACAGGCAGCAGTACCCTGGATTTTGAGATGGATTAATATTTTCTATTGGCAATTAAGCTACCATTTGTTATCTGAATTTGGTAGTGTGGTAGTTCTCATACTGTGCTCATTTCACGAATATGCATCAGAGAGTTACTTCTGGCACCATATGATATTGGGCTTGTGTGGGAAAAACAGTCCATTCAGACACAGCTCACTTCTCATAGCCTTTTGCTGAGGGTACATTTACTGGAGTGTTGGAAGCCAACGATAAAAGAAAAAAACATGAAACATGTCACTTTCACTGTGGGAAATAGCTTTTGTACATGTTAGTCTTGTTTGGAGCATTTGAGTTAAATGTGTAAAGTTCAAAACCTGAATTCACTCCAGTGTATCACTGTACTGTATGCCCTTTGGAACACAAACTTAAAATTCACATAGATAAAATCAAAGCAGGCAAAGTGGCATGTCCTATCACAGACCAAGCTTGAATTTGAACTCCTTATGCCTTTGGATTGATTTTTAAACAGGTTTGATGTATTATTTTCTGTTCAAAAAAATCAGAAGTTACAAAAAAACTCTCAGAATTAAAATATAGAACATTTCAGTGCATTAAGAAGTTAAACACAGGCTCATTAATAGCTTGAGTAAATTAGAAATTTTAACAGTGGCTGATAAATTCACTTGTTTTGAAAGTCCCTTGGTTGTGAGTTCACAATTATGTGATTTTTCTCACTAAACACAGGAAACTTTGTCTTATGGTTGATTCTGAAGACTTCTGCATAGCAACACTGAAGGAAGACCATACTGTCCCTTGCTATGAATATTTTCATGGCTCCCAGTAAGACAGAATCATAGAATCATAGAATCATAGAATCATAGAATTGGCTGGGTTGGAAGGGACCTCAGAGATCATCAAGTCCAACCCTTGATCCACTACCGCTGCAGTTACTAGACCATGGCACTGAGTGCCACATCCAATCACCAGAAGGTTCAGCATTTCTGTGCTCAGTGTCAATCCAATGCTGTCTTGTGAAACACTGCTCAGTTTGTCAGAGGAAACAGGGATAACAAATGGAAATCTATTTCTTTTGTTTAAAGTGGAACAGGCCAAAGTTCTTTAGTCAGAAAAAAATGGAGCTTAATCCAGCTGTCCTTTCAAACTAAAAAACCCTCAAGTAACAGGTTTTGTACTGTGTTTCATGGGCTGTATCCATATGCTTACTAGGTTCAGCAGAGTTCTTGTTATCCATCCTTTAAACACTCCCTCTTTATGTTTGGACCCTCTAGTTGTCTAGTGTCCACTGTCATGACATTTGACTTTGTTTTCTCAGCCTTTTTCATCCAGATGAAGCAACATGGTTCTGTGTTGCCTTTCCCCTGGAGGCTCAGATGCCTGCACCTCAGGCACCAAGGGCCAAACACAAACATGGCCATGCTGTGCAGAGGTGATGTAGCACTGGAGAGAAAAGCCAGTTTAGTTCTTACCTATGCAGCATCCTTGTATTTTCTCTATGCTGCCTCTGCTGCTTTTGGCAGAAACAAAAAGGAAAATACAGGAGTCACCGACCATTTTCATCTTGCTTTCCAAGGTGATAAATGTACAGTAGCCCTAATTAAAAAACTGCTTCTCTATAGGATATTAGAGTCAAGAATAACCTTTCCACTGACCTGTACAGATTTTGAGTCATAGCTCTTAGTGCCCAGTGCAAGATACTTATAGAGCAATCTGACAACAGACATGCAGCTGCTTAGAGCAATTGGACAACCTAGAGGAAAGGAATGCTCTCATTTTTCAAATACAACAGCATCTCCCATGAAAGGTGGGAACACAACAAAATTACAGCTAGAAAGACCTTTTTCCTTTCTAAATTATTTTTACTGACTTTTTCATCCTTTCTGTCCTTTATCCATTAAATGCTCCCTTTTAATATTATGACATTGATTTACAACTGATAATTATGTTGGTTTAATGGGCTTGAGGTATTTCTTGCTTTAGTGTTTGTCACCAACAGGATCTGTCTGTACAATATGCCTTTGGCTGAAAAGGATTTTATTACCTCATAAAAATGTTCTCAGCCAAATAATAAATAAATTCAAACCTCTATTCTTTTATGATTCTGATTTTATGAATTTGGGGTGACTATTTATGTTTCAGAAAGAAGAGATACTTTGGCCACAAAAACTTTAGGTCTCCCTGTAGATACAACATAGTAATTTATAAAATGCATTTGGTCAGAGCGAGCTACTAGTGACCTATTATTATAACAGATTAAAACCAAGATTGCTGAGTGAGTTTGCCTTCTGAGAAAATAAAATTCCCTCTATACATTCCTGTCAAGGTTAACTAAAATAACAGAACAAACCTAATGTTCATCCCCACAGGGAAGAAGGAGGAATACAGTTGTGTGAGTGTTTGGGTCTCCAGGTGTGGGTGTATGGAAAGGAAATGGTTTGCACATCACAGAAAGCTTTGTCATATTTTTGTTTCTCATACAAGATTGCTATTAAAGACAATTTGAATTTATACTGTAGGATGGCACAGCTCAGCCTAAAGTGAATGCCAATAAAAGAAAACATCTGAGCCAGATAATCAGCTCATTCTAGACTCCATCTGCTCCTATATGCAGGACTTAGTACTAACTTTGGTGAGCTGCAGAAACAATCAAAATGGCTACTGCAGGACCAAAGGCCAAATTCTGCAAGTATCTGCAAAAAAACCTCAAAATAGTTCCATAATCATGCCAGAAAATCAAAACTTATGCTCTTCTCTGTCTAATACACACGAATATTGGATTTTTTAACCATGAAATGCTGTTGTCCCTGCAGCAAACATAACAGGAGTTACTAGTGCAGTTTTCATAGTGGAAAAGTGTTCTGTCTGGATTATTTGCTGAAATGTTATGCTTCAATAAAAAAAAATAGATATTAATTTCATAAATATATTAACAGTGGTACCCATTCCCCCTCAAACACTAAAAAAACCTTTGTATGACCAGCTCCATACATAAGGTGTGCTGAATAAGTTGAAGTGGTTTCAGTGTTCTTCTCCATAGGTATCTAGAAAAAATAATTTGTTAGTCTCTGGAGTATTTACACAAAAATCAGCATAAGTATGGATTATCAGATGTTTTTTCTGGGTTTATCAGGAAAAAGCTACAATAGATTAACTATCTGTAGGAATTATTTTAGGAGCAATAAGTAGGTTAAATAAAATCTTGATCACCTGTGGAAAATTCACAAGCAGGAAAATATAACTAAATTAATAAATGATTGGGATTTTTAAAGGGTTTATTTGTTCAACAGTTGCTCTAGCTCACTACAAGAAATACAAGACAGTACTGAATTAAAAATTTCTAATTTCAATAATACCAGCCTATGTGACACAAGAGAGACTTCATTTCATAAAACTCTGTCAAGATAATGTCCAGCTTACATAGTTTACTTCCCCCTCTGACAGATTTGTAGAATTCCCTTACAGGCTGTAAGCGATAACCACACAAAATTCCTCACTTGGACACTGAAGTACTTGTCTGTACTGCCCCATCACTTAAAATTGACTCAGCTTTCATATTATTTAGAAACAAAAGAGTTTTTATGAGTAAAGACAGCAAAACAAATAAAATCTTTTTATTTCCAAATCAGGAAATATTGAATATTCTCAAATTACAAAACTGTATGTTTATTTTTTAAAAACGTAAAAGCTTGTCAGCTTCCAAGGTTTTGCCACTCTATAGATCTATATGACAATTGCACAAAAAGACGACATACAGCAAAAACATTTCATCCTTTGTGCTCATGTGTGTTTGTGACTGGTTTTGGAAGAATTCAGTTAAGAAAATTGCCAGTATAAAAGCATGTTTCTTTCAAAATTACATCTTTTAACATGGGATGAGAGAAGGGCTGACACAACATGAACTCCTTGTTCAAAGAAAATTTTGCTACAGCCCAGGCTGTGAAAATGATGAAAAAATACTGAAAAACCAACCAAGCATAATTTATGCCAGCTCCTAATGAAAGACATGTGTTGCATGTTTTAACTGTTTCAAAAAACGGTGTGCAAGAAAATTAAACCAAATACAAGTTGCCTACACAGAGAAGCAGCATCCTGTGACATGCAGCACACCTTCCACTGGAAAGGAAAGCCTCTCAAATTTGTATTGCCCTTCCTATCATCAGAGAGCAATCTAAGGGGCATGTCACAGAGACCCCAGTCATGGTAAATTTTGTAGTTCAATGGTGTCAAGGCAAACAAAACTTTCCTTCCTACAAATTCTGATCCAAACCTGTAGAATTGAGTATTAAGTGTTCAGGTACTAGGAGAGAGAGCCATACAGCACACCTAAACCCCATCCAAAGAGTTATCTTCTACACTGAGTCCTGAGGCAACAGAAATGTTACTGCATTCTCTGTTTTTAGTAAGGCAGTGACCACGTACATGTCACTGAATGCCTTTGATTTACTTAAACAGGCATGTGCATTATTTAGTGTTATAGTCCAGTTCACTAGCATCATTTGATCCTGCATGAGAATAAAATTCCCATATGCAGTATTTTATCCTTTGTAGCACTCCTGTCAATCTTGAACTTGACAAGAATGCACAGATAAGTAGGAAGTGGGTCTAAAATATAACAAAAACTATTCTGTAAATGTTTTATTCTCTGCATATAAAAATGCATTTCACCAAAATCTGTCCAAGCTCACTATGGAATTCCAGGTGTATTCTGGGACAGTTTTGATCAGATGCAATCTATTTTATACTAGTAGGCTGATACCTGCTTTTGTTCTTCTCATATATTTCCCATCTGAAATATGATCAATTTCCCACTGGCCTTCCACTTGTGTTTCAATATGCTTCACTCCCAGACTCAGTTATAAAGTATGTTTAAACTGGATAAAACTCCATTTTCTGTTAAAACATCTAATTTAAGCACTCTGTTAGCATTTATTCTCATGCTTTCTTTAACACTTTTGAAAAGTTTCCTTTTAGTAACTGAATAATAATGTATTAGCAGAATACACTGTGCAAGACTTTTTTCTAGGATATGCAAATTGGATGTTCTAGCTAAATCTTCATAGGACTTTTCAGATTACATTATAGGATTGTAGAGAAAAAGCCTTGTAAGAAGCTTTGCAATAGACAAAAGGTCTAGAGTGAGGCTCTTTTATTTGTTTTATTTGACCTTTGCCAGTACTCTGCACTTATACAAACACTTCATGCACATGAGCATACACCCTTTTCAATAGCTCATGTTTCCCATAATAAAATTTTTGTCCTGCAGCATTCATTTCATCTGAGAAGAATGACTAAAGCATTGCACTGGAACTCAGAACTAACACATTTTCAGTTGGATGCTTCAGCAGTTGCCCTGAACCTTTGCATAAAATCCAGTCTTCATGTACCTCATGTATAAAATGACAGACTTCTATCTCTTTTACCTCTTTTGTTTTTCTTTAAATCTTTCATGATTTTGCACTCTTTGGTCCAGTTCTGACCAGTTTTCTTGCTGCTTATACTGGACTTACCTGTTGCTATTTTAGTAGTGGTGGGACTGCAGGGGTCATCAGGAGCTTCCCCATGTCAGGTGAAGCTAATGCCAGCTGGCTTCAAGATGGACCAGCCACTGGCCAAATTTGAGCCCATCAGAAACATTGGCAGTCCCTCTGTGATTACATATTTAAGAAAGGGTAAGAAGTGCTGCACAACAGCAGACGAGGAGTGAGAATCTGAGGCACAAACAGCCCTAGAGACACCACATTCAGTGAAGGCAGCGGTGGAGAAGGTGTCCCCGGTTCTGGAACAAAGATTCAGCCCCTGGAGAAGATCATGGTGAGGCACATTGTCACCCTGCAGCCTGGCCACCTGCAGTCTGTTAAAAGCCTCATGCTCCATTAGGCAGACATATCCTATAGGAAACTGCAGCCTGTGGAAAAGAGCCTACATCAGACCAGAATTCAAGCAGGGCATGTGGCCCTGTGGAGTAATATTCACACTGGATTGGGTCTTCTGACAGGATTTGTATCCCTATGGGTGATCCATGACTGCTGGAGCAGTCTGTTCCTGAAACACTGCAAAGACCTCAGCAGGAGCAGATTGTGAAGAACTGAAGCCCATGGGAGGGACCCAGGCTGTAAAAGTTCAAGGGCTGTCTCCCCTAGCAGGGATGCCATGCTGGAGCAAGTGAAGGGCATGAGGAGGAAGACCCAGCAGAGACATTGTGTGATGAACAGAACACAATCCCCACTTCCCACTCACCTGCTCTGCTTGGAGGAAGGAGGTAGAGAAGTTGGAAGTGAAGCTGAGCCTGTGAAAAAGGACTAGGGATGAAGGGAAAGTGTTTTGAGATGGTTCATTTTTCATTATCCTACTCCATTTAATAAAAAATAAGCTAAATTAATTTCCCCAACTCTAGTCTGTTACCCCTATGATTAGGGATAGTGATCTCCCTCTTCTCGTATCAGTCCAGGAGGCTTTTCATTGTATTTTCTCCTCTTATCCAGGTGAGTGTTGGGATTGAGGGCCGGCTGGGTGGGCATTTGGCAGCCAGCAAATGTTAACCCACCACATCATTAGAGAATGCATGGAAGCTCCCAGACCAATTATCATGTTAGAAAAAAATCTGCAATAAGAGTATTTTATTACCTTGCAATAAGACTACAGCCCATTCTACAAATGTTCATGTTCAGATGTCCTCATCAGCCTCAGATAAACACATTCAAAAATAAATTGTTCACTGGAAAGAGAAGTGGTGCTAAGCTACGTAAGTAGGAATTTTGTGTGCTTAGCAATTGTCACCATAAATTCCAAAAGTAAGTACAAGCTCTTGATTAGATATAAATGCTTAAGTGCTATGTTGAATTGGGGGCAACATCTAGTTTTGCAAGAAGGCTTTGTTTGCCATTTAAGTTGCTGGCACATGGATGGATACAGCTATACTGGGATCACAATTGCAGGGATCAACAAAATTACAGTAATCTGCACCAGATGCACTTGTTTTGCGTTTCTGTAGGAAATCAGCTGGTTTGGATTTGTTTGCAGAACCTTTTACAAGTTCTTCCACCTGAACCTATCCAAAGTCTTTCAAAGCTAAATAGCTTTCAAACTTTCAAACTTTCAAACAGCAAGCAAACAAAGCTGCACAATATTTATAATCATCTGACACAATTATGGTTGGCTGCTTTGTATGAAATTCAAAGAAAGAAGGAACAAAACCTCAGAAATATTACTGTAGTGATGACAGAAAAACATTAATATCGTTCAGAGTCAATGCAGAGCTGTCTAAATCGGTTGTTTATATGTGTGTTAATGTTTCCTGAACTGCTTGCTTAGCTTAACATAAATTTATTTTTTTAATAAAAATAAAAAAAAGGCAACTTTCACCTAAAAGAAATATGAACCAGAATTCATAGGCACAGCAAAAAAAATAAAACCCAAAATTGTGATCTCCTCATTTATTCATGAATAAATTTATTAGCTGAAGTTTCTCTTTCATTCACTGTGTCTAGTTCATGATGATGGAAGAGTGAAAAGATGCTGATATTTTCTTGTAAAGGCAGAGAATTCAAACACCTGGGTAGCAGAAGGGCAATTATCAGCTGTGTTTTTAACCCTCCAAACAGAGACTGGACTATGTAGTAGCCAAAGGAATAGTTCGCTACAGAACTGACCATCATTTTAAGGATAGAAAACAGTGGAAAACCCCTTTATACCATTTTTCATTGTTCTTTCCTCAACAGTATTGTGCCCAGTGCCTGTGCAGCTCATCTGTGCGCCCATCTGGATTCTACGTGTGATATGGCTTCAGTTTCAACACATCATTAAAAAAAAAAGAAAAAAAAGTCACCCATTACACTGAGTCCAGGGGATTTATGTTCAAAGATGTAGGTTTTGATCTGGGGTGGAGGCATTTTGATTTTCCATAACTAGATTGTTAGGTTGAACAAGTCCAAAGATAAATAGCAAACAGTGTTACCACTCTACTTTCAGTCATTTCAAAAACATGAAGTTTCTTGTTCAAAAGAAAAAAAGGACAAAAGTTTCTCTTTGCTGACACTTTCCTGCCAAATCACAGTGGTCATAACATTAGTAAAGCAATGAAGAGGATGAGAACTGGGTACAAGAAGTACAAATTGTAACATGAGGCCCACTGTGCTGAGCCTTTTCATTACAGGACAGGGCTGTCCACCAGGAGACCCTGATTTCACTTCAGGTTCTGCTATCAGTACTAAGCTACTGATTATATCTGTTTTCACATTTACATCAAGGAGGAAATAATATGCTTTACTATATATTTTATATATTGTATATATTATAATATACCCCATATGTTATAACGTATTTTATATAGTTTATTATAATATGAAATCATAAAGATATAATAAATAATTATTTATTAATTATATGAATTCATAATGTTTCAAAGTATTCTGTATAATGACCACCTTATGCTTCTTTCAGAACCACAGGCAGCCAAGTGTTTTTTAATAGTTTATTCATGCCAAAAAATTTGTTCTTCAAGTATTTCAAGGAAAATCTGTACTTATGTTAATTTAGTAAACCCATTGTTAGGTGAGAACAAAGCAATCCATATTTGGATTGCCAAAAGTCTTACCTTTTCAGAACATACACCTGTTACCTGACCTTGCAAAATAAGCAGAGCATGAGCACTGACAGGTTACACCACAATAATGTTGTTGAGTGAACATTTTGACCCAGTTTCTTAGACTGCAAAGTACTCATTGCATATTCTAGGGTGGCTTCAATGCCCTGAAGTGATGTGTTTTTCAACAACGAGTCAGTGTGTCAGTAGATACACCACAGAGTGCCTGTGGGATTACTGGCAGGCTTTGAAATTTAGCAGATGCCACTGTCATGCAACCTCATCCATTATGTTTTCTGCCTATCTCAGGCTGTGCTCATCATGATGGTTTCTGAGCACCTAATATGATCAAGAGAATATAACTACACTTGGGACATTTTCACAAAGGGCCTGGTAGGACTTCCAGAGAACACATACAGTTTAGGAAAGAGCCAGGAGAAAATTTCTGATAAAATAAACCTTTTGTCCTTGCTGTACACCTGCATCTTCTGCAAAAGAAGATAGTCTCCTTTGACTGAAGAAGACTATGTACTTTAGATAATGAAGTGCATTTCTAAAGGGGCAAGGGGGGACATTTAATGGGATTCTGTTCAATTGGGAATTGTACATGTATTAAAGGCAAGCCTATACTTCAGAGGCATACATTAAATTTAACAATTATAAACAAACAGTTTCCTATCAAAAATGATAAATTATTTTAGAGCTTCATCTTTGATTCTAAATCCAGATTTGTTGAGTGTTTCTGTGAGAACAGAAGATTAATGTTTTCTGCATAAATCATTCAGAATTTAGTTCTTTGTGTGATATCAAACTATTATCCTATTTTCTTTTAGGTTAATGAAAGCCAAAAGACGTAATACATTCTTTACTTGAAAAAGCGAAATATAGTCATTATCCATAGAATACATTCATCTTACATATTTCCAGACTTCTTTTATTACTCTATGTATTTATGACAACATAGTATGAATCATCAGCAAGACTATTGATCAGTAAAACTAGAATTCACAGGAATGGAATGGAATGGAATACCTCAGGATGAAAATAGCAAGGAAATATGATGTGGGGGAACCACCTTTATGTTTTAATAACCTTGTGCAGTTCAGTACAAAAATATTCCCGGGTTTCTAGGTCCTTTTTAATTAAATCTTTGACTGTTACAAACAATAAACTGAAATTATTCTCATTTCGTTTTTTGCTCTTCTCTTAATCTGCTGGGATGCTAAAAGTGGACAATACAAGACTGGCTTTTGAGGCAAAGAATGTTATTTGTATTGATTTTTTTGTTTGTTTAATAAATCTGATCTTTTTTTCCCCAGTGGAAATCTACACAAGTGACTAATGATTTCTCTTTTACACCCAATTTTGTTATCTCAAGTTATGTTGTGAAAATTCCCTGCTATTAATTCTTGGAAGGAGAGTCTTCCAAAAGAAATTATCAGTGAAAATAGTGTTGTGTTGAGCATCTCACAGCTATGCAGCCAGTGGAAAGATCCATCCTCCCTCTGTAGAGTCCCCTCAATGCAGAATTCTCTAATATAGCCTCTATAGCTGCCTTAGACAGCTGGGGTAGGTAGGGACTTTTACATAAAATAATCCTTTCTCACTCATTCTGGTTTTACCAGTTCTATCTTTTCCATTCAGTGGATTGCTTGTGTGTTAGTCTTCCAGAGTATTTAGGCCCTTTTATAGGGAAAAAAAAAAAAAAAAAAAAACAAGAACAAAACAAAACAAAACACCTCCACCATCTAAACAGTCTACACAGCAGATAATTCTGTATGAGGATTACTTTACAAATTAATACTACAAGTTTACTTACAGAAACTTGAGTAACAGCAGAAAATGCCTGAATGGAGTTGTTCTGCTCTTTCTAAAAGATAAAGCTGTTCTGGATGTGTCAGATTCGGTACCCAAAGGTTTAAAAGACTCAATTTACCTGTTGTGTGTGAAAATACATTGGCCATTCACCCTACCCTTTTATCACCTTGTCACCCCATAGAATAAAATTACCTATATGGGTTCTGAAGAAGCCAATATAGCAAGAACTAAGCAGGATTTAACTAGTCAGAGGATCTTACTACACTGATGGTCTTTTTGCATATTAAGCAATTTTTCTTGCGCAACAGTCAGCAGGAACTAGATACGATTTCAGGTAGCTTTTCAGTTTCTATGGAATAGGGGACCTTCTCATTCAGCCACTACTATGTAGTGGTCAAAGATGAAGTTTAGCCATCTCATCTCTTTCTTCAGAAGCAAGAGTAAAGAAATGAGCACCATCAGTCAGCAGATTCAGAAGAGGTACAGTTTGAATAGGAGACATTTGATTTACTTCATCTTTTATATCTTGTAATTTCTTGAGCTTGCAAGTTTTCAGATTGGGGTTCTGCTCATAAAAATGTTCACTTTTTATGAGACACACAATTAGGTTTCTGTTAACACCTCGTACTAAAGAAAACAAAAACTTAAGCACACTTAAGCACACAGATCTTTCTTATCAAAATAAGACCAGGTTGAGAGGGAAGTGTGGGACCTTTCTAATCACATGTTATTAGTGGTACTATGTAGATAAGATTCTGGTAGAATAACTGTGCATTGACTTTTCTCCCTGACTTCCATTTTTCTACTCTAAATTTTTCACTTCTCTATTCTGTTCTGCTCTGGTTTTGAATTCTCTTCATAATGCCACCTATTCACCCTTCCATTTATATCCCCTTTTCCCTGTTTATTTTCCACACCTAATTTGTGTGAGTGACTTGGTAAAGAACGTTGGCTGGAACAATGGTCTATGCTTAGCAAGATTGAACGATGTATTTCAGATCAATTGTAGATTCTTACCAACTGTTACAAAGCTCCAAAATGTGCAGAATAATTTGTAAAACCATATCAGAAGCAGAGAAAGAAACCTGAGCAAATGGTTTCCATGGCCTTAGATGCTCAGAGCCTTCCATTATCTGTAATTTTTTCTAAATATTATTTCCTTTTTTCCAACTGGGCTACAACATTAAGCCACCATTTCCAGCTTTTTCATTTCTCTCCTGGTGCCTGGGGTCTGTATTACTTAGTTCCCCAGGTAACATGATCTCATGCTAACATTCTCATTAGCTTTTACAAGTGGATTTTTAAAATTCTGCTTATATGGCAGATTCGGGTGTATCTGATATTCTGACTAATACAGAAATCAGATGTTTTAAGAAGGTTTATGGTCTTGACAAAGGAACTGATAAAAATATGGAAGACAGAACATTCCTTTCTGTGGCTTTCACCCAAAAGGACAACAGCCCATTCCAGCTTCAGCATAAAAATGCGTTTTTCATGTATTTAAATTCACCACAAAATATTTTGTTTTCTGACCAAAGCCTTTGTTTTTCACATCAACACTGAATAAAACTATGAAAATATATTCTTTTTCATAATAAGAACTCAGTTCTATTTTTTGCCTTCAGATATCTCATACCTAGGTAACTCCTTAATATGGCCCTCCAAAAGCTTTCTGTAGCATATCTGTTCATGCTGCCTTAAAGCAAAATTGCTCCACCTCCACTGGAATTTACTACTATGTACAAAGTTCTACTCTGGGCCTCTTGCCCCAGTAAAACATTAAGGTCAAAATTGAAATGGCTGAAACGTTTAAATACATCTCACTTCTGCACTTTTCCTGCAACACTGGACAAGGTCAGAGAGTATCTGAGAGCCAGTTCCCAAGGTTTTAAGTCCATACTGCATAACTAACCTTTGAAGTCTGCATACACTGCACTCTGCCATCAAGGGGAGAACTCTGATAAGTTGCTCACAGTTCCAGCTTTCATGTGTGTCAAACGTTGTGGTCCTATACACTAAATGGTGCAGTCCTGAGAAGAAAAACAGATTTCACATGAAAGTTTGTACTTTTTTCATTGCATTCACCTTATTTTTTTACCTGACTGGTTAGTATGATACATGTACACTTGGAATGAGCAGTCTCTATATTAAAGAAAAAATATCACTCTGGGATTTTGAACACTGTCATGGCTTAAACTGGAAGAAATTCATACGCTCATAATATGTCAACAATCTTAAGGGCTTAACAAAGGAGTCAAGAAATCATTAGCTGTGTATGTGGGCAGATGAGAGTCATAAGGGCTGTGCTCAGAGGATCATGGAATGATTAAGAAAAAGCCTCTGGAAGCAGTCTAGTTCTACTCTAGACTTAAAGCAGAGATGACTCTGAAGTGAGCCAAGATGCTCAGAACCCTGTCAAGCTGAGCCCTGGCCCTGTGAATAACCAGTAGTGGGAACTACTCAGTATGCACCAGCACAGGCAAAAATGAGAAGAATCTGAATATCTGATTAAAGGGATGAGACCACAATAAAAAAAAAAAAAGAAAAAGAAAAAAAAAAAAAAAAAGAAAAGAAGAAAAAAAAAAAAAAAGCTAAAAAGTAAAAAAAAAAAAAATAGAGATCTTACAGGTGCAGTCTCTGCAAACAGAAGAAACAAAAGAATCATCCACTTATATAGAGAAGCGTCTGCTAGCTTCCTAAAAGGACTCTAAGTAGTGACAAGGCATTTTAAGTAGCAAACTAAGAGCATTCATTTTTCTTTTCATTTTCATTCACCTATTTTTGTGGACTTTGGAAAATTCAAAATAGAAACCCATTTAAAACTAAAAAAATATGTTTTCTCACTGCTTAATCCAGCTTGTTCTGAAAACAGAATTTTCAGAGTAGCCCTCTTAATCCTAAGTAATTCTATTCTGAGATGGGAGACCTAAAAATAAGTCTAATAGATTCTCCTGAAAAGATTGACCCTTTCTATCTAACAGTCTAAACAGCCTAACTAACAGTCTAAACAATCTAAACAGCCCCCTGTAATCCAGAAGGAAACAGTCAGTGACCTATTGAGCTGCTTGGATCCCCACAAGTCTATGGGACCAGATGGGATCCACCCAAGGGTGATGAGAGAGCTGGCAGAAGAGCTCGCCAAGCCTCTCTCTATCATCTACCAACAGTCCTGGCTCACTGGGGACATCCCAGATGATTGGAAGTTGGCAAATGTCACGCTAATCCACAAAAAGGGCCGGAAGGAGGACCCGGGAAACTACAGGCCCATCAGCCTGACCTCAGTGCCTGCAGGGTTATGGAACAGATTATGCTGGGGGCAATCACACAGCACCTGCAGGATGGGCAAGGGATCAGACCCAGCCAGCACGGGTTTAGGAAGGGCAGGTCCTGTCTGACCAACCTGATCTCCTTTTATGATCAGGTGACCCTGGTGGATGAGGGGAAGGCTGTGGATGTGGTCTACCTGGACTTCAGCAAGGCCTTTGACACCGTCTCCCACAGCATTCCCCTGAAAAAGCTGTCAGCCCACAGCTTGGACAGGAGCGCCCTGTGCTGGGTTAGGAACTGGCTGGAGGGCCAGGCCCAGAGAGTGGTGCTGAACGGTGCTGCATCCAGTTGGCGTCCGGTCATTAGTGGTGTCCCCCAGGGATCAGTGTTGGGCCCAGTTCTGTTTAATATCTTTATTGATGATTTAGATGAGGGGATTGAGTCCATCATCAGCAAATTTGCAGATGACACTAAGCTGGGGGGAAGTGTCGATCAGCTGGAAGACAGGAGGGCTCTGCAGAGGGACCTGGACAGACTGGAGAGTTGGGCTGATTCCAACGGGATGAGGTTCAACACGGCCAAGTGCCGGGTCCTGCACTTTGGCCACAACAACCCCATGGGGAGCTCCAGGCTGGGGACAGAGTGGTTGGCGAGCAGCCAGGCAGAGAGTTTGGATCGACAGGAAGCTGAACATGAGCCAGCAGTGTGCTCAGGTAGCCAAGAAGGCCAATGGCATCCTGGCCTGTATCAGGAACAGTGTGACCAGCAGGTCCAAGGAAGTGATTCTGCCCCTGTACTCAGCGCTGGTGAGGCCACAGCTTGAGTCCTGTGTCCAGTTCTGGGCCCCTCAGTTTAGGAAGGAGATTGAGGTCCTGGAGCAGGTCCAAAGGAGGGCAATTAGGCTGGTGAAGGGACTTCAGCACAGATCCTATGAGGAGAGGCTGAGGGAGCTGGGGCTGTTCAGCCTGGAGAAGAGGAGGCTCAGAGGAGACCTCATCGCTCTCTACAACTACCTGAAAGGAGGTTGTAGCCAGGTGGGGGTTGGGCTCTTTTCCCAGGCAACTCTCAGCAAGACAAGAGGGCACGGTCTCAAGTTGTGCCGGGGGAGGTTTAGGTTGGACATTAGAAAGAATTTCTTTATTGAGAGGGTGATCAAGCATTGGAATGGGCTGCCCCGGGAAGTAGTGGATTCTCCATTCCTGGAGATATTTAAAAAGAGACTGGATGTGGCACTCAGTGCCATGGTCTGGTAACTGCAGCGATAGTGGATCAAGGGTTGGAATTGATGATCTCTGAGGTCCCTTCCAACCCAGCCAATTCTATGATTCTATGATTCCTTGTATGTCCCACAGGCTATATCATAAGAATTTGTTGCGTGGGATGAGTCTCGCCGTGGGAGTCAGTCGAGCTAGTGCTGGCTTGGATATATCAGGAGCTAACTTTGATCCGTCCAGTTCTGGAAATCTGCCCGGAAACCACGCCTCCCGAACCCGGGCATGCGTGCCTGGGCCGGCCCCAGCTGGGCACAGGCGGGGGGGGGGCACCGTCTGGGCAGTTGCTGCCTACATTTCCCCCCCTTTTTTTTTTTTTTTTTTTTTTTTTTTACGGGGGAAAAGATGACAAATACGCAAAGATCTTAGCTGCGTGGTGCCTCGTTGTTCAGAGCCGGTGGTACTGGTCTGCAGGGAGAGGTTGGTGAAGACGACGAAGCCGCAGAAGCTGAGGGTTAAAGGCATCATCTGCGAAGCCTGCAGGCTCCTGGAGGTGATCAACAGGATGATGGAGCTGGGCTTTTCCCAGCAGTGTATGGCAGGAGGACCAGAGACAAGGAGCAGGAGTAGAAACATAAAGAGCTTGGGGTTAAGGATTCCCTCGTACAGCCACTTTAGTTTAGGGGCTGCTTTTATCTTCGCAGCCTTCCGTGGGGCCGGGGGCGGCATCGGGGGTAGCTCTCCGCAGCAGCCGGGGGTGCCGCCAGCCGCGGTTTCCGCCCCATCATTTTCCGGTGTTTCGACTTCCTCCAGGGGTGGTGCCGACGGAGTTGCGCTCGGCGCTGTCCCGGGCTCCCCCCCCTCGGGGTGCGGCACCGACGGAGCTACACTCGGCACTGTCCCGGGCTCCTCCCCTTCGAAGGGGGGTGCCAAGGGGGTTACTGTGGGCATTTCCTTCAGGGGAAATACCTCGGTTTTTCGTAATGGGGCCGCGGCGGTGGCCATTGCCACTTCTACTTCGGCTTTCAAGCAAGCTAATAGATTGCAAACGGTTCGCCAGGTGTTGTCCGCACCAATAATGTCGCCATTGGCCTCCTTATAGTGGAGACTTGCCAGCAGGTTGTACGTCTCCCCCCACAGGTCCCAGGCCGTTTCGGGACTCGGGTAGCAGAGGTTTTCCTGCGTTTCCGCCTGGGTTGTAATCTGATCGGCAACGGTGGTGCCGGTAGGCTTGCCCAGATAGGAGCCCATCGTCAGATTTACTGATAACGGTGTTGAAGAGAAGAAGAAGTTTCTCTTACCCGAATTTTTCGGGGTATCGGACGGTCTGTAGAGAAGGGTCACTTTCGGACAAAACGCTCGGGGAGACGGTTTAGACCGAAATTAATGCTCGCATTCTCCACCAGATGTTGCGTGGGATGAGTCTCGCCGTGGGAGTCAGTCGAGCTAGTGCTGGCTTGGATATATCAGGAGCTAACTTTGATCCGTCCAGTTCTGGAAATCTGCCCGGAAACCACGCCTCCCGAACCCGGGCATGCGTGCCTGGGCCGGCCCCAGCTGGGCACAGGCGGGGGGGGGGCACCGTCTGGGCAGTTGCTGCCTACAAGAATTTGGCATTCAAGCTCTACGTCAAACTGTTTTAATTACTGTTGAAAAATGTTTTAAATGTGTGTCACTAAGGGTTACAAAATTATTCTCTGCAGGACAATGAAAAAAAAAAACTGTTTTCTGGGGACTATCCATAGTGTTCTGAGATCTAGCAAATGTCTGGGAACACACCAAGCCCTAACACTTCTGAAAACACCTACTTCAATGGGTTTAACAGAATACTCATCTTGAAGAATGATTGTTCCCGGTAAGGCAAGCAGTATAACTGGCAATGCTAAATTTACAATTTTTATTGCAATATCTATTAAGTGCAGTCAACATACTAGAGAAAAGGGAGGCAATCAAGTGTGACCTTGACAGTCTTGAAAAGTGGGACCACACCAACCTCAGGAAGTTCCATAAGGCCAAGTGCAAGGTCCTGCAGCTGTGTCAGGTCAATCCTAAACACAAGTACAGGCTGGGCAGACAATGGATTGGGAACAGCCCTGAGGAAAAGGACTGGGCTGCATTGAAGAAAGCATGGCCAGCAGCTTAAGGGAGGGATTCTGCCCTTCTACTTGGCTCTCATAAAACCCCAACTGGAGTACTGTGTCCAGTTCTGGAGTTCCCAACAAAAGAATGACATGAAGCTATTGAAGCAAGTCCAGAGGAGGGCCATGAATATGAGCTGAGGGCTGGAGCACCTCTCCTGCAAGGGCAGGCTGAGAGCTGGTATTGTTCAGCCTGGAGAAGAGAAGGCTTTGGAGAGATCTTACAGCAGCCTTCCAGTATCTGAAGAGACTACAGGAAAGCTGGAGAAGGACATTTTTTACAAGGGCGTGGAGTGATAGGATGAAGGTAATTTTTTTTTTAAACTGAAAGAGGGTAGATTTAGGTTAGACATTAAAAAGAAATTGTTTCCTGTGAGGGCAGTGAGACAGAGATTGTTCAGGGAAACTGTGGATGCCCCCTCCCTAGAAGTGTTCAAGGCCAGTTTGAATGAGACCTTGATCAGCCTAGTCTAGTGGGAGGTGTCCCTGCCCATGCAGTCTGGGTATCAGGATTTAAGGCAGTGAATGTCAGACTGAAGTCTAAGTAACCCTATACTTTAGTTCTCTATTGATTGTACATAACATTATAACATTCCCCTCATGCAGATCAAGGATGTTAACAGAATGACTACTGGTTCTGATCACACTTTTTTCACTCAGCTAAGTCCAAAATCTCCCATGTATTACTAAGTACAAACCTTATTTCTCAAAGTTTCCCAACCTTGGAATTTCAGGGAATCTGCTACAAATAAACAAAAAATTTTAGAGCAACTTGCAGGCAGGAAACGTATTTACTTTATCTTTTCTTCCCCACTCCTTTGGAACTTAAAGATAATTTGTGAATCACTGTATCAGCCTCACAAATATTGTCCTCCTTTCTGTATGGGAGATGTATTTGTTGTTGTCAAATTTAATCAAAAAATGGAAAAGAAAGCAAATAATTTATTTACATCTCTCCATCTATCTAACATATCTAACTGAAACGTATGTTTAAAAAACTAATTTCAGTGGAAAAGCCAATAGGAATGTATGCTCTATTATTAACAACTGAAACAAAAAACCTTAATCTTTTCCATTATGAAGCAATGGGGAAAAAAACAAGCACCATATTCATGTTTAGTAAACAAATAAGAAAATGTATGGAACACTTTTGGACTACAGAGAAAACAAAGTAATTTATAGGGACGTCAAGGAAGCTGATAAACAGAAGATTTCACTGAAGTTTCAGGGAAACTAGGAGGGAAAAGAATGTTTAATTTTAATGTCTGCAAAGCTTGACTTTGCCTGTAACATTTATGAAATATTGAAAGAAAAGAAAATAAGTTATATGGATATGAATTCTGTGGCTGGTTTTAGTTGCCCTTGAAAGCAGTCAGCATAAATCTTGGATGAAGCCAAATAAAGCTGATTATTTTGATCTTCGATTCATTTTCTTATCCTTCAAAATGTAAATGATCCTGATGGAATTAGAGGTAAGCAGAATAGCTTGATTCTGTGATCTGCATAACCAATGATATACATATTTATATCAGCAGAGTCAATTTTATGTTACTGTTTTGGAAAGCCTATTTGTGTGTGCAAACATATATGTGTGTATGTGCACAATTGTCCACTCTGGTGCTTGAACAGACACTTGAAATTTCAACAAAAGTTGAAAATTAGAATCTAACAGGAAGGGGAAAGCAAAATAAAAGAATAAATATAGTAGCTTTGTTTTTCTGTATTTTATATAGGCAAAGCGAATCAATGAAGAGAAGAGAAAGGAAACCAAAACAAAATCTTTCAGTCAAAAACCAAATTGACACACTCATAATGTTCCTCACATATGTCCCATATAGTTTTCAAATTCTAAATAGAAAAAATAACTGGGACTGGACATTAAAATTACCGCTTTTCAGTAAAAAATTTTCCAATCCAGCATTATTTCGGCATCAGCATACAGTTACATTAAAAATTTATTGTTCCTTTTCTGAGACTTGGTTTTAGTATCACAAGAGTCACACATGACGTGTCATATCTTAACACTAATATTGAACAAACTATTGTGGACACGTAACTTCAACTCCACTGCTCCAAGTTAAATCTTCTTGCGTGATAATATACATCTCCATCTATCATGTATTCATTACTGTAGCACAGTAAATGTAGCCATTGGTTGAGAGCCACCTGAGCTGATAAGAAGCAACCCCAGATATTTTCCACATGTGATAACAGAAACACAAGCTGGATGATTTGGACTCCTAGATTATGAATTTCACAAGAAAATTAACAGACAAAAAACTTAACTGACAAAAATATTATCCAAATCCTACATGAATTAGTGAATTATAACCTGTTGTAGGGAAGTATGGAAAGGAGCAGCAAGGAGAAAAGCAAGAGGAGAATTCTGAGAATGGGTAGCACAGTCATTCATCTTGTCTGGGGGGAATTACTTCACAAACTTTCCAAGTGACAGGTTGCAGAAAAGGCATCTTGGGGGTTTCTTTTGCTGCCTTGCAAAGAAAAAAGATTGACAGAAAATATTTCATCCAGAAGAAAACCAGAGGACTTCAGTCCAAACGTTTTAATTTTTTGTCCTACCAGCCTTGCAGAGGTTTATAGTTCACTAAATAGGCAACTGGGAAAACTCTTTTGGGGTGATCCTTTGTTACTTCATGATGAATCAAATCACACAGAGCTATCCTACAAATTACTGGACCAGAGAAAAGGCTGGCTAATGAGCAACAAGGCAACAAACGCTGCAGTGGAGCAACTGTGAAGAAAAACAATAAAATACTGAATCTGCTGATTACCTTCTTTCTCAGAAAAAAATGTTAAATTCACTGAATAATTTTCACAGTAACGCTTCCGCAAGAGAAAACAATATGTTATATAGCTGCAGGTGTCTCACTGAACATGTTGATTGCATCAAAATCAAATGAAAATGCTCAAATTAATTCAGGACAGAGCATATTGCAGTTTATTTCGTTTGAAATGTACATTCTCTATTTTTTTACAGTGTTTTTCCAGTGTTTTGTATCTAAATGACTTAATAAAGAGAAAACAAAAATAAATAAGATTAGATATTTCATTTAAATAATACCTATTCCAATCTTTTTTAGTTTCTGTTCTGTCATTTTTCTTGGCTTTTAGATTTAGTTGATAATGATAATAATTTTGTAAATGTTAGAATTTACTGCACAGGTGAAACTGCATTTCAATAACAGTTTAGTGAGCAAAGGCTTCTGAAAATGTATTTGCCCAATACCTTTAGAATTATTCTTTAATAATTAATATTGGCCACAGCTATCTAACTCATAATTCAAAAGTCAAGATCAGTTGATTTTCATTAGTAGAAATTTTACATCATGGGTTTTACTCCCTGATTATGATGAATATATATCTTACAATATGTCCACAGATTCAAAATGACACACCTGAATTTTCTTTATTATTTTCTTTGTAAAGTCTAACATTTAGTTCTCGAATGCATGCCAATTATAAAGTAAATAAATAATAAACAAAAATAAATAATAAAAAATAATATTTTTTGAGAAATATTATAAAATTTTTAGAGGTTTTCCTCATATTTGTCAGTGCCATATTTAATAGAATTTCTTTGATTCGTCATCTCAATAAAAAAGATTATGTAGAACATGAAATTTTAAAAAATCTGCTTCATGAGAAACAACTTTTTAAAATTAAATATATAAGCTTCCTATATCTTCTTCTGTTGAACTCCAAAAAAAATGTAATTAATGGGGGGTGTCTGTGTGATTCTTATCTACACCCTCTAGGAATGGAAGGAATGTTAGTTCTCATAGTCCATTCAAAGTCAGTACAGCCACAGTTATTATTTTATCAGCTATCTGCCTCGTGTGTTTAACATAAATTATATCCACATGGATTGGGTCATCTGACCCAAGACACTTCAACACAGAACTCAAACAGATTTCTGCACTCTGAATGCTCACTTTCTTGACATGATTCAGAAAAATCTAAGCACACTGTCCTCAAGTAGATAATCATAAGAAGCAGAATATTTGCCCTGGACAGCCTGAAACATGTCATCTTGTAGTAAATATGGCAGTAATACTTGATATAATTTGAAAATTAATGGGCAGACACACAGTTTTAAACTTTCCACATCTGTAAAAACGTAGTCTTCTGGGACGTGCAGTGACTTACTGTTCAGTTCTCCCAGCAAACATGAGAAATACTTCTAGTAATATATTCATTAAAAACAAACATAATTTACAAATCAGTGTCTTCACAGGCTTTGCGATTTTTTTCTTAAAGCCATCAACTTTACAGGGTGTCCCTTTTTTCCCTTCTGTACCATTCAATAATTGAGGAAAACGCAGCCAGAGTAAAGCACCACAAGAACAGAGAGCACACCTCATCTCTGAATCTTCCTGGCAGGACAGAATTACCAGTCAGTTTTGCCAAAGCAGATTGCAAATCCCAAAGTCCAAAATTCCTACAATCCCTCCCTGCCCAGAGGTGCTGAGTTACCCCAGCTGCATTGGTCTACAACAGCTCCTGGAAAAGAGAGACCAGGACCCCACAAGGAAGTGTGTTCTGGTCATCATGATCTGTTTCTGTATTTCCCTAGTTCACTGCTAGAGCAATATAAGCCAGACAAATAGATCTCTGGCAAACAATAAGTCACAAAGACAACCTAGTAATTCAAACAGTAATCTATGGGCATATATATCATTCTGAAATGGTACATTAATCATTACCCTTAAAGACAGCACAGCAGTGATGAAGTTTTTCCAATTGTGTCCCTTACAACTCAGCTATATTCAAGCGTTTTTAATTTGTGTCATTACATCAGAAGCAAATAACTGTATTTTAATCTAGAAATCTTTTCTGTCTCCTTCCCAAATATGACTGAAAAAGAATCATAAGCAAACGAGAGGTGACTTCTGAATTCAGCAAGCATGTGTATGCACAATCACTGGTATGCAAACAAAAGAAGTTATCTGCAGAATATAAAAATAACATTACTTCTAAAGGAGAAATTAATTGAGATCACGAAAGATAAAACACCCTATAAAAAAGAAAGAGGGCAGAAGGGAAGGATGTGGGTTGTGGCCAGCTGCAGTCTTGAAACTTGTTGTGTCTTGTGTCACTAGAGCACAATTTGTCCAACATACTTCAGAAAGAGGTGAGAATTTAACTCAAAATGAAAGCACACAAACAAACAAAAATAAACCAAAAAACTCCAAACAGAGTAGTAGTAGCTGGGCTGATTAAACACCTTTTATATTCAGAGAAGCCCAAGATAGTTTCAAAGATTAGAATATTGTTGTAACACAAAATAAATCTAAACACATCAGCCTTTCCATACTCACGACAATTTCTATACATCTTTGAAAGAAGGACTTACCTTAAGAAAAAATGTCAGCCCTGACATTTTTCCCAAATTCCTTCAGGAAGTTCACTGCAGAAAAGACAATGCAGACCAAAATTTCCATGGAAGGATACCATGTAAAACTGGAATTACCTCTGGATTTTTGGTGTTATTTTTGCAGTTTCTTTTTATTTGTCATCATGCACCAGCCCACATCTACAAGATGCAGAGATATATAGTTTTCTAGTCGAAAGAAAGACAAAAAATACTAGCAGTAAAGAATGTGATAAAGGAGCCAGAGATATTTGGACTCTGTATTTTTCAATATAGTCCTTTTAATTTGGGCACATGACTGGTTCTCAATTACTCTGTACAGCAAAACATGGGTGATTTCTTCTGAGGTCTGCTGTTTAAACCAGGTGAGAACCTTGTCACAGGGTCTGCAAGTAAATCCCCAAAGCAAATTTGTCCCTGATGCTTGTAACATGCCAGGTGTAGTCTGAGTAAGGGGATCTGAATAGCTGCTGTTACAATAAAATAGCCCTAATCTGGGGAAAGGAAGACATCAAGAAGGTCACAGGACTCATATACTTCCCATTAAATCCAAACCTGGGTGACAAGTACATACATGTCATGATGTATGGGTAAAAGGGTGTTATAGTTACGTAGGTCTTTTTTTGTATTACAAACTGAGTGTTATAGTCCCCAAGGGAGAAGGGATGCTGAAGTGTAGTCAGAAAGCAGCACTACTGAAAATTTTTATTTTCCTTTCTACAAGACATACAGTGTTCCTTCTCAAATTACACTCTTCTTGAAAACCAACCTTTTACTCTTACCAAACAAACATTGAGTACAAGGAAATTATGCCACTAAACTGAATTTTCTTCTAACACCTTGAGACCTTATTTTCCTCTACAGCTGACTAGAGGTTGTAGCAAGGGGGGTGTTTCCCCAAGTAACAAGGAACAGAGCGAGTGGAAATGGTCTCAAGTTGTGCATGAGGGGAGGTTAGATTGGATATTAGGAAAAAATTATTCAATTTAATTGAATAAATTGTCAGGCTCTGGAATTGGTTGTCAAGCTCTGGAACAGGCTGCCCAGGGAAGTGGTGTCATCACCATCTCAAGAGGTTTTTAAAAGTCATGTAGATGTGGTGCTTAGGGACACGGTTTAGTGGTACACTTAACATTGTTGGGTTTATGTGATTCAATATTCTTAATGGTCTTTTCCAACCTAAATGATACTATGATTCTGTAATTTTCTGACTCAAAATAACATAGTTTGACAGCTGAATATAGCCCTTTTTTATAAGCACTTATACTCAGAAATATAAAAACAAACAAAAAAAAAAGGGTCAAATAAATGTCCTATGCAACCTCATCTGATATCAGACTCCATGTCTTCCAGTTATTTCTTTTATAAAACTTATAAATTATCTCAGGTCTACTGTGCTGATGTTTGATCTTTTTGCTCGTTTTTTTTTCTCCTGGATTTTTGGTTAATTAAATCATTGATGCTTTTACCAAGAATTAAAATTTAGTCCATTCTCTTAATTGCAGTGTGGTCAGGAGAACTCTACATGTAGAGTAAAATTAGGAATACAGCTTACTAGAACACACTGTGCAATTACATGCAGTGTTTGTTATAGAGGCAAGATTTGCTGATCTTTAAGCATATGCTTTTAGGTGTTCATCTAGCCACAGGGTTGAGAGTAAATATTTATTATCTTCAAATCAGCTCAAACCATTAAGCTGACAAGAGGGCAAATATAGCCTATTCTCAAGTAATGCAAGCAACAATATTCTATGGGTTAGGAAGTTCTTCCTGCAATCAAGCTGTTCAAACTATTTTATTTTTGGTGTCCTGGCAAATAACTGTTTTCTAGAAAGAAACGTGTTTTTCAGTGTGTAAAAAAACAGAGATAATCAACACATGACTGAAAAAGCAAAAAGAAAGAACATTAGAAGGGGAAAGTGGGCTTCAGGCAGGGGAAACCAGTTTCTGATTATTTTGTTTTATCCTCTGCTTCATCAGAGAACTCTTGAAGCTCTCATGAGTTATTTCTTTATCTATTTGTGCACCCTGAAAAAAAGATGGCCAGTGTATACTGGCTAAACCAAGACAGCCAGCTTACCAGTTTCTCTAGACAGGAACTCATAACAGTTAAAACAGAGAAAACAGAAGGGGGAAAAATTTTCCATGCCTTGCACCATTCCCCCACACCAACACCACATCTGCTTTTCCCAACAAGATAATCCCTGTCCCTTTCCATGGACTGAGTTGGAGCCACAACGTGAACTGGGGAGAACATGAGGATGGTGTCTTTAATGCCATTCTGCAGAACTGTAATCACATCCCTGAGGCCCCATGAACCTGCACTCTTCCCTCTCTCAACCCATGAACAGGCAGCTGCCCTCAGTGGTGGAAGATGTGGACACAGCATGGGGACACAGCATTTCCTGAAGTAGGGAGGATCCAGGCATTTTGTAGAGCAAAGCTCAAGAAAGAATTCTTGTTTCATAATCAGGTGGCCAATAAATTCTGCACAAGCTGCAGCTTATGAACATCTTTAAGATGCAGTTCTATGCAGGTGGGTTTGAATACTGTCAGATCTTCACCTAACCTAATTTGTTTGGATGGCTCTCTTGTGATCTGCTGGCTACAAAATGTGAACCTTCTCCAGCGGAATCTGTATCTTATTTCCAGCTTCTTAAATTATGGGACTTGCTATTTTTTGCCCTCTTTCTATCAACCTTTTCCAGTCCCCAGCAATATTCAATCACTGTTAAAGCCAATGGAGAGTGCTGTGCTGTCGAGTCAAAAAAAAAAAACCTTTTTATAACCTCTCTTCAGATCAAAGTCTCTTACAACCTAGAAACACATCTATAAGCTTCCTTCACACTCTTCAACCTAAAGCTGTCTTCCCTCTGATGAGATACCCTGTGCTCCATATGGCACACTAGATTAGGTCTAGTTATTCTGCTGGTACAGGGACAGAATACTAAAAAGCCTGAAAATGCTTGCAAAATGAAGACATTTAGAAGTATTTGCAGCAAAATCAATAGCCAAACAAAACTCATGGGATTTTGAATTTTGTCACAAGCACTGAATTCCTACAAAGGCTTGATCCTTCAAACAGTAAAAACATCTGACCTACCTCCGGCTTTGCCTTTATGGTACAATTCAAAGTGTTTTTGTTGAAAGTGACAGAAATTTATTTACCCAGGGGAAACAGTAGTTTTCACTGTTTGTTTGTTGATGTTCAAAGTACAAAAGCCAACATTTTAGAGATAGTTCAGGTAGATTGACCTATGGAGGACACTCATATCATCTGCTTAGAAGCAAAACACTCAACCTGACATAATTCCAGTGAAAAAGTCCCAGAGCCATACAGCTGCTGGAGCTGGACAAAATACATGATATATGATAATAAGTATATTCTACCCGTTATGTCAATACTAGATTCTTTTTATCTTTACAAAAGTTACTAAAAATTTTATCTCTTTCAGAAACTCCTTTTCAGTCACCCATGGACAACTAAACTAGACTATAGATATTTGCTAAAATTTTGTAAATCAGATCTACTTCACTGAAGTCCATAGAAGCGACAAAAATTTTGGTAATACTCATCACATTAGCAAAAGCAACAAACTTATTGTCACATGCAAAAATTATTTTACTATTTTATCCCTGAATGAGAGAATAGGACAAAAGTGCAAAATAGCCCAACTACACATAGCAGAAAAGTGGAAAAGCACCACTCAAATTGCTGTCATATAATTTTTGGCTTCTGTGTATGCTTCCATATGAAGGAAAGAGAATTAGATAGAACATTATAATGTCTCACCTGGATTCATTCCAGCAGCAGCATCCACAAACTTCCCTTGACACTGCTTTTCTGCTCCATAATTGATACTCCTGCTGTAAAAACCCGGATGGAAGAATGACATTGTAATCAACCATGTTCCACAATACATTCTTATCCTTGGTTTACTATTTTTATCTCCTCTGAGTCATTGACATACAAATCTGTAAGTGCTGTACTTTGTGATTTTAGAGTAAGAAATTATTTACACTGGAATATAAAAAAGTGTATTAATTATATTCTCTTGTCTCTTGAATACTTAGTCATGCAGCCAAGTTGAAACTCTTCACAAAAGCTTTTCTGCTGCCATTTTATGATGGGTCAAGGATCCTCAGTGAATAAACATTTAACTTGTAGAACATTATTTCAAAAACCCAATGGCCCTTTGCAGCGTGGTCTTCTGATTCACATCACCCACCCAAACACAGGTAGACAAGAAAGAAGTTGAGACTATATCCATTAAATATTGACTCCTTATTGGGCTCTTAGCACTATAGATTTTAAGGCCAAATTCAGTTCTATCCTCCCATGACTGTTGGGCAAGTTACTTACTTAGGACCACAGGGTCTTTTAAACAATTCCCTCTGAGCAGAAACTGTTCCCTCATGTTAATCACAGGAATTCAGAGATGGCTTCTCCCCAGCAAATCCTGGACAACTGGTGCCTTGGGAGCTGACTTAGCACAATGCAGTTCATTGATGGAGAAGAACCCAACATGTGTAACATCTTAAATTCACAGCCAGCAGGTTTGGGGATGGCCCTGAGATGGATTGAACGAAGTGAGCTCCATCAAAAACAGCTTGAGAGAGTTTTATACCAGGAAATAGTATAGTTCAGCACCAAGTATGAGAATATTGACCCCCAGGTCCCAGCACAAGCGAGGGGGGAGTTCACAGGCAGCTGACTCCTGTCTGCCAGGATATGCATAGTGAGAGCAAAGGGCCCTGAAATCCATTAGGAAACGTGTGTGAGTTTTCTCCATTAAGAGACAAAAGGAGATGGATATTGGCTTTCCTCATTTCTTTTGTAGTGGTGATTTGCTGAGTAAACTGTATATTCTCTCACTGTGTCTCTGACACTTAATTCAAATTAGTCAATGTGGCCCATCCGGAGGAAAAGGAGAGCAAAGATGGATTAAGTATAGATAGATCTAGAATAAGAATGTTAATTTTAAAAGCCCAAATACTTTTTTTTTTCCATGAAATTAGGAAAATTCATTAAATTAAAAATAAATCGTAATGAAAATAAGGAATAAGTTAAGCAAGCTACAGAAAACTTTATTCATCTAAATTTATTACCTGTAAAAAATGCTAAAAACATTTTTCAAGTAAGCACAAAAGTATGTCTAATTGCAACAAAATTATCTTCTTTCAAAATTCTGATTAGAAAATGTCAAAACATGACAATTTTATCCCATTTCAGCAAGAAGCATTATTCTGTATTACCACAAAAACACAGCTTGTCCAAAAGTTGGCAACAACTGAAGTAAACATTAGAACTAAACCTTTTTTTCATCTGTTTTGTTCTAAGAATATAACTGCTCCTATTAGAAAGTCATTTATCAGAAATTCAGCATTAAAACAGGATAACTTTTTTTCTGGTGAAATAGTTTTCAAGCATGAAAAAAAAAAAACCAACACAACATATGTTCATCAACTAGTAATCAACATAGAAAATTTGTTACTTTGAAAATGTTTGATAGAAAGATTTCTTATATGATTGACTTGAAAAATCCAAATTTATTGTTATACAAGATACAATATAAAAATGTAATTTTCTTTTGTTCCATGAGAAAGGACATGGTTGATTGACTGGTTGATTGATTGAATAAAACCACCAACACCACTTAACAAATGCTCAGCAACTTCAGTAGTATGAGTTATCTGTATGTGAAAGAAATACTTGTTATTTTTTTCTAAAGGCACTATTACTTACTAAATAGTGACCCAGCATTAAGATAATAAACTTAGACCTATCCCAGCCCATTATAGATTTTAGAGTAGCAACCTCAAGATCTGAAACAGACATGATTTGTTAGGTTTCATTATCCACAGCAATTACTAACAATTCTATATTCAACATAGGAAATGGAGACGGGCTTCAGTCCTTACCAGCACGTACAGAAATTATTGTTTCAGGAGGGACATTATGAGCAGTGGACAAATTCCCTGCTCACACTGAGAATGTCTGCTGCTTGTTGCATTGACAAACTCCTTCAGCTGCACCTCATTAGGAGCATGCTGCTTCTTACGAAGCAGTCTTTGTGGACCAAACTACAACTGGGGGGTTTCTGTTTGTAGAACACAGTGCTATATTTACTTCAGGAGTTCTGGTCCAGGCAATCCAGAATCCACCTTTTCCTTAGCTATAGTTAACCCTTGCATTTCACATATTTTAATGTAATTTGAGTGAATTTTAAATCATTATAATTACAGAAGAGGTTCAAAACAATCTTGTTGTTTTGTTTAAAGGTAGCTATACATCTCCCTTGTCTCTTTGTAATCAAAGCTATAGCAGAAAATCTGTACTGCTTGGTGTAAGAAAGGATGTGTACAGCCATGGTCCTTATTTTCAAAGTATCCATACTAGGATGGCAAAGAAGCATGCCTGTCAAATTTCACAGAGTATAGGGGAACCAAGGAGCTAAGGAAATGTTAGGAATGGAAAGCACATCCAACATTTCCTAGAGGCACAGTGCTGACATCAGAGACTGATTAGCTCCTATTCAAAATATATTCCATCAGGATCCAAGTGAAAGTGTGTTTTCCAGAGTAGTACAGTAGAGGAACAATACTATGGTAACCTGCCACTAAAGGCAGCTCAAAATACACTGAGATACTCTACTGTTCCGTAAACAACCTGAGCAAAAGCCTGCAACATATTGGCATTTCATTCTGGAGGAATGCTTGACTGTTTTTTACTGGAAGAGCTAAACCCTCATCTACAAATTTTATTGTTGTTTTACTGCTTTTGAACCAATCAGCTCTATTCAAAACACAGTTTTCCTTATCCAAGTTCACCAAGAGATTTAAGAGCCCTCAGGCCATGCCCAGCAGAAAAGGACAACTGTCTGCAGCTATGCAGAGCTCCCACCAGTGTTGAAGGGCTTTGTGGAGATTGCTATGGATGGACAGGACCAGTGGCACAGCACCGTGTGGCAGGGAGGGCTGGCACCATGCCACGTGGCCATGTGGTGAGGAAGAGCAGCATAGCACCAAGTGCCATCTGCCAGCCTGCTTAGAGCTGTCCCAGCAGAGAGTCAGTGGTGTAGAAGCATCCAGCAGACAGCTGGCAGTGGATATTTGACAGCAGACATCTGGCAATGGACATTTGTCCAAGATCCATGCCCAGTGCTCCGTAGCTGGAAGCTACAGGTCATGTCACACAGTCAGAGGAAATGAGGTTCCAGCAGGCCAAGACATTTTACAGTTCTCTGCTTTTCACCAAATCATGATCAGAGGCTGGGCACCGCGGTTTCTCATTGACATGCTTATAAGTCTTCAATTCTAAGAAGGATAAACCAAAGATTAAAAACTTGCTTGGCCCCCATAGTCTAATTCTGATGCTGAAACTGCCAAAATGCAATGATGACTTCTGAAATTTGAACACAAGAGTTCGCTAGGGAGCAGACTGGGAACCATTCCCTCAGCCAAGCAATCACAGACCGAACAGAGTATTGTTCCTGGCAGCTGTGATGCACCAGAGAAAGAAACATCCCTGTAACTGGAACAACAGGATCCCAGTCTCAGAGCAGTTGTCAGTACTTTGATGTTACCGTGAGCACAATCAGGATTTCACCCAGAGCACACAGGAGCCTCTGTCACTGCCAAGGCAGTTGTAGTCCCTGAGCTTGCCAACAGGTACTGCTGTTAACAGTCCAGTGGTAAATTGTTTGTTCTGTGGATACAATCAGCACTATGGAGGGGAAAAAAACAGGCCCTGTGCCACAAAGCCAGTGCTGAAAGGACACACCTGTTATATTTGGTGGGAAATTACACAGCATCATATTTCAGTTTTTATCTGAACAGAGCTTTATCAGTGCAAAAGCAACATCCCAAAACATACCAAGAGGAAAATAAGAGAGAGCTCAGAGATTAATAGAATGGAGATGAGAATAACCTCACAGTTAAACAGTTTCCTTTTCAAAGGCAACACAAGGACAAATTGCTTTGAGCAAAGAGGAAATTAGTTTCCAAGGTGTGTGCTTTCTACAAAGAGTCAAGTTAATTATTCAAAGCAGAGACCCATGAATTCTCACAATTTAGTTATTCTGTTCTGACACATTCAGGCCCAGTGAGCTGCTTCTTATCACCAAGAATTTGATAATTAGCTTAGACATATCAAATAAACTTTCTGGAGAATTCAGTAGTAAGCAGGTATGACATCCTAATAGGAGTTTTATTAGGCATTTCTCTGTGTGGTAATATATGAGCAATCACTGTGACATTCTGTGTTCTGAGGGGTTTTAGCCTTTCTCATTTCATACACTTGCTAGGAAATAAATTTATTCACAGCAGAGTTATAATCCAATACATGGCTCTGTTTACCCTGGTTTCTAAAGTAGCATGTGTCTCAGAATTAATGAGAAGTAACATATACATCGTATAAGAAACTGCAGTGTATTCTGCCTGGCCTGACTGAATAGCAGTGATCTCTTCTGAGTCTGCAGACAGTGGGAATTCAGTTCTAACTGCCCCAGTCCTCACACCACAGCTGACATCAGCACAAAAAGAGAAAACATTTCTACTACGCCCTTCCCAGCCAAACCAAAATGCTGGAAGACAGAATTAAAAAACAACTTTTTAAATATATCTTTCTGACTTCAGAAGAGCACTCAATACAACCTCAGCAAAAAAAGACTTGACAATAACAACATGATGCGAATTTCAGTGCTTTTTTTCCCTCTCCAGCATGGGAACTGCCATGAGGTTAATGTTGTATGGTTACAGTGATATTTATGCTGAAGAATCTAATGTCTTTTTTAGATAACTTGGAAGCAGCCTGAGGCACGGTTTTGTTTCAACATTTCATAAAGTTTCTCTTAGAACTGCACCTAAAAGATAGTGAACACAGTCCTCAATTTTTATGACAGCTTTCTTTTTGGGATAGGATTCTCCTGAAGAAGACAAAAGAGTAATACTTCTTTATCTTCTTCTTCTTTCACAGAGGAGAGATTTTCATCAAAAGATGAAATCTAGTTGTCTCAACAGAATAATAATGCCTTACGGAGCCTACACCTGAAAGTTATTGGTGGGCATTCAAGAAGCTCTTAGGCATTTTTGCTCTATGTTGTTCATCCATTGTCGTTCATGTGGAGTGAAACAAAGTTCACAACTGTCAACCTGCCAGCCAGGTAATCTACAGTTTTACCAGGTTACCAGCAATATTTTATTGGAAACAGGAGGTACATAGGTGTCTGTAACTACACAGTGTACAGCTGAACACGCTTCTAGTGCACATGCAAAGTGCAATCAATCTGCACATGTTCAGTAGTCTCAGGATCTTCTCAACAGTTACTTTATGGTGCTCTGCATCTGCATCGAGCTGAAAATTTGGCCTTACATTTCTGGGACTCTCAGTGTTTGGCACTGGCTTGAAGACAAGAACCTAGGGACCTAACTTAATGTGACCTATGTACACAAGCAGTAAATATTTTCTGACTTTCTATGTAAGATGGATCCAGTAATTAACAAACCTGCTACATTGCAATGTATCATTGAGATCACAGCATTTGCTTTGCTGATACCATAAAAATGATAGTTTTCCAATTTTTAAGACAGAAAATAACAATTTTCTCATGTTATTCAAGAAATGGAGGTGAAACTTGTTTTTAATAGATTTTAAATTTTAACAGTGTTTTGTTTTTGTTTTTTTTTTTTTTTAATGGAACTCAATTGAACAATCACTACTCAATAGAACAATTAGGCTACCAAGGCCCTTAAAGTGGCATCTGCCTACTGTGCCAACTGATACAGCATCATTTCCTTCGAAACTAGCACTTGAGGAATACATCTCTCTTGCTTCTGGATTTCTACCTAGACTGAAGGCAATCCTATTGGTGTAAGTATACACAAGAGTTCAGGCACAATGGACACTTGAATGCAAATGGAATAATGAAGGTAAAAACCCGCAGTATTGCTGTCAATCAGGTGCACAGTGTATTATATCCCTTTGACAAAGGCAGAAAATATTTAGCTCTATAGACATTCTTAAGTCATATGAGACTGTCTAATCTTTTCTTTCTATAATCTTCTCTATAGTTTGCTCAGCACTCCTAGGATTCTAAGTGTAGGTTAATCTAAAATTCAAGTCCAAGCAGATAAGGATCATTTCAGGACAGATTCTAATTACCACTGATCAAGAATCATGCTGTGATTTGTTTTGGTTTTTTTTTCCTTTTACATAGGACCACCCGGAAGGTCCACAATGTAATCTGAGTATCAGGCTCTGAGCTGAATTTGAGGGCTGGAAGAGAACTGGCTTCTAGTGTTAAATGAGCAGTTGCATATTATATGAGTTCAAAAGGAGAAAGGTTGAAGTTCTAGTGCTGAATTTGAACAGTGAGTGATAGAATATCTAAAATGGTCATTTACATGGCTGTCTCTGTTGCTGATTAGAGACATTTCTTTGTTTATCATTGATTCTTATGACAAATACCAGACTTCAATATATACTCTCTCAGCTGCTCTGCATTTACAGACAGAGGATAAACTTTTTGTAAACAATCATGCTTTCAAATGCAAATCAACTCTCACATAGATTGTATTGTGTGGAAAAAGTCAGGTGTATCCCAAATTTCTAGTGATTACCACCAAATAAGATTTATTAGATAACTTTGTGCTCTAAAATGAAAATGGAAATGACATTTTTTTGGCCTATTATGAGGCTAACATCTGTAATTAAGAAGAGCTTAACAAGATTATAAAGTACCTAGACTGGCCATTCTTACACAAGTAGATGTATTGGCTTGATTTTTTTTTCCTGTTTATTATTTATTTACCTATTTCCCTATTTTAGAGGTTAGGGAGTGCCTTCCCTTCCCTTTAACTTGTATGGAGTCAAAGAAATTGCACACAGTATTTATATGAAGCAGCAGCAAACGTGAGGAAATAAAAAAAAAAAACACCTCTCTGTCTTCACTTCTTTGCATGGTTGTGAGGGACTGAATTCACAGATCATTTCAATAACCTTCTGTTCTGAAGCCAGAAGTTTCAGCACTAGGTTGTGTCACAGGAAAGAGTGGCAGGTCTTAAAGTATCACTGGGAAAGATCTTGGAAAAAGGTGATTTTTAATAGAAATTTATGAAAGTGCATCTTAGGAGAATTCATTGCAAGATTCACTTTATTTCTATGTGAAAAGGATGTGTAGGTGATGGAATTGGATAGGAGTGACTTGCCTGGCAATACAGGAATAGGGAACAGTGGGTCAGGAACAGGCTGGAGTGATTGGCATGGGAATCAGGAAACATGTGGAAGACTCTCCTGTTGAGTCACAGGGTTCAGAGTGGATCCCCTTGCTTTCTAAATTCCTTTTCAGGGAGGAGTTGAGATGCAGCTGAATCCACTCCTAGTCCCAGACTTGTCCAGTGGTTTACAACTAAAGGGTGTAAGTGTAGGGATTTCAGTGTAGTGCTTGAACACATAATATGTCTCTTGTGATTTGCAATATCAGTAAATTCAGATTGGTTTAACACTTCTATAATGAAACACAAAATTAGATCATATTGTTTTCTAACAATCAATAATCAACATGTTGATATAATCAGTACAGAGGTCAAGTTAAATGTCTAACAATTATTCTAAAACTAAATTCCATGCATTCACACACACAGACGTGGAAGTTAACATGCTAAACCATTCTGGTTTTGCACCTAATTTCATGAAACAAGTTGCAATATATTCCCAGTTATCTGACTAATTTATAACAATCTAACACAATTGAATTTTTCATCTTTATCTAAGAGAAGTGTCTGGCTACTTAGTCTTTCAGTCAGATGAGCCAGCTTTCTTTGAAGCATTGGAATTTTTTGCCCAGGCAGGTGGTGGAGTTGCCATCCCTGTGTGTGTTCAAAAACCGGGTAGATGTGACACTTCAGGAGATGAATTAGTGGCTAAGGTGATGTAGGATAGACAGCTGGACATGATGATCTTGAAGGTCCTTTCCAACCATGATGATTCTCATGAGATGCAGGGGCATGGATGGATTGGTGCTGTTCTGGAGAGTTCTGGAGGGCTTCTCTCTTCAGATCAGAATTTATAGAATCCCATGACTGACTTTTGTCAGTACTTTTCCTTGACAGTCATGATTCAGGTTAGGCAATTTTGGCAGCTCTCAGGGTGGGGCTGTGTTCTGAGCAGGAGAAATCTCAGGTACATTCTGCAAACAGAGTACAGGTAGGGAGTGTCTGACCACCTCACTTTGTGTGCTCCAGAATGAGAAGGTACCTCATCATTTGAACTCACTGCTTCAGTAGGCAGTCAGAAAGTGGCAGATTGTCTCAGCCTACTTCACTTGTTACCAAGACAAGAGCAATTCTAGGCCCCACTGCACTTGTAAGTAAAGCACGAACATTATTGTCTGTGCAACATGGCCCAGTGAATGGTGTTCTGCACCATCACAGCTGGGAGCTGCTCCCATCTGGGACCCCATATCATCTGTAATGCCAAGCAGGAGGTTTGTCAGGTGTTTGCTATGAGATTCCTGACACTGATACAACATCAGGACTTAGTTTTAGGTAAGTACCATGAAAAGTTTATAAAAGGTCTAAAGGATCATGCTTCCCATGAGTGAGGGAAGGTGTATTTGTGACAGTAAGTTACAGCAAGTTCAGAAACTAATCCCCTAGTTCTTGTCTTATTCTGCCCTTATTAAAAACATGTAAGAAAATCTGGCTTCTCACTTCATGTGCTCTGAGTTCCTAAACCAGTTATTGACCATACATATATTCATATGCTGTGTGATGCAGGACACCCACCAGGGGTTTGATCCTGTCATGGAGCTGGAAGTGCCTGTGAAAAACATAATAGCAATTTAGCCTATGAGGGTCAATAAAAACATCCATATTTTCTTCCTGCCTGGCCTCATTCCTGTTCCAATGGAGATGTTCAGTTTCTTATCTCTTTGCTCCTATATTCAACAGCAGTGTGTGTTAAAGCTTATCTGTGAATGACAGTACCAGTCTCCATTTCTAAAGAAAAAAGGGTCATTTGGGAAAATATGCAGAACTCGTGGATGTACAACAGATGGAAGATAGAAAGTGAAAGATCAGATTCAAGGAGGTACTTCAATGATAAACATCTTCATAAATCTCACCCCACATGACTTACCCAAAGTAACACAGGAAGTTTGAAGTAGAGAAAGAACTGAATTTTTATTTCCCAGGTCTTCAGTTATCACACAGCTACTGAATCTAAGTGATCCTTAGGTAGAGTAGATACAAACTACTGACCTAAAAGTGAAAATTTCTTCATCCCATTACCATAGGATTCCACTATTACTGGTCTCCTGAGCCATCCAGTATCTGCAAAACTATAAAGGAAAAGCAAATTTTCTGTGGATATTTCTGTACAATAAAAACCTTCTCACCTACACCTACAAAACTGCATAGTAAAATCTATGTACTGTAACCCTGCAGGTAGAAGTTTCTCTTGACCAATGTATTTCCTGATGCAGATGATACCAGAGAGCTTTCTCATAAGAATGTTTTTTTTTTCTCTGATGCTGCAACATTTATCTCTCTAAATGGGAATATTTGTAAGTGTTTTTGTTTTAGAGAGGTCAAATAAAGGCAGAAGCTTCTCTGAAACTGAAAAAATCAGTTAAAAGGAAGAGCAGAATATGAGACAATAAACGAAAATAAAAATGGGGGGAAATTCCTATTTGAGCATTTAGAGTTCAACTTAAATTACCCAGACTTACTTACAGTACAGCAATATTACAATATTATAGAATACTTGACTTTATTCAAAGGCCAAGAATATTAGCAGTTTTTTGTAATACTTTTATTTTACACTACAATAGTTATGAGAAGTCTAGGACTTGGGGGGACGGGGTTCCAAGCATAAAGTGAGATCTTATCACATTCTGCTACATGCTGCAAATGCAGAAGAAAATACACTATGGATCTTGAAAAGTTATACTACACATTCTGGGAAAAATTTCTAATTCAGTAGCAAGCAATATTGATGAAACCTCTGTTAAAAACTGATTGCAGTTTGGCCTGAATAAGTTTCATAGAATCGTAGAACACCAGGCTGGAAGGGACCTTGTGGATCATCTGATCCAACCTTTCTTAGCAAAGTCACATTCTAGACAAGATGGCCCAGCTGAATCTTAAATGTGTTCATTGCTGGAGAATCCACCACTGGGGAGGTTATTCCAATAGCTGACTGTATTCATTGTGAAAAAGTTTCCTCCTGCATGTAGTTGGAACCTCCTCAGGAGTAACTTGCACCCAATACCCCTTCTCCTCTCCATGTGGCTCCTAGTGAAAAGGGGTCTCTGTAGGCAGCAGGTGCCCGGACGGTGCCCGCCCCGCCTGTGCCCAGCTGGGGCTAGCCCAGATGCGCATGCCCGGGTTCGGTAGGGTGTGGTTCCTGAGAGAATTCCAGAGCCGGACAGATCGAAGTTAGCTCCTGATACTAATCCGAACCAGCACTAGCTCGACTGATTCTGTTCACGAACCGAGCTCGCGCCCGCAGCGAGATTCCTCTCACGCAACATCTGGTGGAGAATGCGGGCAGCAATTTCGGTCTAAACCGTCTCCCCGAGCGTTTCGTCCGAAAGTGACCCTTCTCCACAGACCATTTGATACCCTGAAAGATTCGGGTAAGAGAAACCCTTTCCTTTTTTCGACATCGACATCAGTAAAACCGATGATGGGATCCTATGCAAGCAAACCTACCGGCACCGCCGTTGCCAAGCAGATTGTAGCCCAGGCAGAAAGGCAGGAATCCCTCTGCTATCCGGGTCCAGAGACCGCCTGGAACCTCCGGGGGGAGGTGCATGATCTGCTGGCAAGTCTCCACTATAAGGAGATCAACGGCAACATTGTTGGTGCGGACAACACCTGGCAGGTCGTTTGCGGTCTGGTAGCTCTTATGAAAGCCAAAATAGAAGTGGCAATTGCCACTGCCGCGGCCCCATTACGAAAGACCGAGGTATTTCCCCCGAAGGAAATGCCCACTGCGACCCCCTCGGCACCCCCCCTCGAGGGGGAGGAGCCTGAGAGAATGCCAACTGTGACCCCCTCGACACCCCCCTTCGAGGGGGGGGAGCCCGAGAGAACGCCGGCCGTGTCCCCGTCGGCGCCACCCCTGGAGGAAGTCGAAACACCGGAAAATTATGGGGCGGAAACTGCGGCTTGCAGCACCTCCGGCTGCCGTGGAGAGTTACCCCCGCCGCCGCCCCCGGCCCCACGGAAGGCTGCAGAGATAAAAGCAGCCCCTAAACTAAAGTGGCTGTACGTGCGGCTGGGTTTCCTCAGCCTCACCCTGGTGCACCTCGCCACCACCTGGCTCAGCCTTTATTTGTGCCAGGCTTTCGGCGCCTTCTCCCCCAGGAGCCTGCAGGCTTCGCAGGTGACACCCTTGGCCCTCAGCTTCTGCGGCTTTGTCGTCTTCACCAACCTCTCCCTGCATACCAGTACCACCGGCTCTGAACAACGAGGCACCACGCAGCTAAGATCTTCGCATATTTGTCATCTTTTCCCCCATAATAAAAAAAAAAAAAAAAAAGGGGGGGGGGGGGAAATGTAGGCAGCAGGTGCCCGGACGGTGCCCGCCCCGCCTGTGCCCCGCTGGGGCTAGCCCAGATGCGCATGCCCGGGTTCGGTAGGGTGTGGTTCCTGAGAGAATTCCAGAGCCGGACAGATCGAAGTTAGCTCCTGATACTAATCCGAACCAGCACTAGCTCGACTGACTCTGTTCACGAACTGAGCTCGCGCCCGCAGTGAGATTCCTCTCACACAACAGGTCTCCATCTTACAGATACTGCAACATGGCAATAAGGTCTTCTCTCATTCTTTTTTTCTCCAGGCTGAACAAATCCAGTTCTCTCAGCCTGCCCTCATACAGCAGGCTTCCCAGTCCTTTAATCATCTTCTTGGCCCTTCTGTGGACCCTCTCCAGCCTGTTCACATCTTTTTTTGTATAGAAGGACCAGAACTGAGCAGTGTTCCAAGTGTGGCCTGACAGGCACTGAGTGGAATGGGATGACAGCTTCTTTATCTCTGCTGGTGATTCCCTTGTTGATGCAACCCACCCTCCTGTTGGCTTTCTTTGCCACTGGCACACTGTTCACTCATACAGAGTTTGTTGTCCACCAACACCCCCATCTCCCTTTCTACAGAGCTACTCTCCAGCCAGGAAGAACTCTTCCCCACTCTGATATCATCAACAAACCTCATCACTTGATGCATTTGATCCCAACATCCAGATCATTTATGAAGATATTTAATGGTGTTGGCCCCAATATTGATCCCAGGGGAACCCCACTAGTTACAGGTTGTCAGTTTGAAAAAGAACTATTCACAACCACTCTCTGGGTGCAGACTGTCTGCCTGATCGCCACCACTGGACAGACCACTTTCCTAGACCACAACACATCAGTTTATCTAGGAAGAGGCTGTGGGAAACCAAATCAAAATCGTTGGAGAAATCCAGGTAGACAATGTCTACCACTCACCCCACATCAGCTGAGAAGGACTGAAGGAGGAAAAGACACAATTTGGACTTCTCAAGTAACTGAGAAGGTTTATGGCTACAGGAGACATTGACCTTTCAGTTAGAAGAAACTAAGAGGTAGTTTATCATGATGTCATAACAGAACCTCTGCTTAATGCCTTACATGTATCTTTTCTGTCAACAGGCAAGCTGACAATATAAGGATCAGAATTTTCCAGCATCTTTGAGTGTTTCATTGTCACTCCCTTTTAAAGAAATATTTAATCTTTCCCTGGCTCAAATTACATATTCAAATAGTTCAAGGAACTGTTCAAGGACACTCAAAAGCAGTCATGGCCAATCCTTTTGGAAAAAAAGGAGAAAGCAGGTATTTTTCACCACCTTTTCACAGATCCAGGAAGATAGACATTTCTCTCCATCTTGGGAACCATACCTTTGGTGGGCTTCTGGAATAAGCGATTTGTCTTATTGACCAGGCCAGCTTACAATACTCATCAGAGATCACATAAATAATGGTGTCAGATTACAATGGACTCCCTTCCTTGGAGTTACCACTGAGCAGCATATACTAACAGGCATAACACAAACTTAAAGGAGTAAAACCAAAAAAGCTAAAATTGCTGCTAAAACTCCTAGATAACAGATAGAACAAGATGGATAAGATAAGCAGGACTTTCACAAGTCAGAAAACATCCACCATTTCAGCGAAGTGGAAAATAATAAAACAGAACTGATGTCTCTGAAGCTGCTGATACTCTTGTTAGTTGTGAGGTAATCTGGGTGGAAGACACCAGCTCTGAAATTTTTCAAATACAGAAGACTGTGGAGTACTGCATCCCATCTAAAAACATAGCAAGCACATGGATATATCTAAATACAACATAGTGGGAAATGATCTACAGAAAAAGGCCATTCTTACCATGCACTGGATCTGAATGTATGAGAGCAGGAGCTAAACTGTGCTTTGCAACAAAAATCGCTCAGAGATGCAGGCTCATGGAAGGTACAGAAAAACAGATAAAAAAGAGAACCAAACTTAAAAAGCAAAGGAAGATTCCCTGTCTAGAAAGAAAATAAGAAGTAATTTTCAATAAACAGAGCTTAAGTATATTGTGAATCAAAGTCACAAACATTTTTACTTTGGTACTATAACATAATCTAAAAATCTAGAGGAAATACTTTCTTAGTAGTGTAAATACTGTAAATACAGAAAAAGTGTTGTCTCTGATAATTTTCATACATGATTTCTCATGTCAAAGAATACTCAATGATTATGGAAAACTAGTAATCAATGTGCATTCTATTGGTGAATTATGTTTTAATGTCCATTAATACTTTTTTTTTCCTCCTTCCAGAATTCTTGACTTCAACTTCTTTGACTTTATAAGACTAGGGAGATACAAAAAAGATAATGGGTTCATTTCCAAAATTAATTCCAACAACACACAAGCAGTATTTCATATTTTTTCTGTTGCTGTTATTGCTAAAGTACTGATGGGAGACATACAGTTATGATTTAGCAGGTGAAATACATAAAAAGTACAAGTAAGATGGTCTAAAAATTGTAATACCAGACCAAAGCTTTAAGGAATATAGACTATCTGATAGATGAAAGTTTTGGCCATACTAGAGGACTTCTGGGAGGTAGAACTAGTTAGAAAACAAGGATTATTTCCCACTGAAATAGAGAGTTCTGGTTAGTAACCAACAAATAAAATTACAGTGTGCAGCAAACATATTGTAGTTCACTGTGTCACCAACATTTTTCAGTGTTCAGATAAGAGATAAATGTTACATTATTTATATTTGAGTTGCCGTTCTGTTGCCAGATGTGAAATATTTAGCCATTAAGACAGGCATTTTTCTTCTGTTGTTCTTTTCTGATTAATTCTTGTAATATAAAACAGCAATTCATTTTATCCCTCCACATCACAAGTCCATCTGAAAGAGATAAGTAGCTGATAAAAATCTGTGAGAACAGTTACAAATTATTCAGTTTAAAATAATAATAAAGCAGCTATGCAGAGCTGAGTAAATCCTCCATATATTGCACATAACTTACTTAGGAACCTTCAGCAAATTACAGTCAATAATCTTCACTGTCAACCTGCTCTTCCCCAAACTTCTGCACAGAAACTTACCCTGAAATGCAAATGTTTGATTAGTTTTTAATGGTGAGGTTTATTTTTACTAAATCTGCTCATCTGCCTTGATTACTTTCTCCATTTTTTATACTTAACAAGTAATTATCATTTCAGGAGCACAGTTTCTCCTTCCTTCTGTTTTGTATTTCCCTCTTCAGAAAACACAAGCTTCACAAAAAGTGGTCAGCACATGTTACCTGAAAAGGGAACCCACCTTGGTCACTTTCCCTTGGGACAGGTATTCCAAGTTCAAGGGCTCAGGTATGAATGAAGAAGCTTGTACTAAGCTGGGTCTGTAGCACATTGTTTAAATATATGCATGAGTAAAGTATCTTGCTTTATTTTGATGTAAGTTCCCTGGTGGCAGGGAATGGGACCCATTGTTGTAGTATGAATTTAGAAATTTTACAGCTCTTATATTTAAGCTGCGAAGTACATGTTTTCCTGGAAAAAAACAAACAAAAACCCTCAAATCTTTTAACTCTGGAAAGCTACAGTCTCTGCATTTGGTTCATATAATGTGCTGAAAATATAACTCCAATTTAAAAATAATACTCCTGATCCTTATTCATAGTGTGTATATTTTCCTCCTTTGAGTATGTCTAAGGACTGTGATACCTATAAAAAGCTCACAAAATTTTATTAAAGTATTTTTTTCTTTTTTCCTAGTCCAGCAACTAACTGAAAACATTTGAAGCAATGTAATTTCTTTTTCCCATTAAATTTCATCTAAATAGTAAAAATATTTTCTCTAGATCAAAGAACTACAAAATTTTTGCTAATCTCTGTATTACCTTCTTGTTACATGAGTGAATTTGTTTCTAACCTGGTGACAGCAGCAGCCTGGAGAAGCTAATAGGAGAGCTCTCTGACACGAGGACGGCGCAAGATGCTCCTTGGGACAGCAGGAGCCACAGGTAATTTGGAGGATTAATTCTGGGAGTTTCAGGTCCTTGTGGATACAGATCATCCTTTTCACATCTTGCCAACTAAAAGGACTTTGTGGTTGTTATAAAACATGAAGACTCCTTATCAGTTTCCCAGATACCATAGCAACCAGGATGGACAAGTAAACTCTAGAAGTACCATATTGTTAGGGGAATAATGTGAGAGATAAGCAGCCTACATCAGACCAGGGCTCTTGGCCCTACTTCTGCTGTCCTACAATCTTTCTGAGCAATAAATGTGTACTGCATGAACCTTCCTCTTGGAAAAAACAAAAGATCTGATGGTGAAACTAATGTAGGTTAGAATGTAAGTGTTAGTTGATAAATGAGATTATAAAAGATTGCATGGTTATGCTAGATAAATTGGCTAACATCATTTATGAATTCTAAAATACCAAGTTTTCTCCCAAGCCTCAACAAAAAGTAATGGCAAAATAATTACATATTCCTTTTCATCACATTTCTGAATTCTCTCAATAAACAACCTGTAAGCATCAGTGAGTAATTGTGGGAGGTGGCAAAGATAATGTGAGTGATAAGAAAGGAATGTGATAATGAAGTTACCTTGTTTACCAAAGGGGTGGTAGAAAATTATTGAAAAACAGTGGAAAAACACCAAAACCTTGGTTGGAGGTTCTTGAGGGAGGCTCCTGGGGAAGAGGCTAGACTGTATATATATACATATGTATATGTATATGTATACATGTATATATATATATACATACATACATGGAGACTCAGTTTAATACTTTGTCTTAGCAAGGGAAACTTGTGAGTCCGTGCATAGTATGCTACAAGTAAGTGAACTTCACACCTTCCACAACAACCACAACCATCTAACAACTCACTCTAGTGCCTGGCAAAGAACAGCAGCCTTTTTCAGTATGGTTGCCGCTGCCACAAGAGGCAAATGATTCCAGGAGAGCAGGATGTGGTAGAGGAACTCAAACATCTGAGAACACAACTTGTTCTACCACCAGCTGAAACCATTGCTGTGGTTGCAGAAGCCAACTCACTCACCATGGCAGAGTTTGAAAAAAGCAAATGGAAGACCAAGCATTTGGCTCTTTATTGTGGTCTCATTCTTTAGGAGAATATTATTATAGCATCAAACTCAGCGACAGATTTGGTTTGGCTGTCAGCAGACAATTAACATTTGCTGAAAATAGGAGAAAAACAACCATTAATAAGGAGAAGCATCATAATTAGCAATTACTTGCAAAAGTTGTAATTTAGGTACCAAATTAGAACCATGGAAAAACTGCAACAGAGCAATGATGCAGTACAGTTTAGCAAATCTTGTGTCTGTTTACTGCACCATTTATCTCAAAGAATCACCAAATAGTGGATCACCTCCCTTCCACATCAAAATTGGTTAAGAAACACTCAAAATTTAGCTACCGGCAGATGCATGTGATCCTCACACAATAGACAGTTGCTATGGGGATGGGTTGTGTAAGAAAGAATTTGCTTTTGAAAACGAATTGGTGGATAGTCTCATTAGAAAGATGTTCTGTATTTGGCTCTGGCTGTCAATCTCACCGGACAAGGTGACGAGTTTTTTGTCCCTAATAGCAGCAGTATGCATCTGCTAGGCAGGGGGCCTTTATTATGCTTGATTTCAAGAAGTCAAAAGCATACCATCTGTTAAAGTCAGCAAAGTCCATTGGGCAAGATCCACATCAGAGGCTGAGTAGGTGACAGGCTCCATCCTTCCCCTCACAGTGACAGAGAACACAGGCAGCACCAGATCCCCAGGGGTCCCTTCCTTGAGACCAGCACAAGCAGAACTGAATGATAAGTTTTCAAATTTGATGTTCTAAAATAAAATAAGTTCTTACAGCACCCTGCTGATGATTGCTTCTGGAGTCCTAGTGACTAGTGAAGTCCACTTCACTTACTGACTGGCACTCCTGCAGCACAGCCAATTAATTATTAACCCTGAGGATCATGCACTCAGAAAGAATTTCTAATGGATAATCTTGTTTGGAAAGAATGAATGTGTGATGAAGCTGGAGTTGCTGCTTTAAACAGTGATTGTGGAAAATTTAAACTTCAGTATAACTGTTTGTGAGGAAATACTTAAAAGATCTAGTTTTTTAAAAAGTTCTGTAATTTCTGGGTTCCTGAAATGGTGACATTTTTATGGGCTCTTAATTTCAGCAGGCTGTTTCCCGCCTCCAACCTTTCCATCTTTCTCAGAATGAGGACTTCAAATACAAAGATGTGAAGGGAATTGGGCTTTTAAACACCGATATTACAAAAGAATGTCTGAGAAAATATTCATTCTCCACACATTCTGATTAGAACTTCCAAATAAACATTTGCTCCTTGCCCTTTCCATCACTTTTAATGCAACAATCATAATAAACAGAACATTTTATGAGAGTTCCTGATATATAATGTTTAATATCCCACAAACATGTTATCAAAACACATTTTATGGAGCAATGCATTGTGTTCTTGAATTGCACTGACTTGGAAGTATACTTGCCAAGCCTGTTCTGAAAAGAGCAAGGCTATCATGAATTCTTGTACTACTGGCATTTAAACTGAATAAATGTGTATTAGTCAGGGCACTGAGCCCAGGCTCCTTTTCTTTGTTCAGATGTCTCATGGGACCTTTCGAATCCTCCATGTGAACCAATCAATATGAAGGGAGAATGGAGATTAAAGATCTATCTTTATGCTTCTTCCTCACAGGTATTCTGTTGCTTTCAGAGAAGACTAGAATAAAAGTCCCACACGATAGGTATCTTGCAAAGGGACAGTAAGATAAGGGAATTCAAATTCACTAATTTTCTATAAATACTAAATATTCCCAGATACTTTTGGGTTAATTGGGTAGTGACGATCCTGGTTCCATGCAGAAATGTGTTGTTCATAAGTTTCACAATATGATATAGAAACCAGACTAAAATTTTTCCAATGCAAATGATGAATCAGGCAATGTATAACCCTTTACAGAATATTATGCCTCAATCTCTGCCATGTTGCATGGTGATGTGAAGAATTCAAACTTCGGTTATGATTTTGGAGCTAATATTTTTCTTTGTTTACATGCATAGAAACAAAATGATATGGTTCTTGGCAGCCTCCCAGAGATTAAGAAAATTAAGGGACACTAATGATATGAATTTTGCACTACAGAGCAGGCACTCTAAAAATAGTTCTACTCACCTCCCTCCATTTGGTGCAAATACTCTCCACTAAACTGATACTTCTTCCCCAGTGTTAGTAGCAGGGGTGAGCATACGTGAGACTGGCTGCATGTAGAGAGATATCCAGAGTACAGCTGGATAGAAGTCATGTAAAGAAGTACAGATAAGCAGACAAGACATCCCAATATAGAGTTGAGGTCTCAGGGATTAGTTGTGAGTTGCTAAACTCCCTTTGTGGTTATAATAGTAAAATTATTATCTAAACCCACTGAATTTCAAACAGTGACAGGCTATGCAAATTTTAGAGAAAAAATTAACTTTGCTTTGATGTTTAAACGTGTACCCAGCAATGGAACTGCAACCTCATCTGTAAGGAACAAATTCCAAGCTTCAGTGACCCAGGGGATTTTGTATGTTCCTGGTTCATGCCCACATTTTGTCACCTGTTTCTGTCTGCTTTCATGAGTGGACAACATGGTGAAGACATAGAGTGGAGATGAGCTGGACTGGGATTTTTATGAAAATGACTTCTGCTTTTAAGCACTCTGCTTCTCCTCTCTGATTATTTCCAAAGGCAAAAAACAGGTTCAAAGCCTTACATTACTGAACTTTAATTAGGAGACTAGTTTGCATACATTTTAAATGTTAATCACTGTTTCGTGAGCTGGTACACTTGGTTGGGTCACAACCTGCTCACTGCTGGAACAGTTCATAGCTCTCACTGTGTGTTGCCATTGCTGCCAGAAGCCAAAGAGGGGAGGATGTTTTTGGACAGCACAGAATCCTCTTCAGAAATGTAGTCATTACAGAGGTAAAAATACTAAGCAGAAAATTTGAGCTGATTCAAAGATGGCTTCTCACTGAACTGTGCCTTAGTGCCTTGTTTCTTCAAGTACTACATACTGGTTATAATTTCAGATAGCAGCTTTAAGTGGTAAGTTCCAGCACAGAAACTGTACAGAAACTATATTATTACAAAATTCTTACAATGAGTACCAATGTAATTATGTCAAATTGTGGAGTAAAAATTGAACAGATTCAGTATCAGAATAAAAACAATACCTTTACAGCTGCAGTTTTTCTCTCCTGTTTTTATACTAAAATACCAATTCAAAGGATGTTTCTACATTTTGATGCAGCCATCCTGATGAGGAAGGACAAACACTTGAAAAGTGCAGTTACACAAGGTGCTTGAAGACAGAAATTATTTCCTTAAAGTGTTTAATCATCCTTTCCAAAACCACTTCCTCTGGTGACCTAATCACATAAATCATGTAAAAGGTTAAAGATGCTCAATTGCACCAAATGATATCTGATAGTTTCTCTGAAAGGGATTACTCTCCATTAAATAGTGAACTCATTCCACTACACAGCCATATTCTTTTCATGGCCTCTGGATTGACAGCTGATACCCTGTTACACACATGGGTGGACTTTTTGTCTCCTTAAAACTCTGCTGCATGGAAAAATAACAACCAGATATATAGACACTTTGTTCTAGGAAATAACCATTTAACTGCAGACTTACTCCATGCAGTGAAAATACAAGGTGTGACTTGGTTTCTGCAGAAATTCCTTGAAATTCTACTTTTTTTACAGCAGAGGAAACCAAAGCATAGAGGTACAGTGGGAGAGCAGGGGGCTGGGAGATGTCCCATTGTCAGAGCTGTACACTGAGCTGTTTTTTTCCTCTCATACCCCAAAAGAGATGTTTCTTATTCTTATGTACTTATTCTGGGTTACATCAGTGTATTTACTGGGCTAAAGTTTGGTGTTTTATGGTGACTGTGTACCCAAAGAACTGGTGAAAAATGGTGACCACATTGAGCTGGCTGTAGGGATACTAAAATAGTGACAGTCTGGAAGCAAAAAAATTCCCCTCACGAAGGAGAAAGCAAAGAGAAGAAAGATGTTATTAATTTAAAAGTGAAAAATCTATAAAAAACAAGGGGAAAGAATAAGCCAGAGCTGGCAAATTGTTCCAGTGTTCCTGGAACACTAAACAGAAGCTACAGCATAAGCCTAGAGAATCTTTCATTGCATTGCAGTATCTTAGAAGATAGGGGATACTAGCCAAAGACTTCTGCTGCAGAGTAGATGTCAAGCACACAGAAGGTGGGAGAAATTATGTGATGTTATGGCAGGAAAATACCAGCTAGATGGATCTTGTATATCATCCCGAAGAATGACTTAACAATCTTAATAATGTAATGTTTAGATTTAAGGGTCAGCATTCAGTCCAAGAAAACTGGACAGGGTTCATATCTCTAATAAATGTTCTAATTTCAGGTTCTCCTCTCATGAGGAAAACAGCATCTTGTCACTTCGGATAATAATATACACTTTTAAAAAGTTATCCTTTACATGTATGCCTTAAGGAAGTCTGTATACCTTAATGTATACTTTAAAGAAACAAGGTCAGTTTAAGGCATTATAGAGGCATTTCAAATTAATTTTTTAATAAAAAATTTCCTTAAATTCCAACACTATAAATTAATAAAGAAAAAGATCATAGGCAAATTTTGCTGAAAAATCAGTACCAGATAGCTGCAATATACAGGGGAAGATTTTCAGGCTCAATTCAGCTGAGATTTTTGTGAGACAAACAGTAAGGGGCTCCAGTGTATTTGAAAACCAAGCCAGCACACTGGCATGTAACCAGGTCTCTGCTGGTAGCCTGCTAATTATGAAGTAGTTTCAGTAGAATGCTGTAATTCTTAACAGTTAATTAGGACTTTGTAATGTAGCTTTGATAGCGCTCCTTGAACTTAATTACGAAAGAGGTAACATGCTTGTCCCCACAGCAAAGCAAGTAAATACATCATTACAGAGAAAATTGTGTTAAGAAATAAAATAAATTTAATTTCATTGTCAAGCAGGTAGCAAAATTAATAGCAAAGTTGACAAAGATCATAACAAATGAAAAGTATTTTAAGAGGAAATAAAAAATATCTCAGCCCCAGTATAGACACAAAAGAGAATTGAACCATCTCTTCAAGGTAGTTTATTAGCCTTCAACTGACAGGTCTGAAAAATAGCTATTTTGGTAAAATTTAATGTATAAGAAAGATTTAAAAATCTTAGGTTTTGACTAGTGCAGGGAGAAAAAGGGTAAAAAGGACAGAAAAAGACTTTTGTTGATGAACACTGAGCATTTTTTAGGGTTGACTCCCCCTCATTCTATTGTCAGAGCTAATGGATTTACCAGTCCTTTCATGCCAGAAAGTCAGGATTTAATTCACCTTCACTGGCACCATCCATGCCAAAGAAATGCTAGTATAAACATTCCTATGAGTAAGGTGGCAAATATGTCTTTCTCTTCTCTGTTCAACATCTTCCAGCATAACTAAAAAAGAGAAACAGTCAATGAACTACAAGTCTCATTTTTCTTTGATACATATCTCAATTTTGAGCTCTTGCTGCTTCAATCTTAGCAGTTTCTGTGACGTTCTTGTATAGTGTTTATTAAATACACACACATCTTTTGAAAGATAAATCAGTCAACATCCACTATAAGCAGCTCTGCTTTTGTGCCTGGCTGTAGAGCTACCCTTGCACTTACTGTTTGTTGCCTATAGACAGGCCCACCTTCTAGTGTACTCTACTGATCCACATCATCTTCCAAAGAGGTTCACAACAATAGCAACTTTGCTTTTGGTATAACTTCTGCATAGGCCTGTTTTGGCTGTAGAGATTGTCTTTTAAGTGTCAAGAGATGAATTTAAATATGAGAAAACATGTTGGTAGCATCCCTGCAAATGTTATTTCTGACAATGTGCTTCCTGCAGCGCTATACAAACTGTCCACAGAAGCCATCTTTCATTGTTGGTTATGCTTGATGGCATGAACTTGATTTACTTGAAAGTGGGCAACATGTCATTAAAGCCAGTGCCTGTGTGTGGGGGTAGCCAAGAGTTCTTAAGCAAGTAGATGCACCAGAAGAAATTAAAAGTAGAGTCTGCATCCATCAAGATCTCAGCAGCTGAACATCCTGATCTTTCTGGTGCCTAATTAAAAAATTAACTCCCCAGAAATACTTAAGTTGGGGTGCATAGTCTTAAAAAACAAAGAATCTTTGTTCCTCATGTGAGGAAAAGTTTATCCAACTTCGGTCAGGAAGTTGAATGCAGCCCCATATGCCAGTAGTCCTATACATGCTAACCAAAACCAAGCATTACCCTTTCTTTTCAGTTTAGATGAGCAGGCTCCAGAATACCTAACTGGGTTTTGTGCTCAGCATATAGAGGAAAAAATGGGCAAGGTTTATTGAAAGAGCACTCTTGGCTGATTGTTGGCATTGAAATTAGGCATAGTATCAACATCAATGTAGATATGACAGAAAGTATTTCCAGTCCTACTAGCCAAGGATCTTGGACCCAATGTAGCCAGCTGCAAGCCACTGCAACAGAGAAAGTGCACCACAGCAGGATGCTCTGAATCATGGCTCTAGTAAAGAGTATGACACTGTGACCATATCAGCAAGCACTGAATATTTCAGTTGAGTTCAGGAATCTTAAGATCATGTTTGAATCTGAAATTCCCCATATTCACAGCCATTCAGATGCAGTTGAGCAGAGCAGAAATCACTTTTCAGAGAAAGACCTTTTCCTCCCTTGCTAATGAGACAGTGTTTTTTAGTAGAGTATGACAGTGAAGAGCTTTGGACAGAAGGTCACACTGATCAGGTTGACAATAGTGCTGTAAAACAAGTAGTAGTGGAGAGAGCTGTAAATATTGCATTGACTTTGCATGAGGGTTAAAACCCTGATTTTGCCCTCTATTTCAAGTAGAAATAATTGAAAATACCAGTGTATAGCAAGCAGGCAAGATTCCCCACTGGTGTTGTACATCTGATATATTTCTACAGCCTTTTCAGTCAAGCCTGCACACACATTTTTTTCAAAAATATGCACACTCATTAAGTTCCATTATCAGTAGACTCTGAAAACACCATATTTAAGGTTATGCAGAAAACCCTGCCAAGAGCACCATTTCAGGCTAATGAAGTATCATGGGTTTCAAAATGGCATTTGTTCCTATTGCTGGCTTTGAAAGTAGCCACAGAGAGAGCAAAAGAGACTGTGGTTTCCAGGGTGGGTGGAGACTGCCAGCAGCTCACAGCAAGCATGACTATTGCAAACACCTTTGTTTTGAAACAAATCTTAAACAAGTTAATGGGGCAGGCATTGCCCTTCTACACTGTGTTCACTTCCATAACTACCAGAGAGAGCATCTTCATTGTATTCAGAACATCCTTTCACAACAAAAACTATTGAACTTCCAGAATATTAAAGGAGACAACCTGAAAATCTGGTTAACATGCTCTTTTTCAAACAGCCTCAGGTTACTCTGCTGCCTTCTCCTCCTGCTTTGCTTCAAAGTGAAGAGATCAGATAGTGACAAGCACAGCATGCACCCTGCACACTTCTGTTAAGGCAATTAAAACGTCAAGAAGGGAAAAAACTAATGAATCTCAGGAGACAGTATTCAGGAGATTAGTGGTAGGTAGTTTACTACCTGCTATATTGTGCTGCCTGACCTAATTTTTGTGCTTTCAGCGTAGATTTTCTGTAGGTGTGGCTCAGGCAGCATCATAAATACAAGGGGAGTTACAGTTTCTGGCCCTGCCAGTGAAACTCTTTTCATTGGAATTGCCTCCATTACATTTACGTGTAAGTAAATTCCTCTGAGTGTTTCAGTACTTCACAGCCTCATAAGATCTTCAGGGAGGGCTCACAGATTCAAAATTGACACACACTTGGACTGAGACACACATCTGTGCACTCACATATCCCAGTTTGCAATAGGGCAATGTGATTCCTCCACCAGCACAGCTCTAGTCCTATAGTTTCAGATCCTTCATTCTAATCTTGCAGAGTAAACACAACTTCCAGTACTTCTAGTGACATCAAATCAATGTACAGCAGTAGAGCTGGCTCTAAACCAGTCATGTTCCTTTCTATAAGAACAGAAGAAGAGGTTTGCCCTTCGGTCTCATCTCTGTCAAGTCCTTGTTTATCAGTTTTTCCTGGAGGGGTAATTCCCCAGATCCACCTACCTCAACAGCACTGGCAAGGGAATATGATTTTTGACTGTTGGTTCACTGCCATGTTGCCAATATGGAATGTGGGATGGATCATACCAGGTTTCTCTATTTCAGGCAAAGTGCCCAGAAATGGCCACTGAACACAGAAGAGCTATTCTGCACATGTGGTATTCTGCCTTATCCTGCTGCTGCTTGGTAAACATGATAACACCCACAAAAGGGTTTGGTTTATCAGACCAAACCAGTCCCTTATAAGCATTCACACATGTGCAGTGATACCAGTCTATCAGTCACACATGCAAATTCAGTCCATTCTGTGCACTTTTCCATACTGGGACTATGTGGGGCCTATTGCTTTCAGATCAGGTAGCTAGGACTGGTATTTACACTTTATGTACAAAACTGTGCTGCATTGAAAATCTAAAAAACATGAAAGCTACCAAAACAGTACACGAAGACTGGCACAACAAGAAAAGGCATTGCCTTGGAGAACTTGTTTTTGGGAATAACTGCCCGAGGAAGCCTGCTGCATAACACCTCCCAGTTCTACCAGCCACAATTTTATAATCAAGTGAGCATTTGTGCACTACATCCTTTCTGCCGCTGTCTTATCTTATGCTTGGATTGCCAGTTCTTCACCACAGATTTTTAAATTTTTGTTCTGAGTTGTTACAACACCTAACAAAACAAGTATATGTGTTACTACGCTGGCAAGACACTATTTATTGTAACACTAAGTGACAATTTGTTGCTAGGTCTAAAACAGGTTGCTGAACCTCAAAAACAAAGTGATCCCCATGTGTTACTTTATATCTCTGATGATTTATAACAGCATAAAGCTACAGTCAGTTTGAAAACACTGGATCAGTTCATCTCACCTCAGGAAATGAGTTTTACAACAATGCTTTGTACAACTCCAGTGACTGGTACCACTCCTGGCTTGATGGTTCAGCATGTTGTGTAAGACTTTAATTGCCATATTTCTGTTGTGGCTGCATCTGAAACACTTTTTCCCTTGGTTATCTGAAACACTTTTCCCCTTGGTTATATGTGTCTGTTAGCTCCATTGCTCATGCTATAATGCAGCTGAGGATATTCACTACAATGCAGGAAAGCAGGAGAAAAACTCAATCTTTTAAATCACCACAATCAGTCTTGATTAGGTCACTATTACATTGAGCAAATACTCACCTTTAACTGTAATGGAGGATAAGGCCACTTAGCACTAATTTAACATATTCAACAGATAAGGGGACTGGATCCTACAGGCTTCATCCTACTGCAGGAGTGAAGGAGAGGTTATGTCGTTAAATACAATGGGAGCTGAAACAAACTCCAATCTCTCTGAGGTCAGCTAGAACTGGAAATCAATTCTTTCACACTCCACATCAACCAGTAACCAAATTCAAAAACAAGTTTGCAAACCAGCGAACAGAAAGCTACATAAATGAATTTAAACCAAGGAACCGTAACAACTGAAACATGGAGATAAAGTGGATCAACACATAACTCAAATAACACAGCTTTTTTTTCCACACTATCCAGAGTATTTCATCAAAATATTTGCCTTTTGAACATAGGCAGTTGTTAATGCTTGAATTAAGTATGAAAGTTATTCTTAAATCATTACACGCTGCTTAAGAAACTGATGCTTTCTACTCAGTTAAGGGTAATAGTTTCATTAGAAAAGAGTTGTGTGCTTTTTATACACCAAAATTTTACATTCTCTTATATTTTTAAAAAGAAAAAAGGTAAGAGATTACCCTATAAGTATTCTGTAGCTGCCAAGGAAGAATGTCATGCCAATTTATTCTTCTTGGTGTTATTAAGATAGAAGATAGCATCTAGGTGAATGTCATCCACCTATAATGATCACTTGGTTTTATTCACTTCTGGTGTTAGTTGAATAACCCGTGGCATTTCTTTAACAAGAAAAAGTAATTTCTTGCCTCCTCCAGTAAAAGAAGAAAAATTGTACAGGCAGGTTAGATTCCACTTTTGTTGAGGTCAATGCAGAGTAAAGCAATAAAAACAGTCACATTTTAAAAATTTATAGCAGCATCCATGGAACCAATGTGTGGCTCAAAGATTTCACCGCTACTACTTAAGCAAGAATAAGTACAAATATAGAACCAGATTAAAAATCTTATTGACTGTATCTTCTGACCTGATTAAATATACCATATGTCTTAAAAATGGGAAGTCCACCCCCACAGTACTAATTCTGTACCTTGAATCCTTGAGAAGTTTTGTAATTTTGGTGTGGTCTCTGTGACTTAACCTTATCTGCCATATTAAATGCAAACTTTGCAACAGTTTTGTCTTTCATGGACAATGGGTTCACTATTGAATTTGCTCACCACCTACTCACTTTATTTTACAATAGCACTCTGCTCCTTAGCTGCCTCCTCCAGTAATATGCAGGTTAAGTATAGACAGATATAATTGATATGGCAATTTGATGCATAAAGTAAATGGAGCATTGCCTTATGCTGGCTTTGGTAAAATATGTTTCAGAACCTAATAGAAGGGACTTCTATGACTGCCCTCCCAGTCCTCCACTGGAATTACCCTAGTACAGGGTTGTTTTTTTTTTCTGATACTTGAGTCACTGTGTCACTCATCACTAGGTTAAAACTAAAACTCCTGATATTTTGAGACTGCTGCAAAAAATGCGATAGCAGGGCCTATTAATGCCACAATTTGTCATACCAATATTATCCATGTTAAGTAGATATATTACTTACACACACACAGGTAGAAAGGCAGGTAGATAGGTAAGCGTATAGACAGAATGATAGGTAGATAAATATGTATGTGTATATATATATATTCACTCAGCATTTCTACCTTGCAACAAATCAGCTGGGAATTGTCTCAATTTAACAGTTTAATGCATCCTGTAGTTACACAGAGAAATTAATGTAAATGAAAATAAATTGTTTATTATACCCAGTAGAAAAAGAACCTCAGATTATATACCTTATCTAATTCACTACACCAAATAAAGTGCAACATTAGTGTTCATATCTAACAGACAATTTGTTGAGGGAATATGAGCTTTTGGCTTTGGTTCCTCACAACTGGGTGTCCTCTTATTATTTTTGAAGAAGAACATCATTACCTTAGAGGGTTTCAGAAAAAAAATGTTTTAAGAAACTTCATGTTACATTGCAGTATGAAGACATTACCTTTCATTCAGGCCTATTACATCTTTCCTTTCTCTGCTGCTTCAGTTTGCTGAAAGACTGCCACTGCTGAGGGGAAGGGTAACTATAGCTGTTCACTAGATAAGAAAATTAAGTTTTCTAACCTCAAAATTGGGTTGCAGCTGAAATGGACCTGACTTTTAAGTTCCTTTTCTTTAAAGAAAAAAAAAAAAACCAAAAAAAACCAATGGTGCTCTCTCATCTAAAAGGACAAGTTCAATTTCCCTTCTATTAAGCCCTCTTAGCATGGCCCTGAGCAGAATTAATAAGTCCACCCATAATTCATTAAAGTCTTTCACAGTACTCCACTCAAACAGCTTACATGGCCTGTACTTTTAAAAAATTACTCTGTCACCTGAAATGAGAGGATACAAATAATGGACAAAACTGAATCAGAGTGACTGCATTAAATGACTAAACTCTCAGGAAGCTTTATGGCAGGCATCATAAATACCCTCATTTTTCACCACAGCTGAAATAAACTGCTGACTCACATGTGATTGCTGAGCCTCACCTTAATTAGTAACACCTTTATAAAAGCTTTGTGAAATAAGGGGTCTGCACCTTGGTGAATTATAGGGCGTAGCTCTGGAGAGACATCCATAGAGCACCATGAATCCCATTCACTAGCAAGAGTCTTAAAAGGCATCGGAGAGCAACTATTGTGGTTCTGTGTCAGGATGTATCACAAGTCTATTATGGAGACTTCTGTTGGATGACACCTTCTGTGGGACTTCGGACCAGTAGCAATCTTCTCCTTGTCATTAGTCACTTGTCAATATGAGGAACAGGATATATAACAGAATAAGCTGGGATAAATACGTAGTAAACCGCTGTGACATATGATATTCACCCAGGATCAGATGTTTTTCCCATGCAATAGCACTAAAGGCATGAAAGGAAGAACTGAGACAAAGAAGAAGGCTTTTGAAGAGGTATCCAAATCAAAAATTAGCAGAATCACCTTGTTTTCTGGCTAACTCACAGTGAGGTTAATTTATTGCTTGTTCAGTGGCTGTATTTCACATTCTACATAATGGACCTGGCTGCATTTGTACATTTGTGCATACCTTAAAAATAAAAATACAAAAGCAATATCTTACTGCAGAGAAGATGATGTTAGTCTGGTTGTTTGAAAAGGGATGATATCCCTGTGGATGAAGCATGGTGAGACTATGGGGGCTGGAAGTGTTGTACCTTCTAGAAGCACCTTCTGAAGGATCCAAGAGTAAAAAGCTTATCTAAAAATAATTTTTCAAAGTCACATTGTGTCCAGTTGATCTGATTTCAAGTTCAGTACTACAGAAAATCAGAATAAATTAAAGCAAAATATAAGAAAATAACAGAGGTGCTCATTATGCCCCTGCAACAAAGACGTGTTGAAAATAGACTTCTGGAGTGAACAGGTTAGAACTTGCTTTCAGAAAAATGAAATATGTCCACCAGTCCTACAAAAAAACCCCAAACATAAGTGATAAATAGTGAACATTTTTCCTCCTAAGTAACGAACTGAAATTACAGGTACATCATGGCATTCATATTTGCTTACACTACTCAGACTGAAATGTAAAATCAGCTTTAACTTCAGACATTTCCTGAGATCTGCAGTTGAACTAGATATATGTTTCTTGCCTCTAGTTAAAAATAGATGCTTTTTTGAAACAGTTTATTAAATCTCTTTATTTGTATATATGCTTGATCTCTATTTATCATGGAAATTTCAGGAATAAATATCCCTTTTTAGAACTTTTTTCAACTATGAAGAGAAGTGCGGTTCCAAAATGAATTTATTAACAGGATTTTTTGAGATTTTTAGACTATAAGGATTTAGAGAGTTTTGTTGTACCTGATTTCTTTTAACCAAAAACAAACACACAAAAAACCAAAACACACAAGATTCAGTCATGCACATCCTTTTATAGGTAAGTAATCAAGACTCGCAGAATGTCTGAGATTGGATACACCTCTGGAGATCTTGTAGTCCAACTCTCCCAGCTCAGAGCAGGGTCAGCTGGAGCAGGTCACCCAGGTTTGTGTGCAGTCACCTTTTGAAAATCACTGGAGATGTAGATTCCACAACCTTTCTAGGAAATCTGCTCCAGTCTTTGACCAGTCTCATAATAAAATAATTTTTTAATTGCATTTGAATTAATTTTTCTGTATTCCAGTCTCTGCCTACTGCTGCTTGTTCTCTCACTGACCATCACTGAGAAACCTGCCCCCAACCTCTATGCTTCTCCATCAAATATTTAACCCAATCTATTTAATTCATCAGTTCTGCATGGAGCCTTTGTGGATCCAGCTGGTTTTAGAAGCTTCAGCTGCTACATCCCCAGCTGGACCCCCACACACAGGTGTTGCTGGAGGCACGGAGAGGTTCCATCCTCTGTCTGGTATAAGAATTCTGAGCACCAGGAATGTTACAAACCATAACATTAAAAGGACATGGTGCTATTGGCATGAGTCCAGAGGAGGGCCACGAAGATGATCAGAGGTTTGGAGCACTTCTCCTCCGAAGACAGCCTGAGAGAGTTGAGTTTTTTCAGCCTGGAGAAGAGAAGGCTCCAGGGACATCTTCTAGCAGACCTCCAGTACCTAAAGGGGCTACATGAAAGCTGGGTAAGGACATTTTTGCAAGGGTATGGAGTGGTAGGAACAGAAAAGAGGGCAGATTTAGATTACCTACATGGAAGAAATTAATTCCTGTGTGGGTGGTAAGACCGTAGAACAGGTTGTCCAGGGAAGGTGTAGATGCCCCTTCCCTGGAAGTGTTCAAGGCCAGGTTGGATGGGGCTTTGAGGAACCTGGGCTGGTGGGAGGGGTCCCTGCCCATGCAAGGGGAGTTAGAACTAGATGATCTTTAAATTAAGACCAACATTTCTATGATTCTGTGATTTATAGGATAAACAAGTCCTCCTGAGCCTTTGCTTCTGATCAATCCCAACTCTCTGAATCCTTATTTTAGAGGTGCTTCTCTCCCTCTGCCATTTTTATGGCCCTCCTCTGGACTCACTCCTGTATACCTGGTCCCTCTTGCATTGAAGAGCCCAGAACTGTACCCAGCTCTCCAGAGCAGAGGGGAAGAATTATCTTCCTTGACCTGCTGGCATCAGTCCTCTAGATGCAGGCGTGGATATTGTTGTCCATCTTTGGCCACATTGCTGCCTCCTGGTCAACTTAAGGACCACTATCACCCCACTAGGAACCAGGAATATTTGATGCATTGTTCTTAATTTTATTGTTCTTCCCATCTCTGTTAAAGCCATTTTTCCCTTTCCCACTGAAAAATACAGTGAGAGTAAAAAATGTTACTACTTCTACGAGGAAGAATTTTAAAGAAATAAAGCCTTTTTTTCAATGACTGTAGGCTGATTAAATTAGTCCCTTCAGTGTGTCCACTGGTGAGGCTTTAGACTTCATTCTCTTCACCCGTTGCAGCAGGTATCTAAGATGAACCGAAATACCTTCACCTGTCTAACCATTCCTGCTCAGTGTTGAGAGGAACAGCATGGAGAAGGTAGGCACACACAGGCAGAATGAAAGTCAAAATAAATACGTTCACAATGTCTATAAAGAATATGAATGGGGTTTTTTCCCCCATAGTCACACACTTTCCTGACATCACAATACATATCTTAAATTTGGGATAAAAAAATACTCAGGAGCTTTTAAATTTTGAAGTTATCCTGAGTCTCAATTCACAGCAGAAAACAAAAGACTGCAGTATGAGGATTGGATTTGGCTCACCATTATTTTTTAAAGATGAACCAGGGAATTAATTTGGAATTAAATTTCAGTGTCTCCAGAGTTTGGAAGAATAAGAATAGGAAGTTCAGATATAGGGCTTTGACTTTGACCTAGGCCTTCTCTCTTTCTGCATCTTGCTTTATGCTACATAATCCCAAATGGGGCTTGCAGGTTTATAAACCCAAGTACCAATATATGGTATTTTTTGCTACATGCTTGGCTGTGCCTATCAGCCTATTAAGAAATTAATAGGGTCTCAGTATCTGTCATTGCTAATTTTAAACAGGAATAAGGACATGCCAAGCCATAATATCAATGCATTTGAAAATACATTAATTGCCTTTCTCATTATTCAGCCTGCTTAGCTACTTTCCTAAATACAAGTCATGAGAGATATTTTAACATATTTTAAACTATATTTGAGCTCCTTTGAAATGCCAGTTTTCCTACTAGTTGAAAAATAGGTTTCATGAGGATTTTTGTAGAGAAGTCACCAATCAGAAACAGAAGTTAATGTACATTTTGTATGCACTATCAGCTGCTTTTCAACCTCTATTACTAATGAAGATTAGCTATCTGAACTCAGCAGATGTGCTAACTGGCTTTCAGTACCAGCAGTTCTCAACCTGGGTTCAGAACATCTGTGAGCACTAGAGCCAGCTCTGTTGCAAAATATCAGTGGTAGATATAAAATAGAAAGTAAGCAAGGGAGCATATTTTTATCCCCAACAAGCCTGAATGATTCCTACTAATGCTAATAAAGGCATGCCCATGCAGTAATGATTCTATATTCCCCTGAGACTGCCTTACAACATACCACTGTGTATAAGGAAGCATAATGAATATTAACTGTGATTTAATGCTCCATTTTCCAGTTTCTCTATAGAAACAGGATTCTGGAGGATCCTACTCCATTTTAGCTTTTAGAAGGACACTGAGTGAAGGTTGAGTGAGTGAGTGAGTGAGTGAGTGGAGTAATAGGTTTTTTTGACATTTAGATGTCAAATTCCCTATTCTGGTATTTCATTTGTGGGCTGCAATATCTTTTTGCCTGCCTACGGACTTATCTACATGTTATTTAAAAAAAAAATAAATTCCTTCCTCCAAGTGATAAAGAGAGATTGTAGCCATTCATGTAATAAATCAGGAACTGTCTTCCTGATAGTGAATGCAAAAAAGACAGGGGCAAAGGAGTGGGTGGGTGCATGTGTGTGTGCAAAAGCTGAAAATTTTAGCCATTTGGACGCTCTTTAGAGTAAGTGACAGTCATCCTATGGGCTATAGATCATTTGTCTTTTCTCCTTACCCAGATTCTGTACTTCACCCTTCTCTGGCACTGAAGGAAATAATTTATCCAAAAAGTCCAGGTAAATCTCACTTTTTAGCACATCAAACCACATGCATTTTGAACATATCCATTCAGACAATAGACCAGATCACAGGTCAAAGACAAAGAAGTAAAAAAGGTATCATCCAAGGAAGAGAAGGATCTGTGTTCAGAATTCCTAGAGGGGGGATTTTTGATCCTGCAAGTTGTTACCAAAGGAAATCTACACATTCTCAGTGACTTTACTTTTTAGATTCAGATTTTCAAATAAACAATGGAGTTCTGATCTAGAACTCAAATCCTACAAAGCTGCATGCAAGATATGCAATAGGTTCTCAACATCTCTCAATGCTATGTGAGACCAAGGATGCTCTGCATGTCTGTGAAAATAAGCCTAGAGTTCAACATTATTTTTAGCAAAAAATAGAGGCCAAAAATCATCGTGTATGAATTCTACAGTCCACGCAGAGCTATGCATCTCCACAGCATTAAATGGTACAGAAGGAAGAAGAAATTCCTAAAAAGCAGGAGAAAAGAGGGAATTGGCCATTTTACCTGTGGTTTTAAGCTAGCAGCAGTCCCAGCAGATAAGGCAGTTCAATCTAAGGCCATGGCAATTGTAGCTAACGATGGCACTCCCAAACCCAAACAGACATTGCTAGTTAGTGACTTGTGTCAGAAAAGCTGTAGTATTTTCCTATTGATTATTAGTTTTTATGTTTTAGCTTGGGAAAGAAAATGTGTTAAAGTTTCTTATAAAGCTGATCTGTAATTAACCTTAAATTGCTTGCTGAATCCTGCTGAGAAAGGCTGAACCATTCATATTCCACATGGAGTTCAAGCAGGATTTCTGCCTGACTATACAGTCACAGTGAGCATCCAGCACTTGGTGAAGTGTAAGGTGTGTATCACATGCTGAAAGAATGTCTTTCATGTCTCATGCTTTTGGAAAGCCTATGCCCAGATTCCTGCCCCACTGCCCCATGAGTAGTCCTGATAGAACTCTGAATCAACCCTAAACCTAGCCCCAAGCAGTGTGTAACACCAAACACATACTTCATTCTCTTGACCTACAAGGGAGATGCAAAAGAAAAACTGTGAACAGGGATGTCTTGTCTTGAGCTAGGATAGGACCGGTTTTCTTTCTTGTAATTTTGCTTTCAGCTAAGTCTCTTCTAAGTAACTGTGCTTCCTGAAATTAACAGCAAGTTTTCCATTTGTCTGCATATGGTCCTGATCCATGCCAGCCTGAATCTCTGTGTTCCTGCCTCCAGCTCCCGACTGCTGCTGACCCCAGGAGTCCAGCCTGGACTTTCCCAGGGCTACTCTGCAGCTTTGGGGGTGATGTGAATGTTACTGGGGGAGAAAGGGGAGGAACAAGATATTGCTTTTGTGTATATTTGTATGTATTTAATCATTTTCCTTTTCATCATTACTCTTTCACTAAAGCTGTGTAGATTAGTTTCCCACATGTAAGTCTCTCTTACTTAATCTCTTTCCTTTCTTTATCAGGGAAGGGGATTAATAGAGAGCATCTGTCATTCAGTTAATTGCCAGCCCTGCATGAAACCACGGCAGACTTATGGTGCCCAGTGTGGCTTAAACTCATCATCTCGAGCCAGGTTCAGATTTGAACTAATTTGACTGAAATAGTTTGAATTCCAGCTTTGTTTGATGAATACCCTGATGGCTCTGTTGAGAGGGTACCACAGTTTCTCCTTTGTTTCACAGGTTTGGAAACTGAACCGATCGTGCTGTACCTGTGGTATTTAGGGTATGTGATATGTTGCTTTGCAGCTGGGATTAACATTGCTCTGTGGTTTGCCATTATTAAGCACCGTTTAAGAACCATAGTTGTGATATGGTCTTTAATATTGATGCACAGTGTGGTACGTTGCACAGTGGTGTTTCATACAGAAGGTGTGAAAGGTTTCAAACAGAGTTAGAAAACTTTGTTGGTGATTACACTTTCAGTTTTAACTTGGAAAATTACACCATTCTGTTCTGTGTCAGGCTGATTCCACCAGATACTATTGAAAATAGTATTTTGGGTTTTTTCCTGCTGGGTGATAATTGTTTCTCATGTACTGGGCTGGCATAAGACAATGACCCCAACTCTTGGAGACTGAGAGCTTCTGCTTGGAGGCTGAGTGAGGCACTGCTCGGAGTGCCACTGCTTACACACGCACACTCACAGCCACAACTCTGATATGGCCAATGAGCATTACCAGCACTGGTGCCACAGCTGCTGCCTCCCCAACACAGACACTGCTGCTCTTCCCATCCAGGAGGTCAGGATCCCAGCCAGGATCCCTGCTGCTGCTGCTCCCACTACTGCTGCAGATGCTACAGACACTCCTACTCAATCCACATCACCACCTGTGATTAGGAGGAAAGCAGGGAAATAGATACCATGTCCTAGTCCTTGTGCAAAATCTCCAAAGTTTGTGCAAGATTAGGGAAAGGGTGGTTAGATCTGTCCCTCTCAGGCAAGAGACGTCTGAGAAGAAAGACTCAGAACCAGAAAAAATTGTTAAATCCTCATCTGTGAGGGACTTGAGTATTCTGAGAAAGGACTTGAACCATATTGCAGGTGAGCCACTTTTCACTTGGTCAGTCTGATGCTGAAATTATGGGGCTCATACCATGGCATTAGATGAGAGAGAAGCCAGAATGTTGGGATCCCTGGCCAGAGGTGAAGGCATTAATTGGGAGATTGGGAAAGATACTGGAATTATCAGCATACGGATGTGATGTGTCAGCTGTAAGGGAGAAGCAACCCTATAAGGAGGCAATTGCTTCTAGAGTAGAGCATCCATGCTCAACAAAGCTATCATGTATCTGGGAGAACTTGCTGTACAGGATGTGATTTGTGATGATGGTCATACTGTAGGTCCTGATCAAGTGTCATGCCCTAAGCCTATGCTGCAAAAGTTTGTGGATGCTGCACCACCTATTACCCATACACTGTAAGCATGGGTTCCTGGAGATATTGAACCAACTGTGAATGATGTGCTTAGACAAGTATGAGAGTATTCAGATGCTGGCATTACTCCCCATAGAGCCTGGACCTCAGCCATAAAGGAACTGAGAGACTGTGTAAACCCCATTCTCCCCCAGAAGGGAAAGAGGACCACATTGCAGCCATTAGGAGGAGATGCCTTCCTATGAGACTGAATCAAAAGAAACAGAAACACAACTAGAGGTATCCTAAGGCCAGTCCCGCCTGAGTATTCAGAGAAGATGAAAAGGTGGGATAAAAAGCTACTTCTGACCTAGAGGTATGAGTACATGAGCTGTTAGGTAAAGCAAATACAACAGGAGGTCCTTATAGGAGCATGGCTGCTCAAGTCTCCAGTGTAGGGTTAGCCAGTCAGGCTATGTGGGTGACTCAAAATCCTTGTACATCAGGTATGAGTAATGGGGGTGCAACCCTCAGTAGCCCACTTGCCAACAGTGCCGCATGCGCTCAGGCTTAGAAGTGTCCTGCCTCCAGCCAGGGGGAGAAAAGGGACATCTGAACTTATTGGATTGTGTGGCATTGGTGCCCTGGCACACGAGAGCTACAGAAGTATAAAGCCTTGGTGGACAGTGGTGCACAGTGCACCCTAAAGACAGGCTAACAGTGAACTATCATGACCTGAATAAATATGCCACTACCAAGTGCTGCTGTTGTGAATATACTAGAACTTCAGTATGGACTAGTGTAAAAAAGAAGCCACTGGCACACCACTGCTGACATTGCATTTTTTGCTGTTCCTTTTGTACAAGAGCACAGGCCAGTTTTCTTTCACCTGGAGATGTGTGCCTTAGAAATAGAAAAAAGATTTCTGGAATTTGACAGAGTTTCAGTCTCTTTCCATAGTTTAGCCAAAAAAGAGTGAAAATCAGAACTTCTGATATGTTAGAGATCGAAGTATATCTTTCCTCAGCCCACCAATGCAGGTGTCACAGTTTAATTCTGGGCCAGCAATAAACCAAATGCCACATGCTCTCTAGTAATCCCACTCCCCTCCCTGATAAAAAAAGGACAATAAAGGACAAAGACTATCTCCTATAAAGACAGACTGAGAGAGCTGGGACTATTCAGCCTGGAAAAGAGATGGTTTAGGGGTGACCTTACTGATGTATATAAATACCTGATGAGGAAGTAAAGAAGGTGGAGCCAGGCTCTCCTCAGAGGTTTCCAATGACAGGACAAAAGACAATGAGCACAAAGGGAAAGATGGGAAAGTCCATTTAAACATAGGAAACTACATTTTTACTATGTGGTGTTTTGGCCACAGAAACAGGTTTCCCTGAGAGTACTCCATACCTAGAGTATATCCACAAATAGAGTAGTAGTATAGAGTATTTCCATACCAAAACTCAGGTGCACACTGTCCTGAGCAAGCTGCTGTAGCTTGGCAAAGGAGATGGGCTAGGTGATCTCCAGAGGTACCTTCAGTAGCATCTTTCTCTAATTTAGGAACATTTCTAAGTATACCCACAATGTGATTTATCATACTCATTCAATTTATCACAGTGAAATTGTAAAAGAATTTTGCTTGCAAGAAAAAGGGGTTTCCTAGATTAACATTATTATAACTAAATATCAATTATTTATATTATTATTATATCATTATTATTATATCTATATATAACTATATTGATCTCAGATGAAGTGTCTTTGACCTGCTACCCTAATCTGCTCTTCAGATAAGTTTTAAGTGATTCCTGAACACTTCTCCAAGGAAACCAGAAGCCCTGTACACACAGTATAGATTGTGGTGAGCAGAGCAACAGTCCACAGAGATTTTGCAAAATGTGTGGGTCCCTTCTGCATCCTTTTGAAAGTAGCTAAAAATGCTTGGTTAGCGGTGATTTTGCTTTTTATTCAGACCCATTATTGATAATGTTCAATGCAGCAGTAACTTCACCAAGAGATACATAATGAACTTTAAAAAAGTTTTGAATATAAAGGTTATCTTATCAACAAATGGTGGTTTGAAAGAACTAAATATGATTATGAAGATTATCCTTCTTTAACAATGCCTTAAATTTTTAGCTCCTTAAACCTTCCTCATTGCTTTCTCTCTCAAGACATTATGGTTTATTGTGTCTCCACTAGGTAGCTTGCATATGATTTACACACTGAATGACTCTGCTTTCAGAGCAAGGTAATGATATAATATCCCCATTGATATTCAGAGCAGTCAATACTTTCTAGCTCTCTGAATAATAAAACCACCTGCATTTAATATACATGGAAAAATGGGGAGGCAAATAGCAGATATGGCGCAATCAGATAAGTGTAATCAGATAAAATATCACAATATTATAGCAGATCAACATCTGGTAATGACTTGAATTTTAAAAGACTGACAAACAGCATGGCCTAAAGCAATCAGGCGTACCTCATTCGGAGCTACTTATCCCAGGTTTGATTGCTCTTCTTGTATGTTTTCTGGCAGATTAAATATTCAGACTTTCTTATTTTAACTCTTCCTGTGCTTTGCTCCCTTTAAGTGGAAAATTACTAGTTTTTTACCTGTGTCTCCCAGACTGAGAAAGCAAAACCAAATTAGGCAGTTGAGGAAGGAGCTGAGTTCCTCTCAACAGCTGCAGCAAACTGAGTCAAGCAGCCCCTCTGCAGCATGTGTGCAGGTGGGCATCAGCCTCTGTCCTCTGTCTCTGAAGATGCTTCCAGCACTTTGGAACCAGAGAATTAGTAGAAGCTGAAAGTGTTACAGGGGGGAGAGTTGTTGGATTTTTTTTGTTGTTTGTTTGTATGTTTTTTTATATAGTATCCACGTGAAAGACTTTATTTGTGTTGCCCTTTGGGGCCTGCAACACAAACAACACGAATCAAGGAACATCATGCTAGAGCTGGTGATCTATGGAGGTGGGACATCACGTGTCCTTTAGTAATTTCTGTCTCTGTCAATAGCAAGTCTCAGCTGTTAACACAGCTTAACACAGGAGTAACACAAATAATGTGCTAGGAGCATATTCCTTTTCCCTCTCCCCTCCCTTGCCACCTCCCTGGACTTTTTATATTATATTTTCCTCTCATATGGACAAACACTTCTGATTCTGTCAGAACTGCTGATAATATGCAATAAAATGCTGCTCTTTCTTGTGCAGATTAGTTTAATGCAAGCACTGGTGGTGAAGAGCTGCTCTAATTTCTTCATTCTGATTGGTGTCCCAGGTGATGCTACCCCTGGAAAACATATCCCTTGCCTCACATCTTGGGTTCAAGGAGTTCATTTGCTCCTGATTACTTAGCTTGTAACTGGAGTTTGCATGATGCAAATTGAAACACTGCATCATCAGAGTTAATTGGGAAACACACGCTTGCACTTGAACTAAATGTTATGCAAGCTTTTTTGATTTAGAATTTTTTTTTTTTTTTTTTACATCTCAGGACTCTGTGCTTACTATAACACCTGAAAACTTTTTGCTGTAGCTAAGAGAGCAAGAAGAGCACCTGGGGAAGAAGGGAAACATCCTAACCCATGTCTGTTTCCCATTTTATCCCACCACAGATTACATATCTCAGATATTTTGCATTAACTATGAGAGAGCTTCTACAGTCAAAGGATATGTGCATGCTTTATAAATACAAAATTGAAAAGCTAAGTGGTGCAATTGGACCCCATATTCTTGGTTAATAGAAAGCTGCACCAGCCCTGTAAGAAATAACGTCCAAAGAATGGAATGAACCTTGGAGAGGGACTTATGGGAGATACTATCCTAGTAAACACAAGGCACAGAAAAGGTTAAGCACTCATTTTAATTCACCAGTCCTCAATAAATAGTAACAAGTGCTTTTATTAAGCCTTATTTTAATGACAAACTGTCTGGGCATTATTTTGGCTCCCATGACCTGGTTTTGTGATGTAAAAACACAGAGTCCTCAATAGCTGTGGAACCAGAGAATGATGATTTCCTGCCGTTGTTTCCTCTTTCTGAGTGCTAAGGATGGAAAAAAAGTGGTTTTAGAATGATATACAGTTTAAATCCACTGTAGTTCTTCCTGTAAACCCCTGCTCTTTGGTTCCCTCTTTGTTTTTCTCTGCTGCCTCCTGGAGAGTGGAAAGGTATTAGAGTCTACCCTCTCCCTCAATTGCTGAGTACTCACAGAATATTAGGAAGAGGGGATGGAATAACAGAATTAAACACATGATCCTGACAACTCAAGAAACTGATACTTACCAATCATGCTGTATCCTATGCAAGCTCACCTCATCTATTGTTAAAAAGATTTGTGGAAGGCATGACCCAAATGTCAAAGCAAACCAGAAGCAGAGTAAGGAAGAAATGCTAACATATAAGTGTTGCTCTCTGTCATATGTTAAACTTTATGAAACACAGTGCAGACATTTTGTCTTTCATTTTCAAATAACAGATTTATTCTATTTGAGGAAGGGGACTCAAAGTGTTCCTGCCATTATGTTCACTGTTATGAGTGTGTATTCTTGTACTGGTTTATTACTGCTGGGTATCAGTGACCAAATACATTAGACATCCATTGTGTGCAAGAAAAATAAATGAGAGATGATTTGTCACAAGTTCTTTCTTCATAGTAATAAGATGTATGGCATAGAGATGAGATATAATCTGTGTTTTCTTTTGTCTTCCATCCCTTAATGCTTCTGATTCCTATTTCATTGTCCTCACATCTTTATTATGTTCCTTTGGTTTGCAGTCTTCTTCTATAATGACTTTGTTGTTCACAAGTCAGTGTTGCTGATTGCATTACGTTTGGCCTGGACTGCAACTGAATCAGTTTTGGGGGATCCAACATAAAGTTATTGCTGTTATTGAGCACAGCTTGTTCTTTGGCTTAAGTATATAATATTGACACTTAAAACTGGCTGAAATGCATAACAACAAAAACATTAAATGTATTTGCCAGAGGCTACCAAAATTAAGAATTTGAAGCCACAACTTCTGTGAAATAAGTAAGAGATGTCTTCTGCTTTTTCACTGTAAACAAGATTTTATGCAAAATTTGTGTCTGGCAGTGTAATGTGGCTTTATAAAATCCAATGAGTATCTCATAGACCTTGTCCTAGAGTTATTTCATGCCTGCTGTCCTGGTTTGGGTCAGGAAAGAGCAAATTTTCTGTCTTGTACTTTTGCTTTCAGCTAAGTCTCTCATAAGTAGCTGCATTTGCTGACATTAACAGCAAGTTTCTCAGTCAGTGTCTCCTTCTAGTACTGATAATACTCCATGTTTATATTTACAGATAGAGACTGGTCTGCAGAACAAAAGCCACTGCTCAGTTCTGAGGAACATCTTTTGCTCTGAAAGAGAAAGGAAGTAAAGGGGTCACGCCTGCAACCCTCCTTTAGGGAGGAGCAGACAAGATAAATGACCAAAATTGACCAAATGGAGTATTCCATCCCATACACATCATACTCTGTATAAATTTGGGGGGTTATGAGGGTCAGCCCTTTTGCCTTCGCCTTTGACCTTCTTCCCCTTCCCTTTGGCCCTTCTTCTCCTCTTCCTGCTTTCTTTGGCATCCTAGGAGGATTCCATCCATCTGCCTGTGGTCCTGATCCGTGCCAGCCTGAATCTGTGTGTTCCTGCCTCCAGCTCCCAATTCTTGCTGACCCCAGGAGTCCAGACCGGACTTTCCCAGGGCTGCCCTGCAGCCTTGGTGGTGAAGTGAGAGTTACTGGGGGGAGAAGGGAGAGGGACATGGTACTATTTTTCTGTATATTTGTATATATTTAATAATTTTTCCTTTTTATTATTACTGTTTCATTAAGGCTGTGTAGTATACCTTCCAACCCAAAGTCTCTCTCCCTTATTGCCTCTTCTTTCTTTATCAGGGAGGGGAGGGGGATTACTAGAGAGCATCTGGCATTCACTTAATTGCCAGCCCAGCTTTAAACCATGACACCTGAAATCCATTTAATCCCCTTGATGGATTAAGAACTGGCTTGATGGCTGCACCCAAAGAGTGGGTCTGTGTCCAAGTGGGGGCCAGTGCCAAGTGGAGTCCCTCAAGGGTCAGTGTTGGGACCAGTCCTGTTTAACATCTCTGTTGGTGACATGGATGGTGGCATTGAGTGCACCATCAGCAAGTTCTCTGATGACACCAAACTGTGTGGTGTGGCTGACCCACTGGAGAACAGGGATGCCACCCAGAGGGACCTTGACAGGCTGGAGAGGTGGGCCCATGCCAACCTCATGAAGTTCAACAAGACCAAGTGCAAGGTCCTGCATCTGGGTCAAGGCAATCCCAAGCACTGATATAGGCTGGGCAGGGACTGGCTTGAGAGCACCAGGAGGAGAAAGACTTGGGGATGCTGATGGATGAGAAGGTCAACATGAGCCATCAGTGTACAATTGCAGCCCAGAAAGCCAACTGGATCCTTGGCTGCATCAAGACAAACGTGGCCAGCAGGTCAAGGGAGGTGATTCTCCCGCTCTGCTTTGCTCTCCTGAGACCCCACCTGGAGTCCTGTGTCCAGTTCTGGAGCCCCTGTTACAAGAAAGACATGGATGTGCTGGAGTGTGTCCAGAGAAGGGCCATGAGGATGATCAGAGGGCTGGAGCACCTCTCCTGTGGGGACAGAGTGGGAGAGCTGGGGTTGTTCAGTCTGGAGAGGAGAAGGCTCCGAGGAGACCTTATTGTAGCCTTCAGTATCTGAAGGGGCTACAAGAAAGCTGGGGAGGGACTTGTTAGGATGGCAGGTAGTGACAGGACATGGGGGAATGGATACAAACTAGAGGAGGGGAGATTTAGAGTGGAAGTTAGGAAGAAGTTCTTCACCATGAGGGTGGTGAGACACTGGCACAGGTTGCCCAGAGAGGTGGTGGAAGCCCCATCCCTGGAAGTTTTAAAGTCCAGGCTGGACAGGGCTCTGAGCAACCTGATCTAGTGGGAGGTGTCCCTGCCCATGGCAGGGGTGTTGGAACAAGGTGATCTTAAAGGTCCCTTCCAACCCTGAAAATTCTATGATTCTGTGATTCATACTGGTTTTCAGTTATTTCTTTCTCAAGGTCGGCCTCTCTTGCCTCCATATGCTTGTGCAAAAAGCAAGAAAGTCTTCTTAATTTTACACGTATATATATGCACACATAAATGCTGTGCATATATGCACACACAGGAAATAGTAGAAGGGTACTTTTACTTCTCTTTATCCACATGGGAACAGCTTTTTATACATGGCACAACCTTCATAATCCAAGAGATTGACTGCGTTTCTGTGTCAGAAAATCTTGCATCCCTTGTACAACAGCAGGCCAAAACCTTGACCAAAGAATTCAGTTAAATTTTTCAGTATGACTAATATACAGACTTAAATAGTCTAATTAACTATATAGAGCTCTTCCTCATTCTTTAGAGTGCTCAGATAGCCCCTCTAAATTGTATCCAGATATAACAGCAGTGCCTTCATTAGCAGTATTAACAAATGAAACATTTTCAATTTAAAAAAATACATAAAATGAAAACCAGTGTTAGCAAACTAAATATTTTCAATAACAAAAATACATCAAATTAAAAGGAACTATTGAGTCAGAACATCATAAACAGGAACAACACAGTTCAGGTAATTCTTTATTTTTATTTAATAATCTATAAATGCATGTTATGCATTAAAGCCAGAGAATTATAAGTTAGTCATCTGGAAATATTTAGTCTCCCATGGAATAGGTCATACTGAAGTGAGGCAACAGAGTAGGAAGATTCACTTGTGGAACATCCAATTCTTTAAAAAGAAGAGTGCTGAGCTGCTGTAAACACTCTCTCTGTTTTCCATTATTTACTAGAAGTAATGTAGACCCTTAGATAATGACAAGATTTTAATGTTATTCATTACTCATGCATTTCATGATCAGTCTTTCTCTTAGTGTGGAACTTTGTGCCATTTGGGTACTGAAACATGTTTTGACCACTGTTGAGTCAGATATCTACTGCATAAAAACCCTGTACTTGATTTTGGGAAAATCCCTCTTGGCCTAAGAACTTAGGAAAGTATATTTTTCCAGATGTAAATGCATACTGGATTTTGTCAGTTTTGTTTCAAGGACATTATATTGAAACATCAAAAAATCAGAGTACCAGCTTCATTGGGTATAACAAACTAGGACAAAAACCCAACCAATTCTGTACAAAATAATATATCTTTCTTGTTCTTTTCATAGTATATATAAAGCACCTGCTCAATACTTTTTTCCCTGCAGAACAAAAAGTATGTTAACAACCTCTAGCTGCTGCCAATAAAACACTGGTTGGCTGTGAATAACACAAATCCTTTCTGTTCTCATTAACCAAGGGGAAGACTGGGCTCATTAAAACTAGGCTGTGCTTCACAAGCAGAGAAAGAAGAAAGGATATGGAAAAGAAAGGGTCAGGAAAAGTGTCTGATAGGTATGGATACTATCTGTAGTTGTCTTCCTTCGAGTAAGCCTCAGGATTACCCCAAGAACTGGCTGTACTTATAAAGATCAAAGATAATCTTTCATTTATCTGGGAAGGTATATAGGGTGGTCCAAGAGAGCAAGACACTGATACAGAAACTTTCACAGGGAAACTGAGCCACAACATAAAAGCAGAGAGATAGGAGCAAGGAAGAATGATGAACAGGTGCAGGAAAATTCAAAAAAGAAAACCCAATTTGAACATGCAGAGACAACCACCCTATGAAGGTGCCTGAATTCTGTCTTAATTAAAACCTCATTAGTATTTATTGTAACTGTACAACAGATCTCGACTTGGAGATGTCTGCAGGACCAAAATGAACATGCTGAACAAGGAAGTTTTGTAGATTACCAGAGTTTGCCCATAAAATAGTGTCAGTTTTCTCCCATAGACATGAAAGAGGTACCTCTATCACTACCAAAAACTAGACTGAGAGCAGGGCAAGACAGCATGCAAGGAGTGAAGAAAATACCTGAGAACTGTTTTGTTGGGAAAATAAATAATTAGGTGGGAACCTTATGCCTAACTCAGAGCAGCAGCTAAAAAAATAGTCACTGTAATAGTTGGCATGGCATGACAATGCCCAAGTAGCTTTGTGGGCTGAACTTCAAATCTCTATGCCTCAGCTGCCCATTTCCATAAAGAGAATCATAGGATTGCCCTGCTCTATAGGGTAGTTCATCAAGATTCTCATTTCTTCTACATAAAAAGTCTAAAATTAGGTAGACTGGATTTTCTCACCATGGGAACCCAAAATCAAGACCAAAAAGCTGATAAAAAGTTCTGGGGATCCCACATCCAGGACAGCTGTTCTTATGAATGTGAGACACTGCTGCAGGAGGAGGTGCCTATGTGATAAAAACAAGATGTTAACAAGGAGTGAAGAAAGGAGACATATTCTTTAGTTGGCTTGGGTGTTAATGATCCTGAAACAATCTTTCTAAGCCTTGTGTTCCTCCCAGAGGGACTGGAGTCAGCAAGAGGAAAAGTCTACCAGGATTCCCATGAAATGGCAGAAGAACTGTGAAGCTATTTCCCAGGCAGGCAGAGCTTTGAGAGTGATGTTGGGGGCAGCCCTGGTGAGAAGGTTCTGGGTCCCGGTGGGCATTGATCTGTGCAGCACCAGAGAGCCTGGAGATAAGGGAAAGCTTTTTTTTACCCTGAGAAAGGCATGTCAGTAGGTGCTTGGCCAAGGGTGTTGGTTCCATCTCCCTCCCCTTGTAGAATTTCCAGTCCCGATAGGATAAAACCCTGGGGCTTGGTCTAACCCCATGACAAAGCCTGCTTGAGAAGCTTGGAATGAGATCATCTGACATACCTGCTGGCCAGAATTATTTTATGATGATCCAAAGTTCTCAATTCAAGGAGGACATCAGGATTTCAGAAAGACTTAATTAAAGGTGAACTAAGTAACTGGAAAAGGTACAGCACAGAGTAAGACTTAAAGGATCTTGATCTTTTTAGCTCATTAGAAGCAGGTGAGTGGATGCATTGATCTCTGTCCTTAAGTACCACTTAGAAGGCACAAACCTGATAACAGGGGGCTCTTCACTCTGGCAGAAGAAGGCCTAACAGGATCCAATTTTGAGACAAAGGAAGTCTCCGAATGAAAAAACATGGATGTTTTTCAAATTAACATAATGAAGTATTTAATTTGTGGAAATCCTCTAGTCTCAATAGAATGTAGGTAGGCTCAATTAGAGTTAGCATTTGGGCCCTTTATTCTGGGACCCTTGAGCACTTAATAACATTTCTTTTTCAAAAAGGATCAACCCAGGATAGCTCTTTTTCTGTCTAAATGAATGAAAGATGCATATCAGCCTTTGACTGAGACAATGTAATAATAAAGTGCAAGATGTGAGCCTATGGAAACAAAAGAAACTGATTCCAAAGAAACTAAACTACAGAGATGCACAGGTGCCAACTAAAAGCTGGTATTATATGGAAGACTAAAAAAGGAGAAACTTGCATTAATTTAATTAATTCTGGCTAATTCTGGTTGGGGAATTTTTGCAAGAACATAGTCTGTAACCTATTCTTGAATGAGTGCTTAGCAGAAGCCTAGTAAAATCAAGGACATTATCCATGATTCGATACCAACAACTTTTCCTCTGCAAAAGTACAAGAACCTTGCTTATCACCAGAGTCTCCTTCCTGCAAAATGCACTGAATCACTGAAAGGTATTTTCTTGATAGCTGATACTGCAGGGATATTTTTTGTTGTAAGTCAATCAGCAGCCTAAGTTTTGTTTGGTTGGTTGGTTGTTGTTTGTTTTTTTTTAATTGCTGCATTTTATTTTATATTAATTCAATGCATTTAAAAGGCTGCTGTAGCTGGAATTGAAAAAAGATGTTACACTATCAAATATTTCTCTCATAGGCTGACAAAAAGAAGCTGTCTCATAGCCTGATAGCAATGAAAGCCAGCAAATGAATCATTGCTTGAGGAAACCAATTTATTTAGTCACTCTGTGTCACTGTTATTTATTACTTGTCAGCACATGCTGTTAGTTCAATTAAATATAAAAACCTGAAGTTCTCTTACAGCTCTCCCCCTACTCCAATTTTTAAAAACAAACAACAAACAAGAAAAACGACATGAATCTGCAGTGCTAAAGAAGAACCCTCTAGGTTTATTATGCTTCTCTTGCTTTAATTAAGCTTTGTTTATTAAACTTCTGCAGCTAAGGTATGGGGATTATTAATCTTCTTCAGTAGCTAAAGATAAAACAGCAGAAAGAGAGAACATTATAAAAGCACAGTTTAGAGTTCCTCACTGAGATACACATAAAAGAGAAAATGAAACAGTGAGACAAAGTGTGGATTACAATGCTTCCTCAGTAAAAATACAGGGATCTGAAAACAGCAAACATTTTCTTCCTTTTGCTTAGAAAGGAATAAGTAATTAAACCTATTTTTTGATATTTGGACATATATTTAATTTGCAATGTTAGCAGTTAATGTACATGACATCTCACAGTATAATCACAGATGTACAAAAAAACCTCACATGACTTTCAGTATTTCTTTTCCTTTGTTTAAGACATGATGAGGGAAAATAAGAGAATCTCTGTTCTTGATGAGAGGACTCCCTGTTCTTTGAATTACAGTGCAATTAACATGGAAATCCATCCTCATATATATAAAAAGTAAAATAAATAATATAAATATAAAATCTACTGGTCCATAGAACATTTTGCATTTGGAGATTTGGTTAAAACATGCCATTGCTAAAGTAAGAGTAGATTAAAGGTACTCTACTCAAGACCCTTTTCCAACATTTAAAGGGACAGTATGAATTGCTTAATTCTTACCAAGTTTACTTGCCAGCTGTGTCAAACACTGCCTGCCAATTCCTTGCCCCAATTCCACCTTTCAATTACAAGCACGTATCATGCTCCAACAGTTTTAGGAGCTGCCATTCTTCACTGACCACAGCTCTCACTTCAGCAAAGGTCATTCCCTTCAGCCTGTTTCTGCTTAGTAAATGATACTGCCAACATTACCTTTTTCTGCAGCAAATGGTGGTAACATTAGGGTCCCAGTGGCTCCCGGCTCTCCCTCTCTGTTGTTTATGCTTTGGCTTCCCTCAGTGTTAATTTAGGACTGTGGCAGTCAATTAACATATTTTCAAGAACTGTTTCACTAAAGAGCATTTCAGCCATTCATATCTTTGACCTGTCCTATTTTTCATAAGACAATAAAAATCTTTGTAAACTTAATTTCTTAGTTCTCAGGCAGCCAATGTTTATATTAAAACATCTCAAGATAGCAAGGAACAGGATTCAGCAGACTGGAGGGACCCTAACCTGCCTGCAGAAGTTCATTCTTCACCCCTAGTACTTTGTTCAGTTTTGGGGATCTCACTACTAAAGGATATTTTGTTGCTGGAGTGAGTTCAGAGGAGAGCAACAAAACTGGTGAAGGGTTTGGAGAACAAGTCTTATACGGAGTGGCTGAAGGAATCGAGATGGTTTAGTCTAGAGAAGAGGGGAGAGCTTATCACTTTACCTGAAAAGAGCATGTAGTGAGGTGGGGGTTGGTGTCATCTCCCCAGTGATCAGTGATTGAATGAGAGGAACAGACCTCAAATTTCACCAGAGGAAGTTCAAACTGGAGATTAGGAAAAAATTTATTTACAGAAAGAGTGGTTAGGCTGACCAGGGAAGTGATGGAGTCACTGTCCACAGATGTGCCCAAAAAATGTGGGCATAGCACTTGAGGATATGGTTTAGTTGGGTGGTGGGTTTGCGTTGACAGAATCATGGAATGGATAGGGTTGGAAGGGACTTTAAAGATCATGGAATTCCAAGCCCCCAGTATGGGCAGCGACACCTTCCATTAGGTTGCTGAGGGCATCATCCAACCTGGCCTTGAACACTTCCAGGAAGGGGGTAGTCACAGTTTCCCTGGGAAACCTGTTCCAGTATCTTGCCACTCTCACAGGAAAGACCTTTTTCCTACTCTCTAACCTAAATCTCCCCTCTTCAAGTTTTAAGCCCGTTCTCCTTGTCCTCTCACTACATGCCTGTGTACAAAGCCCTACCCCAGCTTTCCTGTAAGAACCCTTCAGATATCGGAAAGCTGCTAAAAGGTCACCTCAGATCCTCCTCTTCTCCAGGTACTGAACAACCCCAATTTCCTCAGCTTGTCTTCATAGGGGAGGTGTTCCAGACCTCTGAGCATTTCAGTGGCTCTCCTCTGGACAAGTTCCAGGAGACATGTTTCAAGTTCTTCTCATGTTGTGGACTCCAGAATTGGACACAGTACTTCAGTTGGGGTCTCACAAGAGGGGGAGAATCACCTTCTTCAACCTGCTGTCTGTGCTTCTTTTGATGCAGCCCAGGACACAGTTGGCTTTCTGGCCTTCCAAGTGCACATTGATGGCTCATGTCAAGCTTCTGGTCCTTCATCACCCCCAAGCCCTTCTTCTCAGGGCCATCCTATGCGCTTGGCCTTGTTGAACTTCATGCAGTTTGCACAAGCCCACTTCTCAAGTTTGTGAAGGTCCCCCTGGATGGCATCCCTTCCCTCCAGTGTGTTGACTTCATCACACAGTTTGGTGTCATCAGCAAACTTGCTGAGGGTCCATTCAATTCCCCTGTCCATCTCACCAGCAAATATGCTAAGTGCCACTGGTCCAAGTACTGACCCTTGAGGAGCACCACTCGTCACACATCTCCATTTGGACACTGAGTCACTAATCACAACTCTTTAGGTGCAACCAGCCAGCCAGTTCCTTATCCAATGAGTGGTCCATCCATCCATCAAACCTTAATTGTTCAGATATCAGAACATTGAGCAGGACAGCGCTGAATGCTTTGCATAGCAAAGATTATATCTCTTATTATGCTGATCATCTTAGAGGTCCTTTCCAAACTTAATGATTCTATTCTGTTGTATCCTGTTCTACTATTGCTACAAGACTGAGATTTACCAATAATCTACAATTTCCTCTATCAGTTTATTTCACCAAATGAGTAACTTACTGATGATAAACATCATCATACCAAGACATGTATAGAGGCATAATCTTAAAACAGTGATATCATAGAATTGTCCCAATGGGCTCTCTTGTAAAGCAGAACAACTACAGTATTTTGAAAATAATGTACAGATTGGTTACTGAAAGAATTTATGAAGCATTACATGACCTGGCACCAATATTTCCCAAAAAGAGACATTTTTGAATGGCCTAAATTCTACCTAAATCCTGATACCTAACTCCTTCTTTTAGTGGGTTCTAGCTCTTTAGAGGTGCTCACAAAACCTGAAAGAATAGGCTCAGGAATTTAAAGGTAACTTACATTGTCTAAATAGAGCCCTACTATGGTAGATGCTACCTATTTTAATTTCCTGGGAGTAATATTGCTCTATGGCATTTCAATTCAAAGCTAGATTCCATAAGAACCTATTTCTTTAACACATCGTTTTTGACACAGTTGAAAAAAAAACTTAATAGAGTTGCTTAGATCCACTGAGTATTTGAAAGGGTTAGTAGAAACTGAAAGATAGAAAAGACATTACTTGCCTTTACAACTGCAGAAGGTACCTTCATTTAATTTTCCAATGCTGCATTCACTGGAGTTTCATTATACCTGTGCTTCAGTATCCTGTTGAGGCCTGGAAAGAAGATGGAGAAGGTATCAATTAATCTAAATTTTGCTTAGGTTATACAGCAGATGGCTTCCTAAAAAGATTAAGGAGTGTAACCAAGCAATCCTACAACCTGTAGTGATACAAGAATTGCTGCAGCCAAAAAAATAGGACACAAAAGCCGAAGCACCAGGCTATACAGAAATTCCCCTTTATTGAGGAGAAAATGCTACAGTTGCTAAATCTTGACGAAGGGCACCCTACCTATCCCCAGTTCCAGCAAACTGGGTTATGCATCTTCTGTCTGAAATGCTACATTAAGATCGTAGTAACCAGGGTGCTGGTCTCAGCCTTTCCACTCTTCTCAACACAATGAGAGCATCACTTTATCCTTAAACTTCAACATTTCATCTAAGTATGTATATATAACAAAATTTCTTGCTCCTGCCTTGTATTCATCTAAATTGCAAGTCATTCCCCTTTACTATTCTGATTCCATCCTCTTTTTTGTGTAGGGAAAAATATGTTTATACATTTTGGGTTCTGCTCTTGGTATATAGCTCTTTGAAAACCACATTGTTAAAGCAAGACAGCCCCCTAGCGTGGATGGAATTCAAAAGATTAATTTCCATGGAGTTATGAGTTGTAGTTTCACCAGACTACACATTATAACAATTACAATGACATTGGCTTAAAAAAAAAAAAAAAAAAAAGCAGGATTGGGAAGCATGTAGAGGGGTGGATGTAGAGTGCTAAAGCATTTTAAATTTGGAGCAGTTCAACTATCATTCTTGGGTGAAGTTCCACATCACTTCAACAAGATGGAATTAAATCATAAGTATTAATTCTGATGCCTCATAAATAAAGGACTAAAATAACCTGGGGCATCACTTGTATGAGATAATCCACTGCCATTTTCAGTAGTTAGATTTAGATTTTCACTGCTCAGTCTGTTGTGCCAACACAGCATATTCAATAAGGATTCTGATGCAAGTTGGGAGGATCATATGTACAGGATTCCTTGCTTGAATGAGCTTCCTGTTGTTGTTGTCTATACACCCACATCAACAGTAGCTGCACAACATCAGTACAGGAAGACAGAGACAAGGGGGCAGTCTAGGAGCAAAAGTAATCTAATTCAAATGTGTTCATAGTTCCTGACCAGTATTCACATTCAGCTTAAACATCTTTCTCAGTACTCTGTTTCTGCCTGTTTTTACAGGTAAGTTTCAACTTGTTTAGACCAAGCAAGCTTTTCTAGTCACATCTCAAGTTCTCTGTTTCTCTGGTAACCTTAGAAGACTTTGTCTGTCTCTGTTCCACTCCAATAGATACATCTTCCCTACAGACATCCAGAACTGTGTTCCAGAACACAGTATTCCAGGGAAGTAAAAATGAGATTTTGTAAAAGTAAAGTAAGATTGACTGAAGTCAGAAAATGGAAGGTGTAAAGCAAAATCATAGATTCAACAAATCAGTGTCAGATACTCTAGAACAATTTAGCAGAACCATTAGATACAAAAGACAAAAAATCAGTTTTGAGTCTGATAGTAAATCAAGACAGATCTCATGAAAAACGATTACGTTTTCCCATGTGCCTGAGAAGTAAATGATGGACTGAATCGACATGTTTTTTGTTTTTTGTTTTTGTTTTTTTAAAATATTATTATTTATGGTCTACAATTCAATAGCCATGAAATATTTACATCTATGCTTTTGGGGTATAGATGTATACCCCAAGATGTCTGACTACAAAGTCAGTTTGGTTAACTGCCATGTGACTAAACCATTCTAAAAGCTTCAGATTTTTCTTTATCTTTTACGTATTCTGTTTACATATTTTAAAATTAATGCCAAGAAAAGCCCATTAAAACAAAACAAAACAAAACCCTGAATATTTTAACTTTTAAATTTGGCCATAAATAAGGTGAACGGATGTTTTTCTCTCTGCATATATTGCAGATTGACTTAGCAATAAATATGAAGGTTTATATTACAGGGATTAAATTGCAGAATTGCAGGATGACATAATCTTTTTTTCATTTTGGTGTCTATGCTCCTAAAGTTATGCTGCTCTCCTTATGTTTCTGCATCAATTAACCACCTCATCTCCCTTCCTGACTAAAGGACCTATTTCACAATTACTCAATTACCTTCTGTGAAAAGGGCACAATTACCAATCTCAGTGATCTCATAAAGCTAAATCAGAGCTTATAATTTTAAGACGGGCATCTAAAATGACCCATAACAACTCACTATGCATTCGTAGGCACAAACCTTTCTTTCAAAAGCTGTTTTATAAAAAAAGCTTCTTGCCTTATCCACAGATGGAAATGAACTTGAGTTAAGGCAAGTGCTTTTTGAGACTAATATTTAAAAAACAATATTAAAAGCCCAGCAACCATTTACAACCTAAACCTCTGACTGTGTAAGGAACCAGGAGGTTTTGTCCCATCAGGGGTTTTGTGCTCCTTCAAACACAAACAACACTGCAGGAGGGGGATGCCTTGCTTGGTGGGACTCAAAATGCAGTGCCAGACTGCTCATGTTTGATGTGACATATCAACAGTACCATTAGAACAGCAGCATCTTAAAACTAGATATACAGACTGATTCTCCACATGCTACCTTTGTATCTACTTAGAAGCAACTGGAAGCCAGTGATCAAAACTTCAATTCACTGTAATTAATAATTACAATAATTCTGGACAGCAAATCACATTTTATAACATAGTTAAAAAAAAAAAAACAACAGCTACATACTCAGTCTGTTAAGCAGGATATTTTTGAGACTGAATATTTTAATGAAACATGTTGCACATAGAATTAATTCTTTTCTAAGGAAATGTCTTTTATTTTTCTCTCAAAAATGGTACCTTGGCATCCAATTATTCTTCTCTATGAAATCACCATAAAAATAACATCAAAGACCCTAAATAGGAATCTTTTGGCTCCATGTGGAGTCACAACACCTTTTTATTTACCAGATATAAACATAATCTACCCTCTTCCTCAAAAAAAAGGTGTGTTTCATCTACTAGGACAGCCGGTATTCACTGGAAAATATTTCTGTTGAAATCCAGAATATGATCAGGATCTTCTTCCTCATGCTGATCAACACCTAGTGTATATTTTTTTTCCCAACGAAGTATTGATTAAAAAAAAAAATAAAATTATTTTAAGGTTTCATAAATAATTCATGACGGCATTTTACACACAAAATACTTTTTCCTTCAAGTGAAATATTAGATTTATTTATCACAGAAAAAAATCAGAGATATATGTAGAAGTGAGAAACAAAAAGGCTGTATAAATATTTTAAATACACTTGATACTTTTCAACTGTGCAATTATACATGCAGGAATCCATACAATTTAACTGATCTGTTTTTAACGTAAGCAGCAACAGTACCATATCCTAAAAATGAATTAGCACCAGTTTAATCAATCACATGAAGTCTCTCTAGTGATCTATGTGTATCTTTTTTTTATTTTTGTAAAAAACTTAATTTATTTTACTTGGAATCCTACTTGTCTTTGAATTGCAGATTATTTGGGTTGCAATTACAAATCTTCTCAGTGACATGTAAACATGGTGAGGAAAAGATTAGTGTATAGAAAAGAGTTTGAGGCCAAGCAAGACATGCTCTCGTGGAATATGTCTGATTTTATTCATCAGTCAGTGTTTTTTTAGAGTGCAGAGAAAACATGGTACAACCAAGATCATGCTAACAGGCGGTTATCATGTTGACTTTGATAGATACAGACATTGCCTACAAGATACAGCATTCTTAATAAAATATCCTGGTTAAGGCCAAGAGTTAATAGAATAAACAATCCCTTTATTCAGAGTTAAGTGTCCTTCAAATTCCTTATTATCATTTCTGGTGATGAGACTTGCCTCTTCTTTATTTTTATGGCAACAGGCCTTGCTTTGTTGCTATCTTTGGTTAACCTTCCTTTGCAGCTTGACCATTTCAAATAGAGAAGTCAGCTAAGTTGTAGAAATTCCTAGCGTCAGTCAAGGCCGGTTAATATCCTCTAAGAATTTCTGGAAATCACTTAATGTTTTCAAATTGGTAAGGTGTAGTTTGATTTTTTTGTGGACGGATGGTACATTGATGTAAATAATAGCCAACATATGAAAATGGTGGAGTTTGTTGTACCTTGTCTGAGGCAAGCTGTAAGGCCCATCACTCTATGTCAATACACAAGCCCTTTAGTGTTTCTTGTTACTGTTCTTGATCAGAACAAGTACACCAAATATCATCCATAAGGTGAACAATTTTTGCCTCTGGCCATTTGTGTCTCACAGGTGCAATAGCTAATTGTAAAAAATTCTGACACATTGTTGGACTATTTTTCATTCCCTGTGGGAGAACTTCCCACTGATATCTTAAAGCTGGCTCTTCCATATTCATACTGCGTATTGAAAAGGCAAATCTACATCTGTCCAACTCTTGAAGAGGAATAGTAGAAAACCAGTCTTTTAAGCCTGTAAATACGAGAGGCCAGTCAGAAGGTACGGCAGCAGGAGAAGGAAATCCAGGCTGTAATAGGCCCACAGAGACTCTAATGGTATAAATAGATGGTTGGCATCTAGCTATTCTTTAACCAACTCATGCAAAACAACAAGCTTCTCTTTAGATAGGGGCCTCTGTTCAACCCAGACAAAATCACCTGAAGTCCATTGAATGGGGTCAGCACAGGGAAGAGAAGCTTCAACAGCAGCCCCTAAGCAAAAGGGTATCCCAATCCTTTGTGATCTGTGTTAGTTTTTAAAAGAGGGCATTCTTTCATTTCTTGCTGATGCTTGCCTAATCCCTCTAAAGGGTGAAATTTTTGAGTATTAATCATGGCAGTAACCTGCTCAGATGGGCTATATAAGTACACTCCCATCTGTTTGAGGACATCCAATCTTCATAGATTTATTAGCAATTTTTGTAAAACATATGATTGAAAAACTCCAGGTTTTTCTATCAGGGTCCTGCCATCTGAGTTGTGCAGAACTCTGCCCAGGCAATGAGACTTTACCTACTCCTGCCAAAGATGCTGTACCTTCTTGTAGAGGCCATGATTTTAGCCAAAGCTTTAAAGCAATCACAGACTTTCCAGCATCAGTAGGTCCTTCAAATTTTCATCCTTGAATAGTTAACTTTAGTGCAGGTTGTTGATCAAGAAATTCTTGAGACAAAAAAATTGTTGTTCCTGTGCTACTTAATCTGGTAGCTCCTCCTACTGTTCCTGGCCAAGTTTAACAAATGGGATTGTAAGAACTTGTGCAATTCTTGCTTTCTTGATCTTGAGAACTCATTAAGACCATGCCAAATCCTTATAGTACCCAATTAATCCTCATCCACTACCCCAGGGATTACACAAATCCCTTTTGCTGAGTACCCCCTATGGCCCAAAGTAAGACCTACTGTACCAGTAGGGGTCTGTAGTAGTGGTAGGAATTTTTTTAATCCCCATTTCAGGAGTTAGTACAGATCAGAAGCTGGTGTGGAGGTCCAGTCCTGCACAAACCCCAGCTGGGGTTTGCCCTGCTGAGGCTTTGAAGATGTGACTTGCCAGGATCACTTGTGGAGTTGACAGTGACAATCCCTGACACTACTGTTTGTGGGGGCCAGGGCAGGCCCTGCTGCTGGTTTCCCAACAATTAAGCCCCATTCTTATCTTGTTCTGCAATCAGATGCCCAGTGAAACCCCATCTGACATTTAGGACATAATTGAGAAGGTGGTCTAGGATTAGGACAGCTCTTTGTCCTTTCACACTCTCTCGCTAGATGTCCCTCTTTACCACAATTAAAGCATTTGCCTTTGCTTTGAGTGATTGCCAAGCAGAAACCATCAGTTTAGTGTCGTGTGTAGTGCTGTCAGCCACAGTCCTCTAAATAGACATAGCCAAGCAATTAACAAATTGTTCAAAAGGTTCCAATGGTCCCTGTAAAATCTTTGCAAAACTTACATTATCCACTCCCTTTGCAAGCAATTTTTCCCAAGCTTGTACAGCTGCAGCAGTTATTTGTTGATGAACCTGCAGCTCCCAAGTCAGCTGTGTTAGCATATTTAGAAAAGGTCCTGTTCCTGTCAGCATTTCAAAGGTAATAGCTACATTTGCCCGTCGATTTCTTCTACCCTGATTTGTACAAAGATCATAATACATTTTCCAAAGCAAATAGTCACCTCTGTCTAGGGCAGTATGAGCTAGTATATTCCAATCAGAATGGCACATAGCCTCAGTGGATACAATTTTAATTTTAGTAAGCATGTAAGGTGCAGTTGGGCTGTACCTAGCTGCAGCTTGTTTTAAATCTTTCAGTGTCTTTAAAGGTATAGTTCTATGCAGCAAAATACCTGCCCAGGATTATTAGGGTCATGATCCTTCATAATAGGGAATGACTGTAAAAGATTCCTCCCCATTCTGCAGTGCAGCACTAAGACCTTTTTTTTTATACCAATCTGCAATAGTGGGGGGAAAGGGTGCAAGTCCATGTGTGATGGTGGGGGGGAGCAGGGGAGGAGGGACTTCCTTTCTCACAAATCTGGCTCATCCTGAGGTTCTGACATACTTCCTCCTCTATCACCATCTTGATCCTCGTCCTGTGTAGCTACTGCAGCATCCATCATTCTCGGTCTGTTAACTGATTTAAGGATAGCAGTCTGGGGGGTTAAACATATCTTTACAATATTCCAAATGGAAAAAGGTGTTAAAGTATATGGTTCTTCCTCTTGAAACCGTGCATTCATTAGTTTCCCTATAGTCTCACACTGGTCTAAATCAATTGTTCCTCCTGTGGGGAGCCAAGGACAACATTGCTCTGCACACTGCAAGAATTCCTCTATACGTTCTTCTGAAATATGAAATCCTCTTTCCTTAACTAGCTTTTTCATACATTAATATACTGATCTCTATCTTAAAAATGCATTTGACCCATATTGCTCACAAATAACTTTATAATCTAAGCCATAACTATCATCAAACAATAAACAAAACAAACCTCTTAACAACCATTTTATTTTGACACCTATTTATCACCGACAGAACCGCAGTTTGGGACTATGTTATCAATGATATGTCACACTCACTCACACTTGCACAACTACAAAACAAATCATTTATCACAATACAAGGCAAGGAATGGCAATTCCACGCATAAAAGAACAGATGACAAAAAAAAAAAAAAAGCAACAGCAACAAATCTCAGAAAACAACAAATCTCAAACAAATCTCAAATGCAAACACCTAGTATCTCTTATTAGTTAAAAAAAAACAAAACAAAACAAACAAACAAACATCCCTCAGTAAGCCTTGTGATAATCCTCTCCCCTTCATGTGATAATGTAGAGTCCAGAACACTTTTTGGTAAGACACCACGTTCATGCTGTGTCTTTGTTCCTTCAAGTCCTTGTTTAAATCAATGGTCCCTGTTCGGGTGCCACTTGTAGATGCAGTGAAGAAAAGGTTAGCATAGATAAAAGAATCTGAGGTGAGTCAAGACATACACTTGTGAAATATGTCTGATTTTATTCATCCGTCAGTGCTCTTTAATAGCACAGAGAAAACATGATAAAACAAACAAAGATCATGCTAAAAGGCGGTTATCAGCATTCTTAATAAAATATCCTGGTTAAGGCCGAGAGTTAATAGAATACACAATTCCCTCATTCAGAGTAAGAGTCCTCCAAATTCCCTATTATCTTGTCTGGTGATAAGCCTTGCCACATCTTTATTTCTGGCAACAGGCCTTGCCTCTGTTTTCTTTGGTTAACCTTCCTTTGCAGCATGGGACCCTGCCTCTTTGCTGGCACTCAGGTCTTCCAAATCTCCAAGCCATTCTTCCTAGCTCCCCACACATCATAAACCTATTCTGTCTTTGTCCCATTGCACATTAAACTTAGAATATGATATAGACCTTGAAACAATCACCTTTGCCCATTCAACACACTACAAAATGAATTTTTAAAGATGACCTAGAAAACCAACAGGAAAATGAAGTTTGGTTTGAAGCCCAAAAAGGCCAAACAAACTGTTTAGAGACAAAGTTTTGAGTCTTTAAACAGCAAAGGTATTTATTCACGGATCCGGGGAACTCCCAGCTCACGCTGGACAGAGAGTTCCAGCTCGGGGGGGGTAGGGTTAGGGTATTTATACAGCCTTTCATGCATATTCATAAGATTACGACAGGTAATTATAATATTCATAACAGGCGGAGTCTGGGCGGAACCAGGTGGAGTCTGGGCGGAACCAGGTGGAGTCTGGGCGGAGTTGTTCTCTCGGGGACATGTCCCTCTTAGGGTTAAACTTCTATCTCCCTGGATTCCAGGTGGCTCCATGTTGTTCTATGGATATCAGGCCCCAGCCATAACTTTCCTCTTATCTGCTGGTTGTGGCATCTTTATGTTCTCCTTGTGCAGATGTTCACATGCTTTTGGGGCCAAGCTGGCACCTCCCTGGCCTTGGCGGTGCCTTGATCTAAAACGAGATTTACACTCCCAATTATTTCTCAGGCAGAAAGCTAGCTTCGTTAGGCCTTGTTTTGCTTTTCGCTGTGACAGTGGAAAGCTGTTTTGCTCCTAACTGAAACAGTGGAAAATTACGAGTTTGGACTGCTTTGCCTGGTCTTTTCTACCGGTTATGATCACTAGTTCTAATTCTACATTAGATAAATTCACACAAACAACTTGGCCTGCTCTCCTTTTCCCACAGGAATTGATCTGTTGAGATCCTTTCCTGTTTCAGGTTCAAAAGTATATGCTGTAAACCTCCAGCAAGTAGGCAGTAGAAAAGAACTATATTCCAGTTTATCATTACTTCCAGCAGTATTAACTTGCTGCCAAACTGCAAATGTATCATCCTGTGACATCACTGAATGGACTTTGTGCATTTGTATCAGTTCTGATGGTGTAGGAAATATATTTCTTATTAAACATGATCTACATTCAGCTTATGTATGACACCCTATGCTATATATTGCCAAGGCATGGCTTCTGCATGCAGTAACCTTTTACTGTTTTTCCAGTGGTTGGCAGAAATACAGGGGATCCACACTGGAGAATGCAGCCAGTGAGGAATGGCCTCTCCTACTGACTATTGACAGAACCACAGTGTTGGCAGTACCAGTAAAAAAAGACTCAGGTTATAAACATTTTTCCTTTAAATCAAATATTCCTATAGTGTGCAAGAAAATAATAATAATTTTTAAAAAACCCATATCTAGGTTTGTCTAACTGCCTTTCTCTCATCACCTCCTTCTGTTTCTGGGTACTCAAATAAATCAAAACTTCACCAAAAAGCTAAATGAAATTCATTGAAGATAATACACATATTTTATAAGTTAGCTGTTATCTTTTGAATTGGATATATATAGACTAACTTAAATTCTTCATATGCTAAAAAAAAAAAAATAGAAAACATTCCCACAGATAACTGATTACAGTCAGGTGAAATCATCACTGTCATCATTTAGTAAATGCACACAGTAATTTTTCCATTGTATTTATCGAAGGTTTTATTTTATAATCAAATTTATACTGCACTGTTTTGCTACCATTTTACTCACAGTATGTTGATTCCAGAAGAAACCAAGCATACTTTGAGAAATCTGTAAGAAACTTGCTACTGAAGACAATGCACTTGGCTACCAATAAAGAAATGGAAAAGGGCAGAAAAGAGATTAAAAGAAATGGGGAAAAAAAGAGATAAAAGGAAGGAGAAAAAGAAGACTTTTTTAAAAAAAAGGAAGGAGAAAAAGAAGACTGCAAACCTTGCAAAAGAATTCAAGACATAATATTTAATTAGAACAAAGTCTACAGCAATCTTACAGTTCAGCATATGAAATTTATTTATGCTACCCTTGCAAATTATCTAGTCAGCTAAGTGAAAACCAAGGAAAAATCAAGAGTAAAAATATATAATACATCATTTTACTTAACATGCATTGGGCAGCATATGGTGAGCAATTGTACTGTGCATAACTTGTTCTGTATAAATTATTATCTCTATTATTATTATCTTCCCTGTTCTACTAAACTTTGACTCAACCCATGAACTTTCGGGTTTTTTCCAGTTTGCTCACCCATGCCACTGGGAGTGGGAGTAAGCAAGGGGTTGTGTGGTGCTTAACTGCCAGCTGGGGTTAAGCCACAGCAGCAGCCAAGTATAAAAACAGCACTAACTCTAAATAAAATCAGAATTGCTTCAATTGTTTTAAGAAATCATAGCAGGAAAATCAATCCTATAATAAAATTTACTTACAAAGAAATACCATTAAAATTGGTAAAAGTAGAATTATTCTTTTTCAACCTTATACAATAAATAAACAAACCGCCTCTTCTAAAAAACATACTGAAATTAGGTGGATTTTCCTATTTACAGGGGACATGAAATGAATACATCAGTTAAATGTTAAAAACACAGGGTCTTCTACATAGTTTGATTTACTACTTTGCTGCAAACATTATGCCAAGTAGTCAACAAAAATGCTTCACAATCAAGAAAAAACTGTTTTCTTTCAGTTATTATACAGAAGCTAAACAGTGGAGCGAAGAGTGATAAAATTACATGACCAACCATATAAAAACTCTGGTATTTGCCACTTTCAGGCACTTCTGTAACTCTGCAAATAACATGGTCCAACTGTTCATTTAAAAGGAAAAAAATTCCTGCACTTAGGAATTCAGCTTTCTAAAAATTACGTATTCTTTTAGGTAAACCACCATTCATTTTAACTAAAATAGATATGCTAAGATGAGCTGGGCCCCAAAGAGAAATAAGCAATCTCAAATCCCATCACAGACAGCTGAGGGCTGTCACATTAGAAAAGACTTCTCTAATACGGTGTTTTTAATGGTTTACACATAAATTGAGTTTTCAAATAGTTTAAACAGTTGCTAGTAAAAAAATTTATAATTTCCAACTGTGGGTTTCAAAAGAACTCGAGTATCCTTACCCTTCTGGAAGGCACCAGGTTGAGGCAATAACCCAGCACCAAGAAACCTGATCTCAGTGAAGCATCAAACCATTTTTGTGCATGTCATGGAAGCAGCATACTAAAGGCAATAAAATGAACTATCAACAGCTCAGGCCACAGGTTAGGATACATGACAGAACTTGAATGAGGAATGTCATACCCAATCCAAATACACTTAGCACTGAAGAGAACAGATATCACATCCTTCAGAACAAACACTTGAAAACCAAAGCAAAACAATCTCAGGGCTGATTTTTCATATCACCAGCTTTCATCAGAGCCTTAATAGCTCTGGCCCTCATCTCAAGCTCGAGAAGCTCCAGCTGCTGTGCTGATGGCTGAACATCTTCTGATGGAGGAACAGCTAAGGTTTCTGCTTTGGTCTCCTTTGGACTGGATTCTGCCAACCCCAGAATCTCATTCACACTTTTTTCAATGTCTTTCTCAAGGTCATCTATCTGACCAGCTTCACTTTTGACAGTAATTTCTTGCATGTCTGGGCAATCTTCTTCATTGCATGGGCCTTCTATGTCACTATCATATGCATCTGCATTTATGCTGAGGACATCACTATCTTCTCCCTTGCCTGGAACACAAATGTAAAAATCATAGTCACAGAACCATTTTTCTTTCAATTTCTGAAATTGCTTCTACTTAAAGTGTTTATCTGCAGATTAAGAGAGTGGCAAAAAGATCTATGAATTCAAGACTACTAATTCCTCTTATTTTCCCCCTCCAACTTTTAAGGCTGATCCAATTTAGACAAGTGTTAATGCAATTTTTATGCCAATTTAGAATATCTAGTATGGTAAAGCAGCAGTACCAGGAGAAGGATATTACAGTCAACCACAGTACTAAAATTAACAGAAACTCCCCTTATAGTACAATTATTCAGAATCCATCAAAAGTACTTAAATGTAGTTGGCTCAGTAAAAACATGGAGAAAGTGTACCATTGTCTTATAATGCTGGCTAAAAGTTGGAGTTCATTAAAAAAAATAATTAGAAGAGGCAGTGCAATAAAATAAAAGCAAAACTAACAGAATGTGAGTGACTGTTCTCACAATTTGGCTGCCTGCAAATAACTGCTTTTGGCACAGTGGCCTCAGAAATTATTAGCCCTTTCCCAACCTTTCTATCTGTGGAAACTTACAGTACGATGGCTCCTGTTTAAAATGAGGAATTTATAGGCAGATGACAGTACATTTACTGATGCTAAAGGCTTTATAATTGCTTTTGGTAGTACCACTATACCAAGATATGGCTGTGTTCCCTGTTAATGAGTAATGATGGTATAAAGATTTGTGGTTTTGAAATACACATGATTTCTTACCATGAATATTCAAAGAAAGTGTACATTCCTATGCAAGCTACTTTAGTCTATAATGATCCACTATATATCAAAAATTTACTTGCTTTAATAGATATTCAGACAGTATTACAAACCTATTTTTTTAAATTTTTTAAATTCTCCTTTAAATATATAAAAGAGCATGAATTCAGGGGAGACAAATTCCTCTCAGTACTGCATAGAGACAGGATTAGTGGCAATGGATGAAAATTGTAACATATAAAATTCCATTAGACACATGAAAACTTTTTTACTGTGAGAGTGGCCAAACACAGAAGCAGATTTCCCACAGAGACCCCATTCTTGCACACATTCAAAACTGGTCCTGAACACATGGTCCTGAGCAACCTGCCCCAGCTGAGCTGCTTGTGCCAGGGGCACTGGATTCAATGACCTCAAAACAGCCCTTCTAACCTAAGCCATTCTGCAACTCTCTGATTCTTACAATTAGTATGTTGGCATCTGGCTTTGAAAGGCTGCCTTTAACCAAACTTAGATTTTTGTTTTGGAATTACTAGTTTCACCCATCCTTACCTTTGGTTCCTGAACCTCAAAGCTGAGGGTAGAAGTACAGATGTGCAAGAATTGCTCATCAACAACTAAACAACCAATATACTGGAAACTCAAGTACTTCCTCTATGAACTACTCTTTTTCATTATCAGGCAATCAGAATCCTGCTGATTTTCAAATTAAAAAAAAAAACCCAAAACATTGATTATGCAACCTACCACAGCAGGGACCTTTGATTTTAATGCCTTTAACTAATCATCTTCCTATCACTGGGTTTTTTGCTCAAGATGCTTGTATTTGATGTCTTACTGTTGGAAAACTTCAGGAAATATTTTTTAAACAATTTTCTCAGTAAGAATACTCCTTTGATATGGGTTTCAGACCCAATACAGACAGTTCTCTTCCCTTTTACAAAAGAGTAAAGCACCTCTGAAACAATATTTTTAGTCTTCATTTCACACTACTATTGTTTCAGTGACTTATTATAAAGGAATTATTTTTATATGCAGCAAAAGGAATGTGAAACTGTTCTTGAAAACACAAGACTGAGGTGATGAACATCATGATTGGTACTCTCTTCAACTTTTGTGCAGAGCCCTCACATAGGTGGAAGTTCTGTACAAATGTGAGCAATAGAGTATGGCTTAGAAAAACAGTTTTATTTATTGTTAAAAATCAGTTTAACCAGCAACCCTAAAAAAGTCAAGTGTTACTTTGTCAGGGAAAAGAAATAAGGTTTTATAAAAACATTAATTGGGAGGCAGGTGGGAAGGTAGATAGGAAGACTGGTGGGAGGGCAGGAAGGTGGGAAGGCAGGAAAAATAAAATCTCAAATTGGTTTTATAAACAATAAACATTTAAAAACATAACTCCAATGACTTTTTTTAATTCAGTATTAAAGATGTTTGTCCTATATGCACTTTAAAAAAGTTATTAAGGTATTTACCCCTGATCACAGGCTATGATTTGTCACAGCAGGTATATCCCAACTTATGAATACTGCATGTTACCCTAACTGAGAATGTGCTCCTGATTTAGGTTCTTACAGTTATCAACCCAGTATCTCACTGGCTTACTGAATTGCAAAAACTGGCATCATACTGGTAAAAGCAGCACATACGGTAAAATATATAGCTAACATACGTGGCACCTCCATTTTCTATTCAAAGCTGTCAATAAAGTAAATTCAGATATGGAAAATGTAGAACAAGATATATAGATGAAGATGATATAGATGAAGTTTATAGAGTACTTTTTGATCTTGATTTTCTGTAACATGAAACACAATTTTCAAGCAATAAAAAATGAAAGCCTGAAAACATCACAAATTATTATGAAGCTGTGAAAAATCCTCCTCACAACAGCATGTATAAAAAGTACTCCTAAGAGTACTCCTAAGAGATGAGCATACCAGTCTTTCTTCAATCCTAAGCAGTTTTACCCTGTTTCTACTGTGACAGTAATTTGGAGATTAATATTTCTCTTTCAGGTACAGTTTTACCTGTTTCGCTTACTATTAAACCAATTTTGAACACTCTTCTTTCAACTCTACCTTGCAAGATATAAATTATGTGAAAGAGCAAGAGAAATGGGAATCAACAGAATTAAGAAACAGAAATTCTGTCTTGCTGCAGCACTGATGGGTATTTAAATAACATGCTGCTCAACCAAGCAGCATTCCCATGGATGAAAAAACATCAATGGACTGATCATAGTCATCCTACTTCATGGCCAAAGAGAAACCAGGTGTGGCTGGGATGGAATTAATTTTCTTCACAGCAGTGTGCACAGTGCTTAGTTGGGGATTTCTTCTGAAATAGTATTGATAACACTGTGATGAACAGTGCTTGCACAGCCTCAGGGCTTTCTTTGTTTGCTTCTCACTCTGACCCCAAACAGGCCAGGGATGTGCAAAAGGCTTGGAGGGAAACACAGCCAGGACAGGTTAGCCTGCCTAACCCATGGGATATTCTCTGCTGGAGTACACTGTGCACACTGAGAGTCATTCATGTTTGTCCCAGAAATAGTAGTGAGCAGGAAGCTGGGAAAAGCCTAATCTGGTTCCATTCAGAATATGGAATCTCCAGAACAGTGTAATACTGTGTTCATATAATCTCATTGTCCTACAGATACTTAATTAACTGATGGGCTTTATTTCCTTCTACTGCAGTTGTAATTTTACACACACAGTAATAAAGATCATTGTTGGCATTTCTCATTACTTTTTTCATAACTTTTTTCTTCAGCTACAGTTGCAAGATGTATTTTAGCACATGTAATTCTGGTTTTTAATTTTATTTTATCCACCTTTGCTTATTCGCTAATTCTCTCTTTTCTCTCCATAGCATCAGAGGCTGCAGCACAGCAGAATGATTAGTTATATTTTCAAATTTATATTGAGATCCTCAAAACCTAACATCTTGAGTGGAGACACTGTTGTAGTCCAAAGCCATCATGTAGTCCAAAGTCTATTTTACTGTGTCATAAACAACAACAATAAGGCAATCACCTAAGAGTCATCAGTTCCCTTTGATAATACAAACTTGGAAGAGATCTTCAGGGAATCAGCCCATTCCAAGATCACTCCATGTAGTACAGCAAACAACACATAAGTGAATCCTCAAAAAGCCATAACAACCTGTTCCTAAAAGTTCTGAAGATTTTATTATGACCCGTCTCTATTTAATTCCCTCCAGTAATTAACTCATTAAAAAAAAATAGTTTCATGAAGTTACTCCAAGAGACACACAATTCTGAATTGTGAAAAGTGAGTTGCAGGAAGCAAGTAATATTAGATCTTTGCAGAAGTGAAATACAGCTTATAAAAATTTGAAACATTCTTTGATTGGAAAAGCTATTTCTGATGTTACTGCCTACAGCTAGTTCAAATGAAAATAAACAGACTGAGACAGAAACACCTACAACTACAGTATTTCATACAAAAATAATACTTGCAGTTGGTGCTGATTTAATGATTAGAATAAAACAAATACTGCTGCAGGTAAAGACTGTTTCCTGACACAGTAGGTATTCAACTGCTAGCTCACCTGCTTTCGCATTTTCCATTCTGCCAATCGCTGTTGTACCTGAATGTCTCACCCACTACATTTTTTTTCATTTAAACAGAGAAAATCTACAAGAAAAAGCATTCGTCCTCAGAGATTCAAAGACTCAGTGTGTATTTTCAGTAAGCTGCTTTGCAGTTCTGCAAACCTTACACCATCTGATTTCTAGAAGGATGATTCTCTGTGAGAGCAGCTACTGTTCAAATGAGAGCTATTAGTTAAATGCAGCTGGTCACTGCCCAACATAAAGACAACAAAGCCTTCCCCTTTCTTTACTACATACCTTGTTTTGCCTCCTGACTTTCCATCTTGTTTTCGTCTCTCAGAGAAGAAGTAGAGTCTATACTGTTGTCCTGCCTAGAAACAAGTAAGACAGCATTGTAATGCACATATGTTACAGTTTCAGAGAACTTTTCTAAGAAAAACTTACCTTACTAAAGAAATAATGTGGTGGTAACCCAATAGGCCAGCTACAGTGTGAATAATGGGAAAAGAAATGCAAGAGTGCTAATCTTAGCACCCCAGAATGAGCTTTTTTTCACTTTGCCTATCAATAAACAAGCATAAAGTAGATCTTTCCACTGGTCTTTAAGAACAACAATCCTCACTGGTAGCCTCTCCTTTATATGACATTCTTCTCTCTAAAGCTCAGAATACATTGCTATACAGTTAAATGATTTGGGAAAAAAAATTATAGTTTCAGTTATATTCAAATGCTATATAGTGTTGTCTTTTGAAATTAAGAAGCTATTTCACTATTTTCATGAAGCTACTATTGGTGATGGTATTGAAGTTACCATCACCATCCATCTCTCCTACATCACAATTTTAAAAGATTTGCAAAGTGTCAATTTTTAAAACAAATGTATCAACCGTTAAATTGTAATCAATATCCACATTTCTTCATTTGATTTTTTTTTAAGATTTCTGCCCCTGACCCATAAGGTTTCAGTTGCTTTACACAAGGAATAGTGAAGATATGCTTCTGTGAAATGTTCATATCCTCCAGACATTCCACATTTACTAGTTATACAAAATGTGAAAATACTGTGAAGAAGGAAGGTGAAGGGACCCAGAATCACAGGGAGAGTTCAACTGCCATGTTTAGTGAGAATTTTGACAGCAGAATCGCCAGTTTCCTACTCTGAATGTCAATGCAGCGTTGGTTTCATAAATACTGATATGGAATCAATGCAACTACCGTTCCTGTGGGAGCTAAAAACACTGTAAAAGGGATAGAAGTGTTCTGATATCACAGATGTAAATATAATGACTTTAACAACTTGCTTTTAGTAATGGCCTGAAGGCTTTTCCTAAAATTGAATACAGATCTATTTTCCCCAAGATCTCAAAACTGTATTTTTTTCTGGTGTCCAATAGCTATGTCAGGCGGAAGATCACTGCAATACTTCTAGCCATATTTCTGAGAAAAAATTACTTTGATTGCTATTCCCTTTTCTGTAGTAGCAAAGGCTACAAATCAATAGACTCTTCTGTCTCTCCCACTTTTTCTGCCCATTGCAACAAAAATGTGTATGTATGGTAGGACACAATAAATTATTAAGGAGAATGTTCCCTTTTCAGAGAAACACAGCACTTGAAAAAGACAGTAATTACCTTCACCTTAGGTAAGTGAAGAGAAGTGTTCTGTCAAATGTCTTTATTATAAAGTAGGAACAGACTGTGATGCATTTGATGCATTTTTCGCAGAATTCAGTGGTATGTCTGATTGCTGTTTTCAGTGGAGTGACTGAATATCAGTCTGCTTTCTTTCCTGGAAAACTCAAGTATTGTCCCAGCCTCCTAATGTCTGTTAGATATTCCGTTCCTAGGCAGGACTTAAAGAGATACCAACTAGTTGTTCAAGATACTAAACCCATCAGAAAATTATTTAAACTTTGCTTCTTCACAGACAGAGTTTGTTCATTTATTTTCAACTTCAGTCATCAGTGTTGTACTTCGAAGGCCAGAAGTGTTGCAAGACAAATCACTGCCCTCTCCTGGCAGATGCAGAGTAAGCCTAGAATTCAACAAATGAAATCATGTCTGCACCATATGATGGTTTAGACATGTAAACCAGAATCTCAATCTTTCTGCTTTCATGGGGGAAAAGAACACCATGACATTGTCGTGGGTTTTGCGCACATACACACAAAACCATGGAGTTCACAGTTAAGTGAGACCTACCTCAACTGCTCCTCTACTTTGAGACAATATTCCTTGGCAGCGATATTTCCCCACCCACCCTCATTCCTGAGTGGGGTTAGGCCAGATTCCAGCACAGACCACCATATATATCTGTCCATGATGCTGTCACAGCACACCCTCCCAGAAATTTCAGGTTTTCCTCTCCTGTCCCTTGCCAAGGCTTATCACAAACAGTTCTCCATTGTCCTGTCCTGTCCATTATGATTAATGGTGAAGTCACCATGAGAACCAAGTGAGGAGCAGAGGAAAACATCAAGCAGAGGAATCCTGGTAACTTCATCAGTTCAGCTGGATCATTCTGCCCAAATTGCTCCTAGGGTTTTGAAAGCAAAGCAACCAGCCCATATTCTGAGAATGAAACCTAGTAAGAGCAGTCAGCTAGAGAAATTGCCTTACAAACTGAAGGGTGTTCTGTCTGAGGGAGTGATGGGGTTTGAACAAGATGCTGGAAAATAGCACTGCAGGACTGCATGAAACACACTAGTGATGTTTTTAAGAGGAGCATAGGAGCGTGTAAGGCAGTATGGGATGTTTAGAGAAGAACCAAAGGTGAGAAAAGGGACAGATCAAGATAGAAAGTAAAAAAAATATATATAAAAGACCCACAGAGCATAAATAAGTTCCTGGTCAGAATACTTGTCGGATCAAGCCCTGGTCACCACAGTCTATCCGAACTTCTCATTGAATTCTATCACAAGCTTTTTTTCCAAATGAGGGGATACTAATCACTACATATATGTGCATCCATGTGTGTGTGTGCAAGTGCCACCAACTGCAAAGGGGACCCAGGGTCCCAGGGGCCTGCAGGACTGCTGGCAGAAACTAGCAAGAATGGAAAAGTGCACACCTCCTCAGGGAACTTCAATGTCATGCATCAGGGTGCATGCAGATGCTTATAAATCCCAAAAAAAACCTCAGGCTAGTCTAGCCAGCAAGCAGAATGAGAGGCCTGGGAGTGAGGTACTAAATAAACTCAGAGACCAGAGGCCAAATTCCTGAAAGAGCCTAGACTGCAAGCAGACAAAATGAGGAACCCATAGCTCCACCAGATACCCAAAAGACCAACAGCATGTCAGCTACCAGGGATCATTTTAGATCTGCACCAGATATCAGAGAGGCCTTTGTGTGCAAGGAGGTCTAAGTGGCACCAGACTCTTGGCCAAAATAAGGTTGTGACACACCCTGCTTATCACTAAGAGCAAAAGCTGCTTAGGCTGCCTCTATCCTATCCTTCCTCACACATGCTTCATCATTTTGGACTGAGTAGTAATCTCTGCACTGGACAGCCATGGGTCATGGGAAAGTCTGACCTTGCATGAATGGCATACAGGCAAGGAAATACACATCTCTAGTATCACCTTGATCTCTGATGCCAAATTTCACTGAGGATTATAATCACCTCTTGGAGAGAAAATCTGCAGTGACCACTATGGTTCAATCACTGGCTGTTAAATCACCTACACACATTTTAACAGCTATGTTAAATAATTATCAATTGAAAAAAATCCCACATCTGAACTTGCTGTAAGATTTCCTCCTGTTGCTTTGATATTATCATTGATAACTGCAAAATCATGTTCCTTTAAAGACTACCTTCTATGAGCAAAATAATTTTTATAAACAAAAAGTATGTTCGCAGCACATTCTTCTTTTTCAGGCTTGGACAGTATTGATGGTGAATTTTCAATAGTTTGCCGAGTAGGTGAGCATTCTGCACCATCTTGTGGCCAAGCAGAAGCATTTCAGATCGTAATTCAGTTTTGCTCACAACTTCTTAACCTTACTGAATCTGTTTGTTAGTAAGAAATATTTTTTCCTAATTACCTATAATCAAAACGCAGTGCAGAAACTTAATGCCCTCTTCTTTCTTGCATGCTACTAAGCGACCACAGTAATGAGGAGCTCCCTCTTTTTATCAGTCTTTAACTCCCTCAGTATAAAGTTGATCTTCCAAGAGATAAAAGTCAGCATTTATTTTTTAATAGTACAACACTTGCCCAGTATGTTATTTTCCACCAGAAAGCAGCTATTAGCCTGTAGGTGGGAAATGCTGTAAATTTAAATTTTCCCTATGCTAGCTTTTCATGCTGGCATTTTCGAGATCAGTGTAATGCTTACCTGGACTCACACTGGATTCTGTTTTGCACATACAATACTATCTGCAGGCATCTGCATAGCTGTCAAAGAAACGTGCTTGAGGTTGATGTTGTAGCCCAGTTTCAGCAGATTATGCAGTGAAACAGCAGTGCAGGTTAGAAAAAGCTATACTGGTCAGAGGAGTAGACAGCTAAGTAGTAGGACAGTAATACAGCAATGCTGGTGGCTGGGATTCAAAGTGTCAGTAGTAATTGGAAGTGGTAATTCCAATTGTCAGGAAGGACAGGACAAGTTTTGTGACAGAAAAAATGTACTGGACTAGAAAGACAGTCTGACAACATGGGGATGCAGTCAGGCTGATGCTTACAAGGCTTTTAATTGTTTTTAAGAAACATTAACTTAAATCTCCAGAGTGAGGCTTGAGATCAGGTTCTCTGCTACTCTTGACACAAAGATGATATATGTACCTTCCTAAATTTAAATTTGCCTTTGCAGTTCTAAGTCTGAAAAAATATTTTTGTCAGTCTGAAGTCCTCACAAGCTCCCTTTAATTTTTTGTTCCAATTGTGTTTCTTGTTAACATAAGAAATGTTAACATAGAAACAGGAACAAAAATCTGAGAACTGCACAGTCAAAATTCTACACAGAGCTTACAAGTAAATGAAGCATAACTACTATGGTAACAGCAGTTTCCAGTTATTGGATAACATAGGCCCTGCTGCTTCTGCTCTTCTGCATGCTTATTCCAGGACTTCAGTGTTTAACCCAGAGGAATCTGGTGACAAAGTAATAGACCTACATACTAACAGGAGTATATGAATCTTTGACAGAGATTAAATTTAGGGAAACCCCAGTACTTCCTCTTCTGGTGAGAGAATGAGCATATGTGCACCAGAAGAAGGAAGATTCAATTTATAGATACGATACTATCCAAAAGCTTCATCTAAAGATCTGTATCTTGCCATCTCCCCCATATTTGGAGAAATGTCTCTAAATCCCTGCTAGTTTTAGAGTTGCAGATGGAAAGCAGGTCTTTAGAGACAGGTAAGTATTTATGTATTTTGGGGTAAAAAAAGACACAGCATTAACTATGCCGTTATAAAAAGGCCTGAATGTTTTCATACACTTGTAACTTCCTTCAGGTGTATTGATCTAAGCTTTCTGTATTCCTACTGATATGTGGACACTGGTAAGGTACAAGCTTGTAGAATTATTTTATTATTCAAGAACAAGGTTGAAAGAAATAAACTGATGCTTCCAATCTGTAAATAAGTCTTTAGTTAGAGTAAGACTTGCTATTTATATCTTACCTTCCCATATTTACATGTCCAAGAAAACAATAAAAGCAGAATTTAAAACAAAAAAGCTTTAATATTGTACTATTAATAGAATGCAGAAAGAAGTAGTCATTTATAAGAAAACCACAAGTAATGAAGACAAACTAGGAAGAACCAATAGTGAGAATTTAAGCAAAGAAACTGCCTTTTTAAATCTGGAAAGTCTTTTTTCTTCCCAGGGCAAACAAATTCACCCATTTAAACTCAGATGATAATTAAAAGCATATTAATGACTACAACAACCGAAATTTCACTTCGCAGTGCGGTTTTCACTATTTTGTCACTGCTGCATCTTTAGCCTCCCTGCCTACAGACTGCTGTGTTGCTGTTCTGGCTAAGTTTTCTGCAGTTTTGCATACTTGCATTTATAGTTATCCACACACAGGTTATAAAAAAGTTAACTTAAATGCCTAAAGAGTAGAATGATTTAGCAAAAAAAGGCTTGTGACATTTTACTGTGGTAAAAGCATAATAAAGCTCTACTCACTAAACACTAAACTTCATGATAGTAGATCCTAATTTCCAGATTTCATCTATTTCTTCCTAGCCTTTACTCCTCTGTCATTTAAACAGCTTTTCCTTAGTGGTTTTTATTGAAATTGGCACACCACTGAATCTATGTGTTAAGGTTCTCAGAAAACATCCATGTGCGTAGCATGCTTTTCTTTCACTCACTGCACTAAAAGGAAATCCCCCAATTCCTCCACTGAAATGCCTTACCTGCCCAGTTTGGAAGGGTCTGAAATATTAAAATATCAGGGGGAGGGACTGAGCTACAAAAAACAGGGGCACCTCAGCCATTCTCTTCACCAAAGGATACAATCTGCTCTGTAACCTTAATCAATATCTCTCAGTTTCTCATGCTTCTTTACATTTATTCTTGATTTTGCTGTCCGTTACTGCTCACATCTTTCTCATCAGCAACATACTGTAAGCCAGCGTGGTGGGGTTTTGCTAACTGCAGCAATGGTTAAAGAATGGTTAAATCATATAATTTCTCCAGAACTCAAAATCCTGGGGGATTTTTCATGGTTTCCTGAGCCAACAATTTGTCTTCTCATTCTACTTAGAAGTTCAATGGCAAAACATCAATTACTCAGACTCCTTTACATAACGAGATCTGACGTTTAGTGTAGTTTTTTTATTTTTTGTTTTGCTTTCTTAAATAGCAAGAAGAAAGCAATGCCCAAATTAAGAAAACTAGACAACATAAATGGGTGCATTGACACCATTCACACGTTATGATGGCAACAAATAGCGAAGGGCGGAATACAGACACAAATCAGCTCACATGGAACTCTAGAAAAAATGTCAAAGGCTATAAAAACTGTACTACAATAAAACCTTCACTTTAGTATCACTCCATTTTCTAGTGTATTTGTGTCATGAGACGTGAGCAAGGAAAATAAGTTCATTCAATAACTTCACAAATTGTTCTGAGTCAAAGACAGAATCTGAACTCAGGTCTCTGATAAATCAAAAATAATGATCTAAATGTGAAATTCTTACCATCACTACCTTTCCCACCCACTTGATCCTAGTGTTGTTTTAACTAACCCAACAGTGGTGTATTATCTTGTGTTGTCTCAGCATGTTTATTAATTTTGTGCACTGGGCCTGTGGACCAGCTGTAATCAGGTCAGCTTTTTATTTCATCTTCTGTGAGCAAGTTGGGCTCCTAACATTTGATACACTGTAGCTTATACCTAGTAATCTTCTTTTCCCTTTCTCTGCTTCTATACTGTCAGAAAGTTCATATATTTAACAGAGAAGTGACTTACACAAAACTTGTCTTTAAAAAACAAGTAACTATTTTTAAAAGGTAAGACATGTTTCCATTTACAAAAGTGACTGATACCCACCCAATAAACCAGAAGCCTCTGTTCTTGAAACTCTATTGACATTCAACTATAACCCTAACAGAGAACTTGGTAACAATTGAGTGTCATTGCTGCTTCAACTGGGGCAGGAATGAAGGACCAGAAGGAAGAGCAGAAGAGGAAGGGCATGACCCAGATGAACTGAATCACAGAATCATAGAATCGGCTGGGTTGGAAGGGACCTCAGAGATCATCAAGTCCAACCCTTGATCCACTACCACTGCAGTTACCAGACCATGGCACTGAGTGCCACATCCAGTCACTTTTTAAATATCTCCAGGGACGGAGAATCCACTACTTCCCTGGGCAGCCCATTCCAATGCTTGATCACCCTCTCCATAAAGAAATTCTTTCTAATGTCCAACCTAAACCTCCCCCGGCACAACTTAAGACCATGACCTTTTGTCTTGCTGAGAGCTGCCTGGGAAAAGAGCCCGACCACCCCCTGGCTACACCACCTCCCTGGGCAGCCCATTCCAATGCTTGATCACCCTCTCTGTAAAGAATTTTTTCCTAATATCCAACCTAAACCTCCCCTGCCAGACCTTAAGTCCATGCCCTCTTGTCTTACTGGTAGCTCGTTGGGAGAAGAGCCCGACCCCCTGGCTCCAACCTCCTTTCAGGGATTTCTAGAGAGTGATGAGGTCTCCCCTGAGCCTCCTCTTCTCCAGACTGAACACCCCCAGCTCCCTCAGCCCTTCCTCACAGCACTTGTGCTGGATCCCTTCACAGCCTCCTTGCTCTTCTCTGGACCTGCTCCAGCACCTCAATCTCCTTCCTAAACTGAGGGGCCCAGAACTGGACACAGGACCCAAGCTGTGGCCTCCCCAGGGCTGGGTACAGGGGAAGAATCCCTTCCCTGGACCTGTTGGCCACGCTGTTCCTGATCCAGGCCAGGATGCCATTGGCCTTCTTGGCCACCTGGGCACACTGCTGGCTCATGTTCAGCTTCCTGTCGATCCAGACTCCCAGGTCCCTTTCTGCCTGACTGCTCTCAGCCACTCTGTGCCCAGCCTAGAGCTCCCCATGGGGTTGTTGTGGCCAAGGTGCAGGACCCAGAACTTGGCCTTGTTGAACCTCATCCCGTTGGAATCAGCCCAACTCTCCAGTCTGTCCAGGTCCCTCTGCAGAGCCCTCCTGTCTTCCAGCTGATCGACACTTCCCCCCAGCTTAGTGTCATCTGCAAATTTGCTGATGATGGACTCAATCCCCTCATCTAAATCATCAATAAAGATATTAAACAGAACTGGGCCCAACACTGATCCCTGGGGGACACCACTAGTGACCGGATGCCAACTGGATGCAGCACCGTTCAGCACCACTCTCTGGGCCTGGCCCTCCAGCAGTTCCTAACCCAGCGCAGAGTGCTCCTGTCCAAGCTGTGGGCTGACAGCTTTTTCAGGAGAATGCTGTGGGAGACGGTGTCAAAGGCCTTGCTGAAGTCCAGGTAGACCACATCCACAGCCTTCTCCTCATCCACCAGGCGGGTCACCTGATAATAAAAGGAGATCAAGTTGGTCAGATAGGACCTGCCCTTCCTAAACCTGTGCTGGCTGGGTCTGATCCCTTGCCCATCCTGCAGGTGCTGTGTGATTACACTGAGGATGATCTGTTCCAGAACCCTGGCAGGCACTGAGGTCAGGCTGACAGGCCTGTAGTTTTCCGGGTTCTCCTTCCGGCCCTTTTTGTGGATTAGCGTGACATTTGCCAACTTCCAATCATCTGGGATGTCCCCAGTGAGCCAGGACTGTTGGTAGATGATAGAGAGAGGCTTGGCGAGCTCTCTTCTGCCAGCTCTCTCATTACCCTTAGGTGGATCCCATCTGGCCCCATAGACTTGTGGGGATCCAAGCAGCTCAGTAGGTCACTGACTGTTTCCTTCTGGATTACAGGGGAGCTGTTCAGATTCTTGTCACCTTCTACAAGCTCCAGAAGCCAGCTGTCCTCAGGACAACCTGTCTTCCTGTTGAAAACTGAGGCGAAGAAGGTGTTAAATACCTCGGCCTTTTCTTCATCTTTGATAACTATATTCCCGCCCATGCCCAGTAGAGAATCGAGGTTTTCCCTGCCCCTCCTTTTGCTATTGCTGTATCTGTAGAAGGACTTTTTGTTATCCTTCACAGAGGTGATGAGATGCAGTTCAAGTTGTGTTTTTGTCTCTCTAATTTTCTTTCTACAAAACCTAACTATATTCCTAAATTCTTCCTGAGTAGTTAGCACTTTTTTCCATAACCAGTAGGCTCTCTTCTTTACCCTAATTTCTTTCAGAATCTCCCTGTTCAGGCAGACCGGTTGTCTTCCCTGCCAGCTCGCCTTTTGGTGCACTGGGACAGCCTGCTCCTGTGCTTTCAAAACTTGCTTCTTGAAGTACTTCCATCCCTCCTGGACCCCTTTGTTTTCAAGGGCTGTTTCCCAGGGTACACTCTGGACTACTCTTCTGAATAGGCCAAAATCTGCCCTCCAGAAGTCCAACATAGATGTTTTATTGATGGCCCTCCTTGCATCCCTGAGTATTGAAAACTCTATTATTTCATCATCGCTTTGTCCCAGATGTCCACTGACCACCACATCTCCCACCAGCCCCTGTTTGTGAACAGGAGGTCTAGCGGGGCTCCATCCCTGGTAGGCTCATTTACCAGCTGGAGCAGGAAATTATCCTCTATACACTCTACCAATTTCCTAGACTGCCTCCTCTCTGCTGTGTGGAGTTCCCAGCAGATGTCTGGAAGGTTAAAGTCACCCACGTGAACAAGGGCTGACGATTTTGAAACATCCGCCAGCTGCTTGTAGAATAATTCATCACCCTCATCCTCCTGATTGGGTGGTCTGTAACAGACTCCCACCAGGATATCAGCCTTGTTGGCCTTCCCCCTGATTCTGATCCACAGGCACTCCACGTTATTATTACTGACTTCAACTTCTACAGAGCCAAGAGACTCTCTAACATATAGAGCTACCCCTCCACCTCTCCTACCCTGCCTGTCCCTTCAGAAGAGCCTGTAGACACCCATGGCAGCACTCCAGTCACGGGAGTTATCCCACCATGTTTCCGTGACAGAGACTACATCAGAGCTTTCCTGCTGCACAATGGCTTCCAGCTCCTCCTGTTTGTTGCCCATGCTTCGTGCATTGGTGTACATGCACTTCAGCTGGGCTGCTGGTTTGGCTCTTAACTTGGGCTCTCCACCCTTGGGCTACTTCCTGGAGAGCCCGGTTTCAATCCCATCCCCCTTCAAACCTAATTTAAAACCCTCCTTATCAGCCCCGCCAACTTATAGGCTAGAGTCCTTTTGCCCTTGCTAGATAGATGAAGCCCATCTGCTTTGAAGAGACTAGGTTTGATGAAATTTGGCCCATGGTCAAAAAACCCAAAGTTCCACTGGTGCCACAAGCCCCTTAGCCACTTAGTGATATGTTTTCCTATTACTCTCCTCATTCGTCTCTGCTACTGCAGGAATTGAGGCAAACACCACCCGTGCTCCTGACCCATCAACTAGGTGACCCAGTGCCTTGAAGTCCTTTTTAATTGTCTTAGTACTTCTTCCATTAATGTCATCACTGCCAGCCTGGACTACCAACAGTGGATAATAATCAGAGGGACAAACTAGCTGGGGGAGTCTCCTACTAATATCCCTCACCCGAGCCCCAGGAAGGCAGCAGACCTCCCTGTGGGATGGGTCCAGTCGACACATAGGGCCCTCAGTTCCCCTCAGAAGGGAGTCACCAACTACAACTACCCTTCTTTTTTTCTTTGTAGCTGTAGTTGTAACCTGTCTGGTAGTCGGGGGGCAAACAGGAGACCTTCCACACAGATCTTCCTTTTGTCTGTCCTCTGCCTGATTCTCTGAGTGCAGGGCCTCATATCTGTTCTCAAAGGGCACCTGGAGAGATGGTGGGGGTTGTGAGTGGATTCTATTGCCTCTCTGATGAGGAACCTGTTTCCATTCCCTCCCATCCCCCTGGTTTGCTCCAACTGCCTGATGGCAGAAGGGGCAGGGCTTCACCATCTCCTTCTGGACTTCTTTTGGGTTAGAAAGGGTGTGATTCCACCAGTCAATTTCCCTTTCACTGTCCCTAATACTTCTTAGTCTCTACCTCCTCCTTGAGCTCTGCCACCAGGCATAGTAAGCCATTCACCTGCTCGCATCGCACACAGACCCCACTCAGACTGTCCTCTGGTGCTAACACCAGGCTCAGACACTCTACACAGCCAGAGGCCTGAACAGCTACGTCCCTCTTGCTGTCCCTCTTAAAGGGGTTCCGTCTCTGTTGTCTTAACAGCAACACTTTTTGCTTTTTTGGAGACCATTGCTCCTTCAAGAGAGCTGGGAGGTGGCTGTGCCCCTCCTGCTTGCCCTGCCTGCACCAACTGCCACACTAACTGCTGGGCCACGTTCCTGTTTGCCTGCTCCGGGTCGCCGTGCTCTGGGTCACTGGTGCTCCTCACAGCTCTTTATATCCCTCTCGGCAGTGCTGGGTGACGCCCCCTTATCAGCTGATTGGCCTCACCTGAGACCACCAGAAGAAGGTTGTGCAAAAATACACAACTCACTGACTGAAGTGGGAGGGTGTTACTCAACCTGTTTTAGCTCAAAGTGGGTTAACCTAAACCTTATTACTGCACTTCTGCTGCTGGAGAGACACGTACACATGTTTAATTACAACTCAACTGATGGGTGGTAACACCACTATGAAACACAGTTATGTGCTCAAGACACATTAGTATTATAAAGTGACAAAGACACATTTCTAAGTTTAGATCTTGCTAGCTAAGATCAGCTAGCAAGCTCACCATCATTCAGATAACTCATCACATAATTGAGGATAATGCAGCTGGGTCTTTCAACATTGCATTTGATCATTTCTCATGAAAAATCCCTCTATTGTTGAGTATTCTTAAATTAAGATTTTAAGCGTTTTATCTTTTACTCACTGACTGACTGATTCAACTCCAGTCTTTTCTCCTCCATCTGCCTCCTCGTCCGTATCAGACTCGGCTCCAATCTTGCCTAGATATACACAGTTTCACACAACAAAGTTTAGGCAGGTAATATAATCAATGCTATGCAGTTATGATTACTCTTATGGGTTAACTCTATTGAAGTCAGCAGTTTTTCAAATGTAAAATAGATGTTCTAAAATCAGACTTGGTCAAAACCAAAAACCTTATTTTTGAGTGTTCTACTAGCCACATGGTTTGCATTTGTCAGTCACACTGTATTACAAAACAAACAAAAAAAAATCTCAACAATAGCTATTTCTAGTACAATACCACAGGCACCTAAAATAAAGCACAGGAGACAGAATTAACAGAAGGTACTGTGCAGCATTCAAGATTCAAGGAGTTCCACTTAACTAAGAAGACAGAAGTGTTGACAGATAAATTTTGCAATCTTCAAATATCAAGTTCAAAATATGGAAGTTCAAAAAGATAGTGGAAAGCTGCAAAATCATAGCCTTAATTCTATACATCACCGTGTGTCACAGCAGAGCAGAGAAATCTATCAGGAACCCTTTAGCTATACCAAATGCTCTACTACAATTGCTAATATAATGGAATTGGTGTTGCACTGTGTCTGACTTCTCCTGCAGTGAACCAGCAAGTAACTCAGTGTTAGGTTATTTAAAATAATGGATTTCAAGCAATACTTCTACACTCCTACCTTTGTTTTTTGATCAAGGCAAAAACTTTGCTCTTAGTTTAGGTATTAAAGAAAAGTAGCTACATTTTTTTCTGAATGTGTCCCTAATAGCTTCTAATCAATGGACAATTTTACTCAAAAATTCACAAGCAGCAATAAATACACGCACACACACACAAAATCATTATATATTAGTGCATACATGTATGTATATATATGTACTAATACATGTTTTACATATATACACATGCTAATAGTATGTTCATGTTTACATACTACACATATACTAACACACATTCTAACATATAATAATTACTTATTAGTGTATAAATGTGTAATGTGTGTATTAGTAGCTAGAAAAACTGAAAATCCAGTTTAAAAGCAGAATAATCTTTGCTGTACAGTGGTGCCTAAAAGTTTCATTCATACCTTCAAGTATCTTCAGCAGTTTTTTTTCAGATAACAGCTCCAACTGCTCCAAGCAAAGCTCTTTGATTTCATCCATGGAACAGTTCTAAGGAGACAGATAAGACAGACCACAAGCCACTAAGAATTTATGAGAACAGAGTAATTACGAATGTTAAGTAGTACTTCAGCTCTACTGAAAACAGATTGAAATTCCCTTCTCTATTCTGATCTGTATTGATGAACTACTGAAGAACACGAGGTAGATGTTTTAGATTTGACACCTACCAGAAATGGTGGGTTTTTTCTGGAAAATTAAGCAATATATCCTACCAGTTACTTATCCTATGGTTTGCAGTTATCACTACAGCTGCAATACTGAACAGTAAAAAACTGGGCCATGTGCAACAGCAAACAACTGTAGCCCTGATTATGCCTAATTCTCCATCTTTTAGGAGCAGTTGGATTACTGAATTAACTGCAAAGGCCAGAGCCAACTGTTGAATACAAGATTACAAACTGGAGCAAACACCACTACTGAAAACCCACCAATGGTTCTATACCAAAATAAACAAAATATAAGAAATATGTAAACTGATTCATTTCTCATGCTTGATGTACACCACATATTGTGACAGATTTATGGGTACTCCCATTACTTTCTCATCTGTCATACTACTTGGTGTCCTCTTGGTGAAATAAAGTGCTAATTTCACATTTTCAAATGAACTATGATACCACATACAAGTACCAAAAATAGGAAGTGCTGAGTGTATTGTAACATTCACAATCCTACTATAGGTCTAGTTCTACACCACCATGCAATTTCCTTTCAAACTCAATAATGCCTCTGCCTCCAGTTGCTCCAGAACTGTTTTCTTCTCCCAGAGAAACTTCTGCCAGAAAGAAGAGACTGTACACAATTCCCTACCTGTTTAAAGCAAGAAGTCCTGCCTCACTTACCAATATCACTCATAAATATAAAAATGAAAGACAGTTTGCAAATTAACAAAACCGACACGAATGGCATTTCTCCTGCAGTCCCTTCTGTACAGGCTGTTAGCCTAATTTATTTTTACCGTGTCCTGCAGTTCATAAGTTCTAAACCAGGAAAATTCCGGCAAGACTAAAGTCCATGGAAGTTACAGCTTCAGTGGCTATCAAGAGGCTTTACTGCCCTGTCTCAGGCATTAAGTTAACTCCAAACAAATAAATTCAACTGACACAAAAAGAAATCAACTTTTATTAACATATATGCATATTTATTAGTGACCAACACTACTGAATTTACTCCATGCAATCATGAAACTCCTCTTACATTCAACTAACAAGTACATATGGACCATACAGAAATAAGCAGTCTGCAGTTCAGCAATGGCTGAGCAGAGAAAAAAGGTGTAAGCTGCAATAAATATGTAAAATCTTAAAACAGTCTATTTCAGAGACTTGATTTAATCTTTACTGAAGAAATACAGAGGCATCTTTTAAGCAAAAATCCACTAGACTCAAAAGATTAATGAGCTTTGATACTCAAGTATGTAGAGTATATGAACAGAAAGTGTAATTCAGTACCTTTAAAATATCAGGCAGCATCTTCTGTAGTTTTTTCTCTCCTATGACACAAAAACACTGCTGAAGCATTTCTTCTTTGTCTGCAATGTAGAAACTGACAGGTTTGAGTGACACACTGAGATCTAATCCTCCTTCTTCTATATCACTTGGTTGTTCAGCTTCTTCCACTTTCTCTCCGGTTGGTACATTGCATTTTGCTTCCTAAAATCAAGGAGGGCAAGTACAATTTTCACATTTTGTAGTGAACCAGAGAAGCAGGATGCTGCTTAATTTGTGTTTGCAACAGTTTTCCTTTCAGAGCTGCAGGGCACCGCTTATGATGGACTCCTGAGCTTCAAAACAGTATTCTGGTCTGCACTGTAGAAGTTGAATTTGTGGTTACTGAGACAACTATTATGTCAGGAAATTTTAAAAGCTTCAAGAGGTATTTTATTATTAAGTGGAAAATATTATCTACAAATACCTAGCACCAGCTTAAACATAAACACATACTTTCAGTCAGAAGAAAACTTTCTCTCCTGATCTGTTGTGCAATTAAATCACTAATCTCATAATTTACAGCTATTCTGGAATGAAGGAAATTGGCACAGGCTTCTGAGAATAAAAGTGAGCTTCGTAGCTTCGTATCAGAAAATATATCTTCCGTACACCAGCAGAAGACCTCTACAGTTAAAAAAACAAAAACAAAATAAAAAACAACAACAACAAAAAAACTAAAACAAAGACAAACAAACAAAAAAAAAAAAAACCCAAACAAGCAAACAAACAAAAAAACAAACAAAAAAACCCCACAGCTAGCAAAACACTTTGACAGCCGTGTCACGCCAATTTCTGTACCCGAGCAGCAATACCTCCTAGCACAGACTCACCCTCCCGCAAGAACAAGACCTATGACTTGGGGCCCCCTCGGAGCTTCGGTTCTACATCCCTCGCACCTCGGGAAGCGCAGACCGACCTCCAGGGACCCGCACCGCGGCACTGCCCGCCGTCCCTCCCTCCTCCCTCCGCGATGCCCGGCACAGTCCGCTCCTCTCAGCGGCAGCAGACGGACACACCCTGACGGAAGGCAAACAGCCCTTCTTCTGCCGGTGCCACAGCCCAGAACCGGTGGCGGCCGCCTGTCCCCGCGGGGATGTCGGGGAGGGGAGGGCCCGGGGCAGGAGGGGAGAAAGCAGCGGCCGGAGCGTCAGAGCGCCCACCCTCCCCTCCTTCCCGCGCTACCTCCGCGGCAGGGTGGCTGGACTCGGTGCTCCGCCTCTTTCTCTCGCTGCCGCCCGGCCCCGGGGCTCCCTCCGGGCAGCAGGAGCGCGATCGCCGCCGCTTCTTCTCCTTGGCTGATTTCCTACCCGGCATCGCCCCCGCACCCCGCACCCCGCACGCCGCACCACTCCGGCGCCAGGCGTGCTTCCGGCAGCGCCCTGATAGGCGGCCCGGGAACGCGTCACCGCCGCTTCCGGCGTGGTGAGCGGTGCGGGGTTCGGTGAGAGGGCTGTGTGCGATTGTCCCCCGTGGGTGAAGCGGGGCTGTGAGCTGTCATTCGTGGGGAGTGGGCCCAAGCGCCTAGGAGGCCGCTGTACGGCTCCCCTCCGCAGGCGGGGTGGGGCAGAAAATCAGGCGGAAGGAAACTCTGGGATCAGGATAAAGGCGTTTAGTGAAACAAAAGCAAAGGGAAGCAAAAGGTTTGTTTCCTGACTTCCCATCAGCAGGTGGTGTCCTGCCCCTTCCAGCGAAGAGGGCTTCGTGCCGCGCCTCCTCCCGGTCCTCTCCGCCCCGGTCGCTGAGCAGGCGGCTCGCGGTGTGGATTGTGTCCCCGACAGCTTTTAGGTACCAACAGGCACAGCTGCGGGGAAAAATACCTCCGTCTCAGCCAGACCAAATGCAGTTCAATCCTGACGGCTATTCCCTGGCTTCCAGCCTGTTTCGTTCACTTCCCCTTGGCAGGTGTTTGGAACCAAAGATCTTGCCCCAAGCCTTTTGGAAACCCAAGTTTACAGGTATCCGGGTACCGGGTATTGTCTTTGTGCTCAACACCTGCCAAACACCCGAACAGATTTGTAAGCTGTTCTGCCTGGGGAAAAATTAAAAAAAAAAAAAAAATCTTCAGTGCTGATTTGTTAACTCTGTTCTCTTGCTTTAGAACTCTTACTTGCTTAGAAAATTGTCAGAGTTGCTGTTCCGAGCTCCTTTTATGAAGCTTTAAGCCAGAAGTTTACACATCACACTAAACACCTGGCTCTCATGTAACCAAGCCTCTGTCTCTAAATGTGTTCTTACCCATTTTGTTTATGTATTGCTAATTTTTATTGATAGGTGCTCCACTAAAAATGGTTTAACCATGGCAATATCCATAATAAATATCAAATATGTGTATCCCAGTGAATACTATTGTCAATCCATTTAGTTTTTCTGTGACATTTCATCAGTATAGCAGGAGGGTGCCACAAACTATTTTTGGGGTATGCAAACAATTAGGAGTCACAGCAGATTCCATTCAAGGCATCTGACTCTGTGCAGCCCAAAAAGACACTGATCAACCTTCAGCCACCAGTGCCAAGGTCACCTATACAAGGGAATGCGAACTAAAGAGGATAGCTGAAAATAAAGACCAGAGTAGAAAAACTGCATTGTTACACTGCAAGAATTTGTATTAAGAACTTTCTTTTCTGTGCAGAAGCATGCAAGAACTTTCTTCTTTATTTTATGCACCAAAATGTCCATTAGTCTTCCTTCTGAGTGCAGTTTGTTTTCATAGATTCATACATGTTGCCTTACAGTTTGGAATGTTCCAGATTTTGTTGGATCTTCAAACAGCATTGGTAGTACTTCCCCATTTCATGAGAAGTCCACTGAATGCAAGTTGCACAAAGCTGGTGATGATTTAAAGCACTGGTGATTTAGCAGAGTTTATTAAGCATGATCTTTTTTCCAGTAAATATGAGTCCCTGCAGTCAGAGAATGTGCAGTCACAGGGTGAGAGTTGAACCTGATTAGTCTGTATTGTTACATTACCTGGATGATAGATCTTCAGATTTATGATCATCAAATTACTGCTTCACTGTACTCTGAAGATGGCAGAGGTAATGTAATTAGGAAGTGCTGATGTACAAGTGAGATCCCTTGAGCAACTATATCAAAAATAAAAGGTTAAGCAGTTTATGCTTAGTTGTGCAAACAGGACAAGTGTTAAGGATGAACGAGGAATAATCAAATACCTAATCACTAGCTGCCCAAGGTGCTATTTTCATACAAAACCTGCACTTGTATTTGTGTGGACTATGATTTTGATGAATTCAGCATCTGTTCACACAGAAGCAGACTGAATGTGTTGATGAAAGTATTTCTAACTACATACGTGGTCACAGGCTTCAAACTTCACTGGCAAAAAGAGGTAGTTCATACTTAACACTTCTTTTTTCTCTGTGATTGATACAGACCAACACTAATGGTCCACATTTGCAAATTCGTGTTTGCTATTGGAAAGAAAAAAAAATGCCACAAGTAACGATCAGTCACTTGGGTGAATAAACATTGAAAGTCCATTAGAAGAATAGGAAATCTGAAAATACCCACATATTCCTTCAGGTTTTCAACAGTCACACATGGCCTATTGTTGCTGAACATTTAATTTCATCATCTATTCAGTGCACATTTGGTAAAGCTGGGAAATGCCTACTGTTCCTACACTTTAGATTTGTTTATAGCTTAAAGAGGAAGTTAAAAAAGGAAAGCAGTCTCTTGTATATAGTAATGGATGGATCAAACTCAGCTAAGACAAGCTTAACTAAATATTTACAAACAAAAAACTTCACACAATTGGAACCAGCAGCTTATAGCATCTCCTAAAGTGCTTACAGTTACCTCCTTAGTAGTGATATATTCTATAGATTACTTTAGTATTTCACATTAGAGAAGTGGCAGCATCCAGTGATTCATGAATTTATAATTCAATGTACAGTACTTTCAATGAAAAAGGTTTGCAGACTGAAGTTAGTCTGTCTGCAGCCTGAATGTGACTGAGTAGTTTTTAAAAATCCACTTAAGATCAGGCCTAGGTGAGAGCAAGGTGCAACATAATAAAAAGAATTACAGAATTTTTATGAATCATGTATGCCAGGTTATGTGACTATAGTCTCCAATTGTCTTGGCACATACAGCAGTTGGTGCTTACCTAAGTAAATTCTGACTCCTCGTTCAGTGCCCTAGTACTAAGGCAATTTATATTGTATGCTGAGCTCTCCTCTAAACAGATCCCAAGTACTTCCACTTCATAAAACTCAAAGCAGGCCTAACAACAAAGATTTAATGTGAAGTGCTACTACATGCTCTTTGCTGTTCTTGCTAAGAGCTTCCATTCTAGCTTAGAAAAGATGTGAATGGAAGAGCTTTATCATCTGCTGAGAAGCTTTGAATTCTTAGAAGACACAACTTTTCTTCAAGGGGCTTTTAAAGTCTCTCAAACATACTTTTAGTGTACCCCAGATGAATCAAATCAGGACTATTTGGTGCACAGATCAACTTATTTGAAGTTTATGGACAGATGGGAGGCCAGCTCAGTTCTGGCCTAGACACAATCTTGTTTGTGATGTCCTTCAGTCTCAAATGATTTTACGCCATGGATCTCCTGTCAGGCACATTTCCTAGACATAGATTTTGCATTCTTTTGCTGAATGGTGACATCCTGAAGGGTTTCTAGTTGTTAATGATCTCAGCAGCACTTTTTGTAGTACATTTACATCTAGTTGTGTCTTTATGTATGCTTTATGTATGCTTTGGTGTACCAAACTGGAGTTTTAGAGCAGTATTGCTTAAAGCAAGAGTTGTAGCAATTATTCATGTTCAAGATAAGTACTGACATAAAGAAGATATTTAATGGCTTTATGCTGCAAGATAGAAGAAAATGTCCATTGCTTTGTAAAACATGTGATCTTCTCTTTTTGCACTCAGCCTGTGTTAGCACATACCCAGTTTTGCTAGCTTGGGAAAATACTCACTGAAAGCTACTGCACAAATGCATTAAGGCATAAGAATGCCAGCATGCTGGAATGTGTGTCCTGTGTGCCCTGGCAGCTGAAAGGGCCAAGAGTGTCCTGGGATGCATCAAGCACAGCAGAGCTAGCTGGTTGAGGGAGGAGATTGTCCCACTCTGCATTGCACTGCATTGCGATGCCCCACCTTGAGTCCTTCATCCAGTTTGGGCACCTCCAGATAAAAAGGATACCAACAGGGGGAAGGAGGACCAGCAGAGGTGGAGGTGCTGATCTGTCTCTGGTGCCCAGGCACAGAACACAAGGCAAGAGAACAAAGATATGCCACAGGTAGTTCAGGCTGGACATTTGGACAAGGTTCTGCACTTCAAAGGCTGGCTGGTCACTGGAACAGGCTCAGAGAAGTGGTATCAGCCCCAAGACTGTCAGAGTTTAAGGAGCATCCAGATGATGCTTTTAGGCAGATGGTTTAGTTTTAGGTAGCACTGTGAGTACCAGGGAGTTGGAGCTGATGATCCTTACGGGTTCCTTCCAACTTCAGATATTCTATGATTCTATACTTGTGTCAATTAAAAACAAAAATCCCTTGTTTTAAAATCTTACCACACGCTGCAAGACCTTGATGGGTGTTGTAATTATTCTTTTTTAATCACTACCTCCACATATTACCTCCATTGTCTATGCTGCCACTGCATTGCTGTGGAGACAGATATCTAAGGACAAGGTGAACCCTTCACTGGTTTAAAAACTGGTTGGATAACCAGGCCCAGAGGGTGGTGGTGAATGGTGCTGCATCTTAGTGTCCCCCAGGGATCCGTATTGGGCCCAATCCTATTCAACATCTTTATGGATGATGTGGATGGGGGCATTGAGTCTACCCTCCATAAATTCACAGATGACACCAAACTGAGGGTAGTGTTGATCTGCTGGAGGGTAGGAAGATACTGCAGAGGGAGTTGGGCAGGTTGGGTCAATGGGCCAAGGCCAGTGGTATGAAGTTCAACAGGACCAAGTGCAGGGTCCTACACTTTGGCCACAATAACCCCATGCATCACTACCACCTGAGGGAAGAGTGGCTGGAGAGCAGCCCAGCAGAGAGGGACCTGGGAGTACTGGTTGAACATGAGCCAGCAGTGTGCCCAGGTGGCCAAGAAGGCCAATGGCATCCTGGCCTGGATCAGGAACAGTGTGGCCATCAGGACTAGGGGTGTAATTCTCCCCCTGTACTCAGCCCTGGGGAAGCCACACCTTGAGTCCTGTGTCTAGTTCTGGGCCCCTCAGTTCAGGAAGGAGATTGAGGTGCTGGAGAAAGTCCAGAGGAGATCAACGAGGCTGTGAAGGGCCCAGAGGAAGAGTCTTACAAGGAGCTGGGGTTGTTTAGCCTGGAGGAGACTCAAGAGGGACCTTATCACTCTCTACAACTGCCTGAAGGGTGTTTAGTCAGGTGAGGGTCAGGCTCTTCTCCTGGGTAATTAGTGACAGGATAAGAGGGTTTAGGTTGGAAATCAGGAAGCACTTCCTCATGGAGAGGGTGATCAGGCATTGGAATGGGCTGTCCAGGGAGTCACCATCATGTGGCACTTAGTGCCATGGTCCAGATGGTGTGGTGGTGTTGGGTCGTAGGCTGGACTTCATGATCTTGGAGGACTTTTTCAGCCTCAATAATTCTGTGATTCTGTGACAGATCCTGAGGGGATAGAATCCAATATTCCCCAGTCCCTCTCTAACCTCAAACAGTGATACAGCATGGAAACTGAGGCATCACTGTACCCTGCAGCATCAGGTGTCCTTCTATCCAAATATTCCTAGATTGCTTTTTGAATAATTTGCTTTTTTGAATAGATTGCATAACTTGACGGATTTTTTTCTGCACCCCATAATTTCCCTGCAAATTTAAGAGAATTTTGTAATTTTCTTTAATATACAATTTGTTGGAGTTGCCAGAATATGTTTATTAATACAAACATTTTTGGTCTGGGAAATTCATGACAATTTTCATGTAGAGAGGTAATCTGTAACAGAGCAATCCCACAATAACAAAACCAGAATGTGTTAGGGGTGTATAGATTTCTTAAAGTAGCACATGTACAAACACAGTTAAAAAGCACATTGAAAAGCTTACGTTTCAAGAACAACTGTATAGTAGGCAACCAAAATTCAACAGACCAGCACATTATTTCACAGATATGTTTCCTAAAGGTAGTTTCTTAGATGTTTTGCCAGGAAGGAGTTACCTATTGTTAAGCACTGTAAATCCTGAATAATCTCATGGCTTGCCTTATAGATGGATCAGATGGTGGATCCTACAGTGGATCAGATGATAAAACCTGTAACTAAGGCTGTGATGAAGCTGGAAGATATGTATCTGGAAACTCCTTAGAAGTGTAACAGTACAAGTGTACAGCTAAGGATCTGAGAAACAGGGTTTGCTGGAAGTGATGTATTTCAGACAATTCAGTTAGATGCAGCAAAATAGAGCTTTTGGAGACAAAATCCTTCCCACCTGGCACAGATGAGAAAGACAGGTGTCATGTGATAAAAAGCCCATGAGCCAGAAATGCTGCTCCCTTATTTCCATGTTTTCTATTTTCTTAGTCTAATGAAAAACATACCTTGAACCCTTGCCCATCTTGAATTCAACTTACTTCTATGCCAAAGTGTAACTTTTCCCATGCTGTGCAGTGAGAGGACAAGGGCAAATGGTTTCAAACTTGAAGAGGGGATATTAGGTTAGACATTAGGGAAAAAAAATTCTTTTTGTGTGGCGAGATGCCAGACCAGGTTGCCTGCAGAAGTTGTCTGCTGGCTGCCTACTCTCTGGAAGTGTTCAGGGCCAGGTTGGATGGGGCCTTGAGCAATCTGGTCTAGTGGTAAGTGTCCCTGCCCATGCAGGGCAACATCTTGGATCTGCTGGAATAGCAATAAAGTATCATTTTCCCTTTTCACATTCATCAGTTATCATGTTAAAGGTACTTCATAAGTAGACTTCACAAATTAAGACTTGACTTTACAGTTGTACAATTAGAATAAATTATTTCAGTTGGAAAGGAACTACTAAAATCATCCAAGTCCAACTGCCTGACCTCCACAGAGCTGACCTGAAGTTCAAGCAGGTGGTTAAGGGAACACTGACACATGGCATCAACCACCTCTCCTGGAAGCCTGTTTCTGATGCTCAATCTTCATCTCCACATTTAAATTTCTCCCCCACTCTTCCATGATTAGAAAAAAAAAAAATTCTTTTGTAGCATATATTAGTGATGGAGTATTCCTGTAAATGGAAGTCAAAAGTCATGTATCAGTTTTTGTAGAAATTCAAGTAATTTTTACAAGCTACAGGAGAATCACCAGTGAAGCACAAAAGATTCTACTCTACTCTCAAAAAGTCACCTAGTTCTAGGCTAAAAACAGTAAGAGCCATAGAACAGCTAGGTTTGAAAAAGAAGTGGGAAAAAGCTGATGGAAGAATTAGGTAAATGCTATTTCCTTACCAAACCTACCAGCACATTTTAGCAGGGTTAGTATTAACCAATGTTAACATAAGCTTGTGAAAAGCACCACTGAACTTAAGTCCTCAGGGCCCCTGCTCTGCTGACAAAAAGCAAGGTCAAGACACAGATTCATGGTGCTGAAACTTAGAAATGTGAGTTGATGTGTCACTAGAGTTGACAGTCATTGATCACAGCCATTTCTAGCTTTCCATCTAGGTGACCCTGAAGTACCAAGATGGATTGAGTTCATCATGATATATTTTGATCTGAGCTACATCAGGACTTCCTGCAAAGATCCTGTGTACTATACACTTCAGAAAAGCAATCAATTGACAAACAGTGTAAAAAGTTTTATTGGCTATGTATCTTGCAACAAATCAAGTTTAATTAATCCCCAATATTCTCTCAGTTATAGTCTGTCATAAAATAGGAATAAAGCATTTTTTTTCTGCATACACTGTGTCTTCCAAGTGCTAATAAAAAGTTATAACAGATTAAGAACAAACCTACAGCATTCCTTTACTTTAGCTGGTTCTGATACAGAGGCATACTTTTTTACTTGAGAGTCAACTCCAAGAGACTTAGCTAACTGCACAGCATTTTTATCATCACTGATTAGTGTCCCAAGGGCCACCAGCAGTCTAAAAACGGCTTCAAGATCTTGAACAACTTCCATAACTGTGCTGATTACTGATAAACATTGAGCTTTGCCTTCAATGTTGTTGACTTTATGTAAACATACAGCATAGTTCAACGTCAGTGTGGCAAGCGCAATGTGGATGTTCTTATTGCCTGATTTCAATTCTATTGCTTGTGTCAGTATTTCATCTCTCTGTTCCATCATGAGCTTCTGGCCTGCCTGGCTGACAAAACAATTGCAAAGAGCTCTAAGGGCCAGCAGTTGGTTTGCTTGCTTTCCTGTAGGGTTCAGAAATTTAAGGAGAAGGACGATAAATTCTACAAGATCCTTTTCACCGCAGAAGTTCTCATTCACAGTGGGATGCTTGACAGACAATCTAAGAATGTCTAGGGCTGGAAAGACAATATCTAAGAAACAAAACAAAAAATATTTTAGTGTTAATATTGCATTACAGACGAATGTGCTGGTGCGTTTCTTTCAGATACTGACATTCTTAAACCCCTAGTTTTTCAAACAGACTCTGAGTTTAATGAAGGAAATGATTTGCATAAAGCACAAGTTGTTTGAAATTTATAAAGACAAATATTGACAAACACTTCAATAATCACAAAACCCATGCTCCTTAACTTAAAATAAACACAGTGCTTTGCCTCACACTTCTTCACTCTGTTTTCAAACAAGCCTTACACTTCTTTCTTGAGGATGCTCCTGCTACTGAAACGTAACTGATGTTTTTATTAAGTTTCTCCTTTATGTTTACTGCAAATAACAAAAACTTTACAATCTATTACCAGTTTTGCAATTCATGCCACTGCCCCTGCTACTATCAGTACTATTAGCATCTCCTTACCATCTTCTGGTTTCTACTTCAGTTTGTAAGCTCTTTGGGACAAACTCTGTGTAAAAACCAACACGGTAAGACTTTTGGTTCATGGGAAATTATTCATCAGCTGACACTGCAAAAAATAACTGCAAATATCTACCTTCTGGCCAGTTAACTGCTCTCCATAAAGTCTGAAGTTGCTGGGCTGTAGGTGCTTCTGTAGAGGTGCTTCTGTTGCATGTTGCAGACAGTAACTTTTCTAGGATTATTAAGTCATCTTCTGTAAGCTTATGTTCTTCAGTTGCATTGCCATTAAGTTCTTTTAATTTGCCTGTAAAACCAATAGAAGAGGCAGAGCTTTCTGACTGCACAACTTCACAAAAGGTCATCTTGAACGAAATACTACAAAATCACTTAACAAACAAGTTAAAACTATTTTAATTGGTTGGGGGGGGTGTTAGATTTTTAAATATTATTTTTACCAGTTTGATCATCTTTCTAGTTTTAAGTTTTTAACCACCACATACTGCTACTATAAAGTAGCCCACTAACACTGCAATATAAGGATTCAGAATCTACACCTTAGCCCACAAGCAGGCAAAAATGCAGAAAAGAATCACAAGACCATTAGTTTTTATAACTGAAGTAGTGGAAACAATAAAGAAACTCTATGTTCTTAGTGTGGTCAGTGGTTTCTTACTTTTACTTTTTATCTATCCCATTCCCACAATGGTATTGGCAACTTTATTTAGCCAGACACTGTTACAAAAGTGCGTGAAACTCAACTAAACTAGTTATCATATTTGAGGCTTCAAAACCAAACTACATGCTAAGACTGTGGCAAACACAGTTGTTCTTCAAGAACACTGGGCAAAAAATAACTAATACAGTGTTCTAGTGACTAAGTCTTTGCTTTTCTAATTAAAGTAACGGAAGTCAGTGTGTCTTGTCTCTCTCCATCTTCGTAAGTTCTGAACAAAATTCTACTGTAAAATCTGTGCAAAACTAAGTGGAGGCTAAATCTATTACTCATGACAACCGTCAGAAAAAAAAATTTCTAGTGTGTTAATCCCTTATCTTGTCCTGGAACAAGCAAACACCAGAGCGCAAGAAAATCCAGGGAAAGAGAACAAGGCCAGCTGAAGACTCTTCCTGGTATTTTTTCAACAGAAAATGAAACCTAAAAAATCTGTAGAAGAGCAATACTGCAGAGTGAAGCTTCCAGAGAGTCCTGTACAAGGGTCTCGTGTGAATGTCCTGAGGTTTAATACAGCCATGTGCAATGTCCTGCACCTGGATGGGGGCAATCCCCAGTATCAGAACAAACTGGGTGAAGAATGTGACAGCAATCCTGCCAAGAAGGATTAGACTGGTAGATTAGATCCCACCTGGAGTACTGCATCCAGCTGTGGGGTCACCAGTACCAGAAAGACACAGACCTATTGGAACAGGTCCAGAGCAAGATCAAGAAAATGATCAGAGGCACGGAATACTTCTCTGGTCATGAAAGGCTAGGTGACTGGGGGTTATTCAGCCCAGAGAAAATACTCTGGGGACACATTAGGCAGCCTTTCAACAAATAAATGGGGCTTATAAAGAAGCTAGAGACAGACTTTTTAGCAGGACCTATAGTGACAAAACACTGTAGGTCCTATCCCTGAAAGTGTTTGAGGTCGGGTATGATTCCATAATTTTAAAGCCAGGAGCTTGTCCTCTTAAAGAAGTTGAAGCAGAACTGCTTATTTTAATAAAAACTTCCTTATCAGACTATCTAGACACCTACAATATTTTCAAGCTCTTCACATAACAGGGAGGAAAGAAAGTGAGAGATTTTAAATTTGGACACCTCCAAGATGTTTACAAACACTGTAAATACAAACTAGTTTTACAAAACCTATAAAAGTACTAAGGCACTCTGAAATATGCAGGTAACAAATAGGCTACATATTCTGTGGAACATTTACAGAAAATACAGAAAAAGATAGTAGAATAGGAACGAAACAGGGTAAAGAGAGGAAAACACAAGCCAATAATATTGTGTACCAGGAGTATGATAAATACTAAATATTGTATATTATTTTTTTCTTTTTTGCAGAGTACTCTAATTAAATAGAGAAGTGACCACTGCAACATGTTAACTTTCAGAACACCTTACATTAGAACTTAATAAATCAAGCTCTGGGGCTATCAGGTGAACTAAACTTTCGTGAGCAAAATCAGAATGGGACTACACATGACCTGCATACCCAGCAGCTAGATAAAAAAGTATAGAATCATAGAATTTTCAGGGTTGGAAGGGACCTTTAAGATCACCTTGTTCCAACACCCCTGCCATGGGCAGGGACACCTCCCACTAGATCAGGTTGCTCAGAGCCCTGTCCAGCCTGGACTTTAAAACTTCCAGGGATGGGGCTTCCACCACCTCTTTGGGCAACCTGTGCCAGTGTCTCACCACCCTCATGGTGAAGAACTTCTTCCTAACTTCCAACCTAAATCTCCCCTCCTCTAGTTTGTATCCATTCCCCCATGTCCTGTCACTACCTGACATCCTAACAAGTACCTCCCCAGCTTTCTTGTAGCCCCTTCAGATACTGAAGGCTACAGTAAGGTCTCCTCGGAGCCTTCTCCTCTCCAGAATGAACAACCCCAGCTCTCCCACTCTGTCCCCACAGGAGAGGTGCTCCAGCCCTCTGATCATCCTCATGGCCCTTCTCTGGACACACTCCAGCACATCCATGTCTTTCTTGTAACAGGGGCTCCAGAACTGGACACAGGACTCCAGGTGGGGGTCTCAGGAGAGCAAAGCAGAGCGGGAGAATCACCTCCCTTGACCTGCTGGCCACGTTTGTCTTGATGCAGCCAAGGATCCAGTTGGCTTTCTGGGCTGCAAGTGTGCACTGATGGCTCATGTTGACCTTCTCATCCATCAGCACTCCCAAGTCTTTCTCCTCCTGGTGCTCTCAAGCCAGTCCCTGCCCAGCCTATATCAGTGCTTGGGATTGCCTTGACCCAGATGCAGGACCTTGCACTTGGTCTTGTTGAACTTCATGAGGTTGGCATGGGCCCACCTCTCCAGCCTGTCAAGGTCCCTCTGGGTGGCATCCCTGTTCTCCAGTGGGTCAGCCACACCACACAGCTTGGTGTCATCAGAGAACTTGCTGAGGGTGCACTCAATGCCACCATCCATGTCACCAACAGAGATGTTAAACAGGACTGGTCCCAACACTGACCCTTGAGGGACTCCACTTGGTACTGGCCTCCACTTGGACACAGACCCACTCTTTGGGTGCAGCCATCAGGACAGTTCTTAATTCATCAAGTGGCCCAAAGTAGCATAGTATCCAAAAGTACAAGCTTGATAAAAAACCCGAAATGAGCCAAAGGAAAAATAATTTGGTATCTTGTATTAGGCAGAGGTCTTGTGCAATTTACTCAGACTCCTAAGCCATCGAATACATGCACCTATAAAGTGATTAATATAATTTTGAAAAGGTCAAGGCCAAGAACAGTAAGAAGGCCATGGGAAATCACTTGTCTTTTTGAAAAGATCAGAATGAAGTTACTTCAAACAGATGAAAAAACAAAACCATCTTTGACATCAAAATACTGACCTAGTATCTGCATAGGATTGGCCTGGTCGAAGGTGACAGCATCCTTTTTCGGAAAATAAATATTTTCAACCTTATCTGCAGCTGACTGGTAGGCACCCATTCCTACATAAAGAAAAGACAGAAATTCAACAGTGTACCAAGCTGTCTGACATAGAACAACACCCTACCAGTAAGTCTTTCCTTCTGGACATTACTAAGAAAAGTTATCTTTTAAAAAAATAGAGTGCTTATGCAAATACCTGTCATTCCTTCCATTGTTTTTACATTCAAGGGTTTAAGCTTAAAGCAATACCTTCACAATCTTTTCTCCACCAATGTAAAAATTTATTGTACAAGTGTAAATTATTAATAGTAATTTCTGAATTACACTAACTGAATGACTAACAGTCATTCAAAGGAATGGGTATTGCAGTTAAGACATGAAAATTAAAAGGGTCATTTCAGAACAAAGATCTATCCTGACCCTGAATTCTTATCTTTTCATTACTTTAATGACAAATAGGCAAAGTTCTTATATACTAAATGATTTGCAGATATGTCCAAGTTACGTCACATGCAACAGCAGCATGAAATGTTTTTAAATATGACATACAATGACTTCTTAGAATCACAGGTGAATGACCAATATTGTGTAATTTCCATTAAATACACATAGCAATTTCTTTGGTCAACAACATGACTAACAGGAAATTAAAAATGCTCCCCAAACACAAAAAGATTACTAGCATGTATTTTAAAGCTTCTGTGCATTCCCATGTGTAAAAGGAAGGCTCTGTTATCCCTATTTCTGAAAAATTTCCAGAGTGCAAGCAACATCAACCCACTCATTATTTTTAAATAAGTGCAAATTTGCAACAGTATAGAGTCCACATTAAAATGAAAACCAAGGCAGAAGATCAGGCATGCTTTTCATTAGTAGGCATCATCTCTTACCTGTATATGGATCAACCCCACCCACTGGAGTTACTGCATTTGATGCTGAACCAGGAACATAGCGACCAGCACCTGAACAGGGACATTATGCTTTTTAAACACTACAGCTGGTAAAGAAGTACCATATATCTGAATTCAGTTACTAGCTTTCAACCATCACTACTAAAGGTGTGAAAAAGAGAAAGATCCTGACAGGATTAACTCCTGTAGGGAGAGGAGAGCAGGCCAAGCTGTTTGTGTGAATTTACTTTATGTAGAATTAAAACTTGTAATATATGTTAATGAATTTGTATTCATAACCAGTAAAATTTAGGATTAAACTGAGAAGGAAGTGAATAAAGCAGCTGAGACATGTTATTTTCCACTAGAACAATGTAACCAAACACAAGGCCAGAAGGAGATTAGCTTCTGTCTCGAAGATAATTAAAAGCGTAGGTCTTGTTCTTAAAACAAGACACTGCCAAGACCATTTAGGCGCCAGTTGGGCACCAAAGAATGTGAACATCTTCACAAGAAGGACATAAAAGATGTCACCACCAACAGATAAGAAGAAAGTTATGGAACATAAAGGATGTCACCACCAACAAATAAGAAGAAAGTTATGGATAGAGTCTGATAATTGCCTTGTAACAATTTAATGAAGTCAGCAAGAATTGAGAATGTAACAATGTTGTAACCTCCCCTTTTACTGTATAAATACCTTAACCCTTTCCCTTGGCCCTCGGAACTCTTTGTCCAGCGAGAGCTGGGAGTTCCCCGGATCCACAAATAAATACCTTTGCTGTTTAAAGGCTTAAAACTCTGCCTCTAAACAGTTTTATTAGGCCTTTTTGGCTTCAGGTGCTATTTGCACTTAAGGGATTAACAAGAAACCTCCAAGAAGTCTCCAGCACCTCCTGAAATTTAAGGTTTAAATCTATGCATACGTGAGGGTGGTGTTTGTGATGATGATGGCAGTGGTAATAGCATTCAGAAGCAGAGTAACCCACAGCTGGGAGACATTCTAGCACGGTCTCTGGCAACTGCTGGTGCAAAGGCCTTCAGCACAGCAGATACCATCACAAGCTCCAGGGGCAGAGGACAGCTGCCCAGCCCTCTGTAACTGGCACCAGCAGTGGCCACTCCTGTGGAAGATGGACTCACTCTGTGGCACTGAGGCCTCAGGTGATGGAGCTGCAGGGTCTTTCTTTCTGCAGAGATCATAGCCTGAGCCACACAAAACAATGTTATACTGCAGTATAACAAGAATGGAGAAAACAGAGATGGTGAAGGCTGAAGGCTGTGGAATATATTTGTGAACAGGCTGGCTAAACTAGTGAGGAAGACTTTAAACTAGCTATACCAAGGAGGGTTACATTCTAAAATTTAGAGTGAGAGGTACAAATAAAAGCCACGTAACAAGAAAAAATGAATAGTAAAGACAAAAAGAAAATTACTCTTATGATCATAGCCATTCACATGCATATCAGACTTTGATAAAACACAAGGTCTAAGACCTTAGAAATGGGGTTTGAGATGCTACTCCTCTGCACTCTGCACAGGACAGAGTGACAGGAGACAGACCAGACAGCAGAGGGCTCTCCTCTCCTAAACAGATCCGGACATGGTTCCACAGTGGAGGAGCCCACCTTAGCAGTCAGTCCAACACTGCTGCCCCAAATGGAGAACTGAAACAACCAGTGATCTGGAGCCCAACACTGAATGCCACTGAACACAATAAAATACTCTTCTTCAATACTACCAAGACAGACTACAGGTTTTACAGTACCTGTAAATGGGTCTGCTGCAGGTATGGTACTTGATACAGATGAAGACCCTGGAACATAACGTCCAGCACCTGGTGAAACAGTAATAAAAGTAATGACTACTGTGCACAGCTGGATGTTATTAGGATGTCAGTACTTTTCAGAAAGAAGCAGCTCAAATAAAGCGCCAAACAAATACACCTTATCATTACAATGTAAAAAAAATGCTATTCAATTTATACAGACATCCCCTGATGCTGAAAAAATATGAGAGGTAGCAATTTATTTTCTGGTGCATACACATTACATTTGGACACAGCCAAATCACAACCTTGTGCCTAAGTTATGTCTGAAGATGGATTCATGCCTTGCACTTGAATTTCTAGTTCACTGAAATAAAAAGATTTACCTCAATTATTTTAATGACATTTCATTCCTAACTTCCTCTTGGAGAAAGCAGTTGAAATAAGAGTAGCTTTTTTTGTAAATACGGTAGAGCAGAATGTAAATATTATACGTGGTTCAGTTTTTAAGTTATTAACTTGTTCTAGTTCCATTTTCTCCCTGGAAAGGGGTTATTTATGTAATTCATTCATAGCTAGATTTTTGTATTTTATTAATTGCATGAATAGCACCTGGCCACCTCTTACTAACATGAAAAGTGGAGTCTTCCACTGGAAAAAAGACTAAACTAAAAAATAAAACTGGCTTGATTACAATTCTCTCGAAGATTTGTTCTGATAAATACTTCACAAGTTCATAAAGTCTTCATATTTTTCTTGTCAGATCTATCTGTGCCTTTCCCTCAATCACTTGAAGACAAGAAGTGCAGGAGCCATGACAATGAAGTCTGCCTGAGCAGGCTGGGAGGTATCTTGAAAACTGACCAAGCCCAGAGGGTGGTGATCAGTAGCAAAACACCTAGGTGGAGGCCATTCACTCCAAGGGTCAGTACAGCATCTAGTCCCATTCAACATTTTCATTAATAACTTGGAAGATGGCTCAGCATGCACTCTCATCAAGTTTGCTGTTGACACAAAAAATGGGATGAGTGACTGATGTCATCATTTAAATTTAAGATTTTTACCTGTAAATGGATCTGAAAATTGATCACTTGTACTCAACAGTGTTTGCCCCTTCGTGTTGTCTATAATAAAGTTGGCCACCTGATCCAGAAACATAGGATTTAGATCATTCTTTTGCAGGAAGTTGTATGCAGTCAGCCAAGGATCATCAGTGATGTTATATGGCAGTTTGTAGGAGGGCCCACTTTCATTTACATCAATAGTAAAAACATAGTCATACTCCTTTAAGCAGAATGAAAATAAAAATAAATTAGAAGTCTGTCAGCACTTTTTACATATAGATGTATCAAATGCAGACTAATTATGGCCCAGGGCTAACACTAAAAATTTTAAAACTACTATTTGCAGATTGTACCAGTAATACTCTTCTACACAGGCTGTAAATAAAAAATGCTGAAACCAGATGCCAGGTTTTCCAGAATTCTCTGTCTCAGGAAGAGCTGACTAGAACAATGTATCATAATAACATGTGTGCAGATATATTATAAAATAACAGAAGTATCACATAACTCTCACAGACAGCTCTGGCTGCCTACTAAGCTAGAGGGCAGTCAGATGTCTCAAAAAATTCAGACAAACAGCACATTTCTAATACCAGAAAACAACAAGCTTCTAAGGTTGATTTAAACCACATGAGACATAAAATTAATATCTCTAAGGCGCTCCTTCAGTGCTGATACTAGTAGATACTTTTCTGTGCATATTTCAGTAAAGGAAACATTTTTCAGATTATCTGTCCTTAGGTTCAAAAGTTACTGCAGAAAGGAGTACAAAAAACCCAGTACCTAACATTTTCAGTAAGCCTCGTGCTGCAAATAGCAAGTGCTTCCTTTGGAAAGGACGTTAAAACTAACTTTTCAAAGTATTAGCAATAAATACTAGCGAGCTTGACAATTTCTCTATTAAAAGTTTCCTTTTCCCCCAGATAATTTGTCTCCATTGGCTTGCTGGCTTAACAAAATGTACATCAAAAGTAATAAAGCCAGTAGTACTTAAATTTATTCCTATTAGTAGATCAAAGACAAAAAGTACCAACAAAAACCTACTTTCTAAATTATATTTTATCGAAGAAAAGACTGAAATACACTTTTAACACAAAATGAATAATTTTCCTTAGAAAGGAATAAAAGCAATTGGAGCATTGCATATACCTTTCCTTCGAATAAGACCTTTCCAGATGTTTGCTGTGTGGCTCCAGAAGAACCAACAACATCACCAATCTTTATCCATCTTCCTTCACTAACACTCCACTGATATGCCTCTACTTTCCCATTATCTTTAATAAGTCGTGTCTGTCCATCTCTTGTCCCTGCAAGGAGGAGTGTTTTAGAGTTTGAACAAATTCAAGTATACAATTTACTTTAGGAGAAAAGTCTTCAAACAGCACTCAAATTTAAAGATGAAAAGGTAGCTAACCAACACTTGAAGTCTCGGCAGAGAAAGTAACCAGTTACATGGCAGAGCAAGAGAATAGCAGAAATCTTGACAACAGTATTTTAAAATTACAGTAATGATGCCTTAAGTCAAGTATTTCAGAAGTTCACCATTTTGCCAGAGGGATGACAATAAAAAAGGGTGATATTCTCCTGTGGTCTAACTAGATGGGAGCCTTGACACAATTATAAGGCTTATGGCACTTGCTTATCAGAAAAAAGGTCACTGGTTAATTTGCCACAGGAAAAAGTATTTATCTGTTTAAGAGTAATCTTAACTACCAACGCTTCCACTGTATTCTCAATAATCTCCAAAGTACCTGGAAAGTGTAAACTGACTCAAGACTACAAGATAAACAAGACAATCTCTTTTTCAAGTCAAAAGCTAAAGCAGAAAATTTGGATCTACTCTTAGGAAAAAAATAACACATTCAATAGTCCTTTTGCAAATTATGTAATTATTTTGTATTATATTGGTACAACTGATGTAACAGACACAAAACATCCTGAACATGCTGCAGGATCCTGAATTCTACCTTTTCCTACATTATTTCATAAAATAAATTTTTTACCATTTCAGTCTGCAAAAAAATAGATCTATTTAAACTACAGTCTTGCCTCCTGTAGAGGATAGTAGAGCAAAATTGAGATGTTTTCTTCCACAGCTGCATTGAAAGTGATCCAGTCCTTAATTTCGGAAACCATGGAAAATATCAGTACCTAAGAACCAAGATTTGGAGTAATCTCTAACATGACAGAAGTACAATTACTTACCAGGATCCTTAAGATGTTCTCTTCCAGGAAGGTCATCAGCATTAATATCTCCCAAATCACCAGTTTTAGGGTCAATGGATGCTTGGGAAAGCTCATTTTCAAAAGCTTGAATCTCTTCAGCACTCGCTGTACGTTCCAAAGACTCTGTAAATACTCTTATAATTCCATCACTGAATGGAAACAAAACATTCAAGCAGAAATACAATTTCAACTGTCAAAGTTATTACATACATTCTGATTTTGAGTTCTGTGTCACAAGAGATCACAATTATTTTTAACTATTCCTCCATTATTTTTATGAAAGGAATACACTCTCATGCTAAAAACATCCAGAGAAGGACTTAAGCAGGTTAGCCTATCTGTAGTATAATTTAAAAATTGACGTAAGATATGACTACCAAAAGGATTCTTTATACAATACCTGTCAAACCATTTTCAGTCTAGTCATGATTTATCACATTCCTGAAGAACTCGTTCTATGGCTGTGATTCAGATAACAAAAGAATGACTTCTGGATGAAGTATAACACATTTAAATTTAAGCCCCACACACACTTTGATAACTGTACTTATAGATATATAGAGTGATATCCAAGATACTGCCTGCAATTTCATCAAGGGTTTGCAGAGTAGATCTAAAAATACATTAAGAGTAAAACCCAGATACCTTGCACCAACTACGATGTCACCATTGTCTAACACACAGCAGCACCACACAGACTGAGCTGGGAGTCTGATTGTTTGAGCACATTCCCCTTGTTTCCAGATTCTAAGAGATCTATCCTCTCCAGTAGTTACAAAATCTGAAAAGAAAAAAAAAATTAAAAAATAAAAACTACTTTAAAAGTATATTTTGGTGGACTGTGATACTAGATGCCATTCTACAACTGGGAATCAAAACATAGAAAAAGAACCTTTCTGTAATTTAATACTTCTCTCAACTGCAAGAGAGCTAAAAGAAAGCCACTGCACAGTTCTCTTCTCGAAAAACCCACAGTGCATAAGCTGCAGGCTAGGCAGGCAGATAAGGAAATGAAATTCTGCTCAAGAAAACAAAACATTCCTTCCTCCTTTGAAGAATTACACAAAGAATTTTAAACAATTTTGTTACCATCACTGTTTCATCTTGCACTAAGCTTGCATAGTTTCACACTTGCTTTAAATTCAGATTTTTGTAAGGTAGGACTGTTTTTTTTCAGGAAACATGCATAAAACACTCTCCAAAATCTATGAAGTCCCCAATGAGGAATTTTGCTGCATAAAAGATTTATGACATACACATCGACCAACACACATGTACTTTACCTGTGGAAAAAATGTGCAAGTGTCCTATGCAACACACAAAAGTCACTGACTTGGAATTTCTCTTGTAACAATTAGTTCTGAACTTCTAAGCTTCTAACTCTGAAAACAAATGCAATTAAGCCCCACACATGAAATTCTTAACCTAAACTATTTATAACATACTTTGAAAACCCCCTGTGGAAGTAACTAAATTTACATTGTCTCAAACTGCTAAGTCACACATTACCATTTGAGTACTCCACAACAGTGCTGAATCATGGATGTAAACCTAGAGGATTATTTTGCCTATGGCTTTGCAGAAGTTTCACTGAGGTCATACAATTTGGCACAACCCAGGACCTTCTGTATCATCTGCTGCTGGAACAACTCTGCCAGAATGGGATCTGGAGTCAACCACAGTATTTTTTTAATTATTTATGCTAGAGGAAGGAAGTAAGCTAAATGCAACCTGAGTTCTTTAGTTAGTGTGGTTCCACAGAATAACAGAATGCCTACTTTTTCATTTCACAAGTAATGGTCACAAAAACAATCTCACCTTTACATCGAGGGAAGACAGAGATGCTGTATATGTAATTTGTATGTCCATAATACACCTGCAGACACTCTCCAGAGATCTGCCATCTTCGAACACTGGCATCATTAGCACAGGAAAGGAATTCCACTTCACTGAGAATAGCTAAACCTCTCACACAATCTTCATGTCCTTTACAAAAGAAAGGAAAACTTTTAATGCAGCTTTTTCTTTCATTTCTATTATATTCCATTTGCATTTAGCTCACATCTATATCCTGGCAACCTATGCACTATGGGAACAGTATTAAAAAAAAAAAAGACAACAAAATAATTGTTCATCATTCTATGAAAAAAAAATGTCTTTAAGTCATATTTTTAAGTCATGTGATTTCTAGGAATAAAAATTGAAAGACTTGAAAAATCCTGCCTCAAAACTGTTCACTTCATCTATGGTTTTGTGGGGTTTTAGTTTTCTTCCATTTTTAAAAGAACACACGACCTTGATGATATTACCAACTGCAGCAACATTTACCAGTGAATGTTCTTTCACATCTGCCTGCCTTCCACAGTTTAATGGTTTTGTCAGCTGAACCAGTCAACATTAATCCCTGTTCAGGCAGTATTTTCACTGCCCATATTGCAGCTGTGTGACCCTGCAAGAAAAACAACACTGTTAGACTTATCAAAATCAAATTCAGAGTGCCTATTTTATATTCAAGAAGAGGAACTTCATACCTGTAAGGTCATCATACATCTGTCATTCAACCAGACCTTGGCTGTTGTATCCCATGATCCACTTAACAGTGTGCCAAATTTTCCAGATGAGAGGCTGCAAACTGAAATGAACATTCAAATCAGCATGGACATGTTTCCTGCACTGCCACCAATATTATGCCAGCAATTGTAAAATATTTAATTAAAGATATTTAGTTGGTGTTAGTAGTATATTTAGTGTTGAGGAGACTGGGGAAGAAAAAAGTGGAACTGTGACACCACAGTGGAAAATGGACAGTATTCTACCTTTTTCACTTGTAATGTCCCACTTTTTCCCCACTTTAAAAAAAATCTAAGATTACATTTATTGCAAAATCTGTTTAAATGTTTTATATTACTGCATAAAAATCACTACAAATAATTTTTTGTAAAGGAATTTGTAATGTGCCTAGAACACCTCATCCTTTTTTACACTTCTGGATGGAGCATGTCACATGCTCTTTTAACTACTCATCAAATCTAGGTTTCTCATAAGGTACGTAAGGTATATTCCATGTCATCTTATTTTCTTTTTTCTTCTCCTCACAGAAAATCAAGATATTTATAATACAAAAATAATTTTTAGTTGCTGCTTAGCAGTTCAGGGTATTTTCAAGCCAGTTGCTGCAAACAATCTTTAACACATTTTTTAAAAGGCTCAAAACAACAAAGATCTGAAATGCTCATTTTTGATAGCTTATAATTACATTATTAGATTGTTCAAAAGTCTACTAAAAACTAGATCAGTTCACAAATGGGAAAACTTAGTATGCTACCATGAAAATGGCTGCATCTTATTTTATATAGATCAATAAAATGTACACAAGGTTGGTTTAATTTGTCACATGTTGCACTGACCTGACTAAAGAGATGAGACTTCTGCAATGAACTTTTAGTCTTCGCTACGTATTTAAAGCAGCAATTAATAATAAATCACCATCTAGGTAACAAAATGGGCAGTGAAAGTTTGTGTATTTAGGAAGCTCACTTTTTCTATTTACATCAACTTTGACATAAAAATCAGGCTTACTACACTGAGAACTAAATTAACTGCTTCTTAAAAATGCAACTCTTGACAAAAGGGTAATAATTTTGTAAACTGTTGTATGTTCACCCATTTGATAAAAGTTCAAACCTCTATCAATGCAAATTTGGAAGTCCCTGCAATGAACTGTGACTGCATGAACTGAGATCATAAAATCCGCCATAATTAAGTATTTTTCTGCATTAAATAGCAAAGAAGTAAAAATTTAGTAACTTCATTTGCTCTCTAACAAATCATGTTAACTTTTATATAACAAACTCCCAAATAAAATTGCTACAAACCTGTGTTCTTATGGCCTTTAAGGATGTAAAGAGGAGCTTTGCTGTCAACTGTGAAAATGCAAATATTATGATCATTGCCACCAGTTGCAATCAGCCCACGAGGATAGAGGTCACTTGGAGGTATGATGCACACACAAGATACAAAATTTGAGTGGCCACTCATGCAGTGCATTTCAGTAAAACCCCTGTTAAGACTGAACATATATGACAATCAGTTTAGAGTTATGATAGAAACAGTACTTATTAAGAGCCACTAAATTACAACAAGTGTTTTATAATCCACCTTTTGAGTTAATAACTATGCTTGCATTGTGCTAAATAAATACTATGGCTAACACAGAAAGAATGAAAAACTTAAGAGAAAAATCATATCCCAGCATTTTAACCTGGCAAGCAGTATTTAAAGCAAAACCAGTATTTAAAGCTTTTCAGTAATGGTAAGCCTGGAAGGATTTAGTTTTGGTTTTCCTTGATAAACACTACTGAAAATATGATCACAAGTAGGTGCAGTTTGCCTGTAGGAAATCTTCTGGTGTCTCAAGACTCCAATATGTGCCCTAAAACACCCTAAAATAACAGAGCATGTAAATGAAGGAAGTTCATTGCCTGCCAAATCTATTCACTGCCTCTTTATTGGGAGCACTGTAGATTTTTAATAGTTAAATAGATTATAACCTATTCAAGCAGCACGCTTATTTCTTCATCATAATGCTTCTTCAATAGTTACAGCACTAACTGGAGAAAGTTATTTATCACCACACAATGTGGGCTGTGGTGCTGTTTTGTCTGTTTGGAGTTCCTGCCCACCTCCCATCAGAACCATAACATACCTTATCACTTCACTCTAGTGCCTGTAAAGCTTGGAATAGATACAGAAATGCTAACACTGTAAATTCTAAATCACCCTCTCTGCTAAAGGTACAGAAAACAAATGAAAGTAACTTATCTTCTGTAGAATTTAAATAACATGAATAACATTGAGCAGTTTGCTTTCTCACTGAACTCTGTCTACCATAATCTCAGAGTTCTCAAAGCATAGGGAGATAATTACCAACACTATGATGCAGAATAACTTACTCATGTCTGCCTCAACAAGCCTTCAAAGATTATGGGTTAGAATTAGACTTTGCTTTCTGCAATGAACTTCTATGAAATTTAACAAGTTCTTCCCAGGACAGAACAAATTTTTACTTTAGTGATTTTATTTTTCAGTTAAATCTCATAGAAGTAACTGCACTTGCTGAAATCAAAAGCATGTTTTTCAGTCAGCATCTGCTTCTAAGACTGGTAAGACCTGATAACATTTAAAGTTCCTTCTGGAGACTGGTATGCAGAAAGCCACCAGCTTATAATAACTTCTATAGAAATCAACATCACTATTTGGTTCTGCTAAACTTCTCAAGTGGAGGAAACAAAAGGGAAGAAAAAGGGTCATTGTTATGGTTTTCATTAAAGCTAAGCTACTTCCAATGTATAAGTCTCTCTCCCTTATTCTTACTTTCCCTTTCTGGGAAGGGAGAAGGGTTAATAGTGAGCATCTGTCAGTCATTTATTTTCCAGCCCAGTGTTAAGTCTTGGCATTCTTCCTACCACTCAACTGCAGAACCACGGAGATCAACTTAAACATACATACAAGGATTCAAGAGAATTTGCCAATTATCTCTGTTTCCATGGAAGGCACCAGAAAGAATTTTTATGCCTAGTAGCTTCAGAATGCAGCTCACAATTTGAAACTCTAGACAGGTATGGAGGTATGTCCTGTGCCCTACAACTCCACCATCTTCTATTCAGATTGATAGCAGTAACTCTTCCAGGCATAATGATGTGCTGAAAGATCCACTGAATTCAACAAGACAAAACCAGTACAAGAAAACCCTGAGGAAGAAGAATGTTGCAGAAAATAAGGCTCAATTTTTCCACTTTTCTTTGTATTCAAATTTTCTGTCTAGTGTTTTATTCATATTCCATTTTATGTTGAAAGAAGTCTGCTCAGTAACAGCAAGAAATTTTTTTCAAAAATACTCAGAGCATACCACCTGTCAAAAGTGCAGCATTGGAAGTTAGCAGGGTTATATTCGTAACTGAACACCAAGAGGTGGAAACATGAATACCAGCTGGAAAAAAGATGCCATGATTTACAGACATTATCAGTATCTGTCTGGTTTCATCTGGAATAGAGCTCATTTTCCTTTTAGCAGTTAGGATTTCACTATTTTTTTTTTTATTTTGTTTAAGTCTGTCCTGTTTTGAGGGATCTGGTATGAGAAAAACATTGATAATACACTGATGTTTTCAGTTGTTGCTAAGAAATCAAGGACTTTTTCAGTTTCAATATTTTGCTAGAGTACAGATGCACAAGAAGCTGAGATGGCTCACAGCCAGAGGAACGGTTCCAAACTGGACAGTGCAATTCTCCATATCACGCAGTACCTTGCTCAGTATATAGATACGGGAAGGTTGCACTCTTCCTGGAACGCAGTTTCAGTTTTTTCACTCCTCCGGCATTGGGTGGTGAGCAACCGCAGTGTGCACCACTTACTCTTATGTTCTATTGCTATTATTATTTTATTTCAATCACCAAATTGTTTTTTATCACCACCCACGAGTCGTTTTACAAGCACAACCTTCCCCAAACGCAGGCGTGCAGGCGGTGATGCCTCAGCCGCTCAGAAGCTCACCAAAACAGAGTCCCACGGCCACGCACAAGCCCGCCCTTCCCCAGGCCCTCGCCGGCTCAGCCGGGAGTCCCAGGGGAGACCACAGCCGGGGAGACCAACCTGGCGGCTGCGCCTCCGCACCCTTCCTCTCCAGGCACACGCCGGAGCGGCCGCCCAGCACCGGCGGCTCTCCCGACGAGGGCCGCGGCCCGGAACTCACCCGTCAGGAGCCCAGAGCCGCGCAGTTCGGTCCCGCGAAACGGACACAAAGCCGCCCTGGGGAAAGAGGCCTCGGGTTAGACCTCGCACGTCCTGCCCATGCCCCACCAGGGAGCAGCGAAGCCGATAAGCGCCGCCTCCGCCCGCCATGGCGGGAGGCCGCCGAGATGTCCTGACACAGCAACTACACCCGCAGCCGCCACCACCGGAAGCCGCCGAGCAGCGTGCCGGAAGAGAAGTCCCGGGGCACGCCAGAGAGGTGCACAAAGACTCCATGTCCCGGCAGGCACCGCGCCCCAGAGTAACGGGAGGGGGCAGAGCGATGGCGTGAGGCACGCTGGGAGTCGTAGTCTCCGCAGGCTGCGGTAATGAGGTCTCGGACTCTCGCGACAGTCGCGCTCCGCGCCGTTTGGCGCGGTGGTTGCTGCGATACCGGGTCCGGTGCTGTTTGCGGAGGCTTCAGGGCTGCGTGGGAGTCCGGTGAGGGGACGAGACTGCTGCCCCCGGGAAGCGGGGTCCCCGCCGGCCTGCGGCGCCGCGGGACGCCCCGACGCTGTAGCAGGGGCCGCTGGCGCTGCGGCCTCCGCGTCTCGCCTGCCCCAGACGCCCTTGGCCCGTCTGGGTCTGGGTCGCTACTGCCGCGAGGGAACGGGGAACGGGGGAAGAGGGAAACAGGCTTCCTGCCTCGTTGGGTCGTGTCCGACAGTACCGCAACCTCACAGGGCTCTCCGAGCAGCCTGGCAGCTTCAGACATCGAATTCATCACATTCAGTGTGTGTGATGCGGCTGCGGAGGAGGAGGGACTTGAGGGGCTGGAGAAAGCTGCCAGGGGGCATCAGGGTGGGTTTGCGGGGGTGGCTGGTGGTGCCTGGGGGCTGTTGACAGACCACCAGGATGGATGTGCTCAACAGCTGTTTGTTTCACGAGGGATTTGAATTCTGTGGACAGATGCTGAAACGTGCCACAAGAGGCAGCAGGACTTAACCTATTTAACAATATAAAATGAACAGTGAAGAGGGACTTATGTCTCACTTTGCTGACGGAACTTTGGTCATTTGTGAGTACCATGCATTTCCAGAACAAAAATGCTTTAATATTTCTGAAGAAAACTAAACTCCTTTTAATTGACAGAAGAATTTAGCTTTAAAGAGTTGTTCTTAGGTAGTTTTAAGGAACTTATGCAAACCAAAGGACCGTTTTTGTTCTTTCCAGGTAGATGTTCAAAAGGGGACAGAGATGGCCAGCAGTCAGAAACCTCCAGTACCTCATCCTTCTTCAAGATCAGGGCTGACCACAAGGCCTACCTCTGCATCAAGGACTCCATCAGCAAGCAGAACAGGAACTGCAGTATGTTAAAGAATTTTAGTACTTTTGTCAATATACTTAGATTTTTATTCTTTTTTTTTTATTTATTATTTTAAAATTTTTATTACCATGACTGGAATGATAGTTTCTCAGGAAGAATGTTAAGAGTCTTATTTTGTAGAGAGTTTTATCATACAATTTTTACTGAAAAGGGTCAGGGAGGTCTTGTATCGAGTCACCTGGAAGATCTTGGTAGTATTAGTGTTGCAGAAAGAGAGATCAATTAACAAGTGCACAAAGGTGGTCTCTTACTTTTATGCTGCCTGGAGTGAAACTATATTTACCTGAAGAGATGTGAATGCTAGAAGATTCTTAGGAATGCATGATGAGTGTCACACATGTGACGAGTGGTGCTCCTCAAGGGCCAGTACTCAGACCAGTGCTGTTTAACATCTTTATTGGTGACATAGAAAATAGAATCGAATGTACCCTCAGCAAGTTTGCTGACTACACCAAACTGTGTGGTGAAGTCAACACACTGGAGGGAAGGGATGCCATCCAGGGGGACCCTGACAGGCTTGAGAAGTGGGTTTGTGCAAACTGCATGAAGTTCAACAAGGCCAAGTGCAAGGTTCTGGACCTGGGTGGAGGCAATCCGATGCATGAATACAGGTTGGGAGGTGAAAGGATTGAGGACAGCCCTGAGGAGAAGGACTTGGGGGTGTTGGTGGACCAGAAGCTCAACATGAGCTGTTAATGTACCTTGCAGCCCAGAAAGCCAACTGTGTCCTGGGCTGCATCAAAGCAGCACAGACAGCCAGTTGAGGGAGGTGATTCTCCCCCTCTGCTCTGCTCTTGTGAGACCCCACCTGGAGTCCTGTGTCCAGTTCTGGGGTCTTGAATGTAAGAAGGACATGGAGCTCCTGGAATGTGTCCAGAGGAGAGCCACTAAAATGCTCAGAGGTCTGGAGCACCTCCCCTGTGAAGTCAGACTGAGGATGTTGGGGTTGTTCAGTCTGGAGAAGAAGAGGCTCTGAGGTGACCTTATAGCAACTTTTGAATATCTGAAGGGGGTCTGCTGGAAAGCTGGGATGGGACTTTTGACATGGGGGTGTAGTGAGAGGACAAGGGGAAACAGTTTCAAACTTGAAGAATTTGTGAGCGTGGGGAGATGCTGGAACAGGTTACCCAAGGGAGCTGTGGATGTCCCCTCCCTGGAAATGTTCAAGACCAGGCTGGATGGGTCCTGAGCAACCTGATCTAGAGAGAGCTGTCCCTGCCCATGCAGGGGGGTTGGGATTGGTTGGTCTTTAAGGTATCTTCCAACCCAAACCATTCTATAATTATATGAACAGTGTAGGGACTAACCTAAGTATTTAATTGCTTTGGCAGTAGCATGAGGACAACAAAGTAATAATTCAGATTTGGGAAGTTTGTGTGGATTTTTTTGAATTTTTTTTTTTTAAATAGATGCCTCCTAGTACATCAAGACCCTCTTCCCGTGGTGTTTCTTCGACTACAGGAGGAGTTTTACCATCTCAGATTAAAGTCGCAGACCGCCCAGTGACTCAACAGGGATTAAGTGGAATGAAAACTGCGGTGAAAGGTAATTTCTACTAAAAATATCTGTGAAATTGTCTGCATTTTTTTTAAGAAATACTTAGGTTTTAAATGTAAACTTTTCCTTGCTATCTTAATTGCAGTATGAATAGCTATGGTTAATAGGAGAAAGAGAAAGGAGAGGAGCAGTAAAGCACTGCTCTTTTTTTTTCTTCCTCTTGGCAGTCAGAAGGCAATGGCTTTTCTGTGCCTGAATTCTGTTTAGTAACCATTCAGTGGTATAAAAAAGAGTACATCATATCTTGTTCCATCACTGCAGCATAGTTGGAATACTTTGTTATGTAGTGAATATTCATATATTATTTCTCTTCACAAATCTAAAATGAATTTCTGACTTTTTAAAATGAGGTAAAATATGTTTTGGAACACTGAGAAGATGGCTGTTCTCTGCAAATTCCTCAGTTTATTTTCGTAATTTATAGTTCAACAAAATTGATTTTTTCTAACAAAATGTCATCCTACTCTCCTTTGTCAGGTCCTCAGAGACAGATAATGGATAAAACATATTACCTTGGACTGCTGAGGTATGTCTTAACAACACGTTCAAACTGCAGAAGGTTTAATGCTCTTCCCTTTTTGGCATGAAGTTTATTGTACTTACCTGTTGCATGGGTTAAGTGGTGTTCATTTCCAGTGAAATCTGTCCTATTATAGGATTTACTTTGCATGTGTTTTATAGGAGAAAGGAGTGTTCTGCTTTTGTCCCAGTACTAGTAGATTCCTTTGACATTTTGTTACTGGCTTGCTCAGTTAAATGCACTCATAGTGTTAGTAAAGGGAGGGTTAATGATTTTGAGGCTCCATCTGTAACGCTTGCTAGGTCTGATAACTCAATTTTTAAGATGCAGCATCACTACACAAACTTTACAGTGTGGATATCAGGTGACTGACTTGGATTAAACATTGAGTTAACACTGACAAAAGCAAGGCCTTGTGGAAACTGCAATGCATATGCTACTGTATCAGTTGACTGTATTGCAGTATTGAATAATCAGCCCTCAAATGTGTAATTTTAAATATGGATGATACCCATATGCTATGAAACGATCATGTTATTTTTTTTTCCTATCCATTTGAGAATAAGATACATTTGTTTCACCAGCACAAAAAGTGTAAGTAAAACATTTTATTTCAGATTCAGGTTTTCTAACAACTTGTTGGAAAACAGTTTGTTCTGATAGACCCACTCTGCTTTGTATCTAACTTATCCAGCTTTTCTTTGAAATACTAATTTGAAACACAGTGCAGTTTGAGAAAGAGATACCGATTGCATATCTCTTGTAGTAAAATACACTATATGTAGTAGAATTGTTCTGTGTTTTTAGTTTTACATTCAAATGTTAATAATTCTTTTTTTTTTTTTTATTATTTTTTTTTTAGAAGCAAAACAAACGAACTCACAACAGAAATTAATAAGCTGCAGGAAGAAGTAGAAATGTACAAGCAAGAGAAATCTGTCTATTTGTCATATGAAAAACGGTGAGATGTAGTCCACCTAATGCAGTCCTACCTTTCTCAGTCACAGGACTTGTCAGATAGTGTGCAGGCTTTAAGGACCTATTAAATAACATTTTTTTCTTTATTTTATTTTTAAACATATAAGGCTTCCCCTGCTAAATTTGGCTTTTTTTTTTCTATCTAGGGCAGAGACTTTAGCTGGTGAAATCAAAGAATTTCAAGGTCATCTAGCAGACTACAACATGGTATGCTGCTGTTAACCTGTGATACTGAATGCTCTCCCTTCTCTCACTTTTTATGCTTTTGCTTTACTTCAGCATCTTTTTCATTGATGTTTCTTTACAAATGTTTTGGTTAATAATGCCTTTTATTCAGCTGTTGGAAAATGTGGATACTAAGGGAGACAAAATTTAAAAAAACCGGTGAATGCAGCCATCATAGAAGAAGCAGTTGCATATGGCTTTAAGAAACTGCTGCTGTCACATATATATAGTAGAGCTATATATAATGATGATTACTTCTGGAAACGATATATATTCCATCAAGATTCCCAAAGCATGTTTTCTCCATTTGCAGTAGTAGAAAATAGTTGTACTTTCTTGAGCAATTTGTGAGTTGCTATGTATTGTCTGGGATTTTTTTGTGTGTGCAATTAAAAAGGAAAGCAATAAGAGGTTGGAATTATCTCTCATTACAGGTTGTGGATATACTGAACACCAATACAGATATAGCAGAAGTGATTCGAGATTACAATATGGTAAGAATTAGGATATGTGCTGTGTTTGAAAATGAAATAGTTTGTGTTATATTCTTATGCTTAGATTTTAAGACATATGTAAGAAAAGCTGGAACTAAATTAGAACTTATCTTTTTTTTCCCCAGTAAAATTATTCATAATACTGGCGAAGTATTTGTAGTGAGACAGATGTCTGAAGTGTTTCATTAACAGCCCCATGCTAGTTTGTTGTGTTTTAGGCTTGAGATAGCTGTCACCCCAGCCCAAATTGTGAATGTTAAAGTATATTCGTTGTTTGACTTTGAATTGTAGAACAGAAATGCAAAATGCATTTGCAAAAGGCAAGTGCAGTTGCCTGCACTGTCTTGTGCACTGTCTGGTGTTCTAGAAATTGAGTTCTCTTTTCTTTTCTGCCTGTTAAATGACCCCAGTGTAATAAATACTAAATAGATCTCTGAGATGGCCAACCACAAAGTCAATGAGATTAGTTCTTCTTTTGCTTTCTTTCTTTATTTTCTTAAACTATTGGATTATTTGGACTATTCTTCTACATATTAAGGCATGAGTGCTATTAAGTACCTTCTTCTATATGGTCACTTTGTTCAAGAGCAAAAGAAAGTTGTTTTAGGAGAATTTTTTTGGTAAATCATAAAACCATTTGAGTATTTCTTGATGAAAACAATTGATTTTTTTGGCCCTGCATATTCTTGAAAGAGTTTTGGTGTCAGAAGAATACTATGCAAGAATTGTATTTTCATTTTGTTCATAGGCTTAAACAGTATTTTACTAATTGTTCCAGTAATAGCTCCCATAGTAATAGTAAGTGAGTTGATTTGTTACAAATTTTATTGTATGTCTCTTTAAAACATAGTTCTGGTTTGCAGTGGAAGAAGGTCTTTCTTCAGTATAAACTCTGAAAAACATCTGGAGCAGGCAGCCTCTGTTGCTTCTTCCTGTGCTGCATTCTGAGCAGCTTCTTGCTCATTTACATGAAACCTTGAATTTGTGTATAAAATCTGTATCTTTTTTATTAAATACTATAACAAAATATCTTTTTCTTTTTTACAGTTAAAGGTGCAGAATGACAGAGATGCTCAGAGTGTGGATAAAATTTTCACAGAAAGACAAGCGTAAGTACATGTAGCTGTTAAAATTATAACTGAGTTTGACAGAATAGAGATTTTACCTAATTCAGAAATTCCTTAACAACTCAATGCATACCATGAGTGATACGCTAGCAATTTCACAGAATCATGGATTTCTGAATGGATTGGGTTGGAATAGGTTGGAAGATCATCTAGTTCCAACGCCCCTGCATGAGCAGGGACACCTCCCACTAGACCAAGTTATTTGAAGCCCCATCCAACCTCGCTTTGAACTGTTTCAGTGGGGGGGCAGACACAGTTTCCCTGTGATGTTCCAGTGTCTCATCACCATCACAAGAAATAATTTCTTCCTAATGCCTCACTTAAATCTGCCCTCTTCAAGTTTAAAGCCATTCCAATTTTTTCTGTCAGTACGTGGCTTTGTAAAAAGTCCCTCCCTAGCTTTCCTGTAGCTCCTTCAGGTACTGGAAGGCAGCCATATGTTCTCCCTGGAATCTTCACTTCTCCAGACTGAACAACCCCAACTTAGTCAGTCTGTCTTCATAGTAGAGATGCTCCAGTCCTCTGATCATCTTTGTGGCCCTTCTCTGGACTTACTCCAACAGCTCCATGTCACTGTGTTGCGAGGACTTCAGAACTGGATGCAGTACTCTTAAGTGGGTTCTCACAAGACCGGAGTAGAGGGGGGGATCCTCTTCCTTGAGCCGGTGGCCATGGTTCTTTTGATGCAGCAGGGTACAGTTGGCTTTCTGGGCTGTGAGTGTACTTTTCTGGGTAATGCTGAGCTTTTCAACCACAGCCTGAAGTCCTTTTTCCTCAAGACTGTTCTCAATCCATTCACTGCCGAGCTTATATTTGTGCTTGGGATTGCCTTGACCCATGTGCAGGACCTTGCACTTGGCCGTTTTGAACTTCTTGGGATTGGCATGGGCTCACTTCTTAAGCCTTTCAAGGTCCCCCTGGATGGCCTCCTGGATTGCCTTCCCTTGAGTGCATTGATGGCTTGGTGTTGTCCAAAAACTTGCTGAGGGTGCACTCAATTCAGCTGTCTGTGGCTCCAACAAAGGTATTAAACAGCACCAGTGCCAGTACCTACCCTTGAGGAATGTCACTGGTCACTGGTCTCCATTTGGACATCAAACTGTTGACCACTATTCTTTGTGTGTGACCAGCCAGCCAGTTCCTTATCCACCAAAGGGTCTGTACATCAAATCCCTAACTTTCCAATTTAGACCAGGATGTCATGTGGGACAGTGTTGAATGCTTTGCCCAAGTCCAGACAGATGATGTCTTTTGCTCTCCACTTGTCCACCAATGCTGTGACTCCGTTATAAAAGGCTACAAAACTTGTGAAGTATAATTTGCCCTTGGTGAAGTCATGTTGTAACCACCTCCACATTTTTCATGTCCCTTAGCAGAGCAGGTCTTCCCTTTTTCCCTTTTTGAAAATGGGGGTTATGTTTGCCCTTTTTTGCAGTTAGTGGGGACTTCACCAGCCTTACACAACTCCTCTCAGGCAGCTTTGCAATTTTGTCTGCCATTTCTGTCTGGAGCCACAGATGGATTTCATCAGATTCCACGTGTTTGTGCACTTCCAGATTCTTCAAATGGTCTTGAACCTGCTCATCTCCTACTGTATGTGTATCTTCCTTCTCCCAGTCCCTGTCTTTGCTTCCTGCACCTTGGATGGTGTGGCTCAAGCACTTGCTGATGAAGAGTGAGACTCCTCAGCTTTCTCCATATCTTGGGTTACAAGTCTGCTGTTTCTTTCTGGAGAAGGCCCTCATTTTCCCTAGTCCTTTTAATCACTGATGAACCTGTAAAAACTTTTTCTGTTGCCATTGATGTCCCTGGCTAGGTTTAGTTCTGCCTTGGCTTTAGCTTTCCTAAACTAATCCTTGCTGCTTGGACAACTTCTTTGTTCTCCTCCCAGGCCACCTGTCCTTGCTTCAGTCCTCCTCACTCCTCATTCAAGGTGATACATCAGTGTCGGGCTGCAGCTGGAGTTCCCAGCTTTGAACTCTTCTGAGTAGGTGGTATGAAGATACTTACCAGATCATCCCAGAGGGTTTAGTTGACAGTGGAGACTCCTATCTTTTGGCAACCTGCTGTCAAGCTCCTGGGTTTTGGAAGTTGTGTTGTAGAGTAGCAGAGTGGGGAAAGTGAGCAGAAGTGGGAAATAGAGCTGAGATTCCTGCCTGGTAAGGTAAGGGTGTGTAGAGGGGAAGATGAGGACAGGGAGATGCTCGCAGTAACACTTTGAAGGCTATGAGAATGGCTTGTGTACCAATAGGCTGAGAGGGTGAGATGTTTAATTTAGGGACAGGAGGTGTACTGGAGAAAGAGATACTGTCTTGCTTGCTTCCAGTAAGAGCAGTCTTAACAGTGGGAATTTATGTATCAATAAGCACTTTAAAAATGTATTCCATTTAATAAGAAGTCACTTTTCAATACTATTGTGGTTTTCAGCCGTTCATGAATGTGTGTATGCTACCCCTGCATGCATTTTTAAGTGTTAGGAAAATATGAAGAGAAGAAGTTTAGTTCTGTAGCAAAGTGAGTCATAAAGACATTAGTTATCCAGTAAAGGTAGTCTATCATTGTATTTTATGTAGAGATATTTAATACAGTGGAGCAGTTGACCTTTCTTGCTCTGGTAATTTGGGTTGAAAAAACTTTAAATGCACTGTTCTCTGATTGTGTTAGTTTTGCCTAATAGCCTATGGAGTTGATACACCATTTATTTGGATTCAGTTCCCAGTCTGGTTGTGGTCTGCTTCAACATTTTAGAGAAGTTATTTTTCCTTTCTGGACCCCTTCACATATAAAGCATTAGTGATTATGCCAGCCGTACAAATTTCTTTGTAAACACTTGCTCATGTTATGTAATATATAGAGTATCCCCTGAATCAAATAGTTTTTTATAAAAGGTGGATTTTGAATATTTTTTTTGCATGTTTTGAAATAGTTGTTGTGACACTAATGCATCCACATCACCACTTCTTTAGCTTCGTGATTTATGGAAGCAATACCTTGTTATGTGTTTGATGAGATGAAAGGGCATGGACTGCTTAGCTTCATTTTGTATTGTACATCAGTGTAATATGGAAGTACAAGTGTGCTGCAGTTTTGAAATGTCAGCTTATTATCCATTGTTTGACATTAACTCTCCTCAGTTACATAAGAATCTATGTATTTATCCTCAATAAATCCATCTTCCACAGGTGCAAATTCATGATTTTTCTCGAAGATTACTATGGTACCTTCATTGTTTGTAGTTGATCCTATAGGAGAAGTCATGTCAGCTGAAAACTCCTGCTCAAACATTTCAGGGTCATTTTCTTCCAGACGACGGTGGCTGTAGCTGATCAAATAGTGATACCATGTCGGGCATTTTACAGCAGTAAAAATCAGGAGTGTAGTGCCAAGGACAAACCCTAGAACTCCTGCTAGGAAGGTCCAACTTTTGCCAGGTGGTAAATCTTTAAAATGGACATGAAAAAAAAGTAGAGTCATCTTCATGAGGAATGAAGCAAGAGCTATAGTATGATTTTTTTTGTAGTTAGATTGAGAACACATAACATAATTAGTGATAAGGGAATTAGCAAATGTCTCAAAAGCTTTGGTGGAATGTTATTGCTCTGGTATTAAGCAATCAGTAACATCACTCAGAGTGGAATGCATGCACATCCTCATATTTCCTAGCAATAGAAATCTGCTGTGCATATTTATAAAAATTAAGTAATGGTTTTAGGGTCAGATAAAGTTCTTGGTACCCAAAAGAGATAAAATATTTTTTTCCCTAAAACATCACTTTTTTTTTTTTTTTTTTTCTATATATCCCTTCAATTGCATTTCTTTTGTAATAAAAACTTCAGTAGACTATAGTTGCCAGTAGTCTTAGTTTAGAAGCTGGTCTTGTGTGTACTGGCCACTATCCTAAAATATATTATATCTGCTACAACAAAAGAAGTCTGAGGCAGTGATGGCTTATAGTTGTGTGTGTTTCTGAAGACTGATAATTCCGCTTTAGCTGGAAGCAAGAACTAAAGTATATCATTATGAAAGAGTGGAGAAGAACATCAATTTGCATTTTAAAAAAATTATTTTTCTTTACCAAAATAAAAGCTAGGGTATTGCAGAGTGATGGTGGAATTAACATGAAAAGGTGAAGAAAAATAAGGACATTATCACTGAAATTTTCAAGGAATATGACATGGACATATCTGTGTCCTTTACACTGAACAGACATGAGGGCAGGAGTAAAATAACAGGCTGACTCTTTCTCATTTTAAGACAACAGCTACATCTAGAAATCAGCTAGTTTGGAAGTAGTAGTGGATTTTTTAAAAAAAATCCTTCTCTAGTTCTGTTAGGCAGAAGTCTGGACAAGTATCTGAATTCCTAGCCTTGACAATTATATTATCACTCTATAGTATCATTTGAGAATTAAGATGTACTTTATCTATTTTGAACATGTATTCATTAGAGATTAACATTCACCATAATGTGTGTCCTGTCTAACAAAAACTGGAAATTAGCTAGTTCTATAGCCCTGGAAGAATTATGGTGTACTAAGAATGCAGAAGAGTATGAAATTATGGAACAGCAAATCAAACTTCTTGTAAGCAGTACAGTGAAACATCAGTATGTTACCTGCATGGGTTCCATTGTTTCCTGTGATGTTTGGAGTCAGAACTGTTAGTAAGGCACTACGTTTAGCCTTGATGGCAGAAGTAGAAGTTACAGTGTTTCCTAAAGAAGCTTTTTCAATTTTGCAGTCGCCTTGGATAGGTGCTGTCTTGATGGACAATTTTTCCATGGTGGCTGGGAAAACACATGTGGTGGTGTTTTCATTTTCTGTGAATGTGAGCATTGGAAAGACTATGAGAAATTGCTTATTAATCAGTACTCTTAATTTAAAAAAATGTTTTTGGATAACTGATGTATAGCTGCAAAACACAGATAAGTTGATGTTCGATGATAATTATCCGGATCAGGAAAACCAAACACTGTTTGGTATAAACAAATATGAAATGTTGCTCTTGCCAAAACTTACCCAGTATCACACTGGAGGCAGTTAGCCATATCTGTAAATCAAGGAGGTCACAGGAGCAGGTCCAAGGATTTCCAACTAAAACAATCTTAATCAATTTAAAAGATGGTTTTATGTTAAAATATTCCAGAACATTGTACTGTAGATTTAAAACTGTCAGACTTTTTAGAGAAGTAAATACATTTGAATCTAGCTGAGAAATCATGTTATAGGACAGATTCAACACTGACAGTTGATTTAGTCCTTCAAAAGCTGCTTTATGAACTGTGCTAATATGATTGTTACTGATATCCAGAATTGAGAGTTTTGTCAGATAGCAGAAGCTGTTATTATACAGTACAGCTATCATGTTTTCATTCAGATAAAGTTCAGTGAGGTTAAAAAAACTTCGAAGAATCTCTTTGTCACTGTTATTTAAAGTGATTATAATATTTTTGAGGCTTAATTTAGTAACATTTTGGAAAAGGTTTATGGGCAGGTGAGAGAGGCTTTTTCCAGGCTCCTCACAAGTGACCTGTTGAAAAAAAGAGAACAACAACAATTAAATACTCCAGGGAAATCTGGTGATCAAGGTATCTCAGTGATACTGTAGTGGCCATGAGAAATCTTTCTCATATTTTTAAATGACAGCACTTTAAAACAAAAGTCCTACTACTCTTCATGCACATGAAATATTCATATTTCTCCTAATAAACCTGTGGTCTTGTGATAAAGGGGAATCACTCCTAGTGTTGAGAGACCTGGAGTCCTATATCACCTAGCACTTGAACTGTTTCAGAAGCAAGGCTATTTAAGTAATAATGATGCAAAATACAACGATTTCAGCATTCTGTTTTACAGCTAGAAGGGCTTTAGTGATATCTGGCTGAATAGAAAAATGATTCCTGTCCCACATAATCTGTTTTTTAAAATGTGTTTATTTTAAAACCAGCTAAGTTTATTCTTTAAAACATTTTTGGAGCGGACCTTCAACAAAACATTTGGTATAAATTTTTATTAAATATATCACTTAAATTTGTTTTGATTTTCTGGGTTGAAGCTTAGCATAGCTGCAAACTTACAGGTTTGAGGGTGTTCACTCTCAATACATGCAAACATTTTTCTTTTATGAAAGAGTAGATTTATTTGTATGTATGAATCACTGCAGACTACAGTTTAGTGTTAAGGTACTTGAACTCTCCTTAAAGTAGATTCCAAGTACTGCAACAGATGGGTTTTGTTATCCCTTTCCCTAAATAAGTAGCCAGTGTTCAGCTGGTTACTTATGTGACCAGGCTGACTTTAGATAGCTTATTTTAAAAGTGTAGATTAAGTGCCTTTTTTACATTGTATATACCCATTTTCTGGGTTTTTTGTTCAAAAATGAACAAGCAGTATATACTTCTTGTAGACAGTGAGTTAGCGCACGTAGTGCAATACCAGTTTTATCACTTGACTATAAATCCAGATTTCTTCTTTACCTTCCATTCCTTAATAAAGAGAAAATTCATTTCATCAAAGTCTGAGAAAAAAACTCTTTTTTTTGGGGGGGGGAGCAAGTGTTAACTCTATAAATCTATCTTAACTTGAGCAGTATTTGGCCTTGTTTAAATAATTGCTGCTTTTTAGGACTATTCCAAAATTATACGAAGATAAAGGAGCATGCCTGCTGTTTACAGGCAGATAGGACTAAGCTATAGAACCATCTCAAATCTGTTTCAGTGACTACCAGCACCTAAGTGCCCACTGCCCACTGCACAGAAACTATATCTTTTTTTTTTCCTCACTGTGCTTTGTTCTATAGGAATTTTAGGTATAAAGGTAGTTTTCTAAATGCATTGAAAGTGTGTCTTTCAAGATTAAGGTTATATTTACATGCTTTTAAACTTACAGCTTGAGCAGTAATGTTGCAGTCAGCAGTGACTGGATTCAAAAACAGTGTTCCAGCCCAGATCATAAGCCAAGAGAGTTTCATGATTAGAGCCTGGTGAAAAACAATACTTTTTTGTAACAGGACCAGAATTCCAGTGTCTTCTGTAGTGTTAGTTTAACAAATCAATAGATATAATAATAATAATAATAATAATAATAATAATAATAATAATAATAATAATAATAATAATAATAATAATAATGTTTTCACATATATAACTTGGTATATAATTTATGTATATAATATAAACTATTGCTGTAGTACATAAATCCTATGAAATGTAAAAGTAAGAGGAAAAATGTACATTATCAGGATTATTCTGTTCAGCTTTCATTTAATGGAACCAATCCTAAAATCAAGTAAGCAGTCTGTATCAGCAGATAAAACCCAGACTGATTACCCAGTTTAGTAGACAACAGTTTCATAAATTGATAAAACAAATGGGCATGGATGTACTCATTAATATCCCTGTTAAAGCAGTTATAGGTACTGAAAGACTATGATAGGAGTAAGTGGCAGAAAGTATTCAGACTTTTATGATGTCCCTATAGAATTTCTAATGTTGCCCCAGAGGTAGAATAGTGTACTGGATGGATTGTTGTTTTATCCAGTCAGATTTTGTTTATTCAAGTTATTAAGCATTTTTTGCTATTTTTTAAAAGTAGTACTTTGATCTTCTAATCTCTTTATTATCTGTAATATAATATATATCATATGGCATAAACTTGGACTTCTGTGTTATGTGTAGTTGTTGCTCCGGTCTTTGACACTAAGTAAACATTGTTCATTCTCCTGTGTTGGAGTTTTTATACGGATTTGAAAGTTATTTTTTGGACAGTCAGGAAAGCTTTTCCAACAAATGGTATTCACTGTGACATTAATCTCTCTCAGAGAAAGTGTACCTCATCTACCCCCTTGGAATCCACTGTTACTTGCTACATGAACTGATTTTTAACAACAGTCTCTGTGAATGTTAAACCATCTCTGAACCGTCTCTGTCGGATGTTAAACCAGTCCCTGTTTATGCCAGACTTGAATTAAAATGCTACATGCAAGTTAAATTATGCCTTTATTTTTACACTTTTTTATAAGAATCTGAAGAGAAAAAACAGTGATCTAAGTGAATGAGCATCTTTCTCCTAATTAATATCTTCCAGATTAAAAAAGCTCCAAAAGATAAGGTGTAAGATAAAAGTGTAAGGTGTGACTTTTCTGTCTTACTCTGTACAGAGTATTAACTGAATTTAACAGAGAAAAGTGCAAGTTACATAAGGACGCTCAACTGCATGAACAATGCTAAACAGAGGCAGGCAGGCAGATTTAACAAACTTCCACCAAACCTTAAAATGAGTGGCAGAAGGGCTTTTCTGATCAGTATGGAGTAGTTGAGCTCGCAGAACAAATTGTTGTGTACATTTGTGTGTCTGAATACTGACCTAACTCACCTAGCTGAATCAGCCTGGAAACTTTTTGGAAAGAAGACAGATGCCATCTAACACTGCTCTAAGCCATTGTGTATTTCTATTGGAAATTTACATTAAATACGAAAAGAGTTCATAGACTTTTTTGTTAAGACATTGGTGGCAGGGATGAGATCTACTAGAGCAGCAGCTGCTGGTTTTTTATGTTCTGTGCTAAGTATTGTTCTTCTCAGGGATGGTACTGGTAGCCTGATACTTTTGGAGCCAGTTTGTATATTGCTGTGACCCAGTTTGAGAACTCCAATAAACTGTGTTAACAGTTGGATATCATGGCATACTTCGACCTTAAGGATACTGCTTCCAAGATGTTCAGAAACAGACTGGACGTTAACTAGGCCATCTAGAAATACAGATTAATGGTACTATTGTAGTTTGCAGATTTCAAGAAAAATATCTAATAGAGTAGGAAATAGACATTAAAATAGTAATTTTAAAGTTAGTCTATAATCTAATCAATATAAAGTTAATTTAAATGTTTTTCAAAACTTAAAGTTAAAATAAAGTTAAAATATCTGTATGAAGGGGTTGCCATTACTTTGTAAAAAAAAAAACAACACAACTTTTCCTCTCTGAAAAATCAGTCTACGTATGAACAGCTCAAAAACATAGTTCCTATTTTTTACTTTAGTTTCTACAGAAAAGTTAGGGCTTTCTTGCCATTTTTTTCTCCTGAATTGCATGTCTGGGAACATATATAATCAGTAGAAATAAAACTGTAATTTTAATTGCAGATTAGCTTTTTACTAGAACCAGACTTTAACAATTGCTGTGTAAAGTAATTGCTTTGTAAAGAAACTGAGCCTGGCGATACATTGGTAATACCTTGACATTTCCTTGTAATTAGAAGTGTTTTCTTAAATAGTTTTTCATGGAGAACTTTTGAAGATTTTATAATTTAATAGTAATGTAAGCCTTTTATTTTGCTTACATTTGTGAAGAAAAAGGCAGATTTGAGTATATACAGTCAGGTAGTCTGGGGTTTTCAGAGAAGAAACGTAGTGTTACCTGTCTTTCAGTGTACTTAACAACTTGGCATGTCCAAGGTTCATAGTAATTCCTGAACATTTAATTTATCTCAGGATATATTTGTTTCCAGTCTAGCAACAAGGTTACTAATAAATCTTTGCCTATAGTTTGAAAAAGTTGTGCCAAGTTTCTTACCTGTCTGTTGCTTCTTAGAGGCAGCATATGTACACACATGTAGATTTTTCTGTGCACTGACAAGAAATAATATGGTGCAACAGCACTTTGGTTTTGTTCAACCTTTGTACCTGATGAATAAGCAGGCAGTGTAAAAAAAAATAATAAACCTAGAAAATGCTTAGCAAAAGATTGACTAGGTTGAGCAACTTGTTATAATCATCTTGGATTTAATTGGATCTTCAGCCAGTATAGAAGTCTAATAGTAGTATACTTAAGTGTCAAATTCCAGATCACTGAAGCTACAGGGAATTTACAAGCAACTTGGGTTATAACAAATTAAAGAAATGCCGGAGACAGAAAAATACTTGCATTTTTTTATGTGATGAGTTATCAGATGAAGAAAATTTCAAGAAGTATTGAAGTAAAGTTGGCTAGTAATTAGTTAAATATGTGTTACATTCTTGTGTTTTAGAAATGTCGTTAGAGGAGCTGCAGGGTGTGATTCATAAAGGTTGTCATTACAAGCAGTTAGGACATACATCTGTTAAAAGGGATGTACTTTAGAAAGACATGCTGAAAACAAATGACTTTAGAATATGTCTACTTGAGAGATCCTTGAGTCACACCTATATGCAGGTTGAAAAAGGGATTATGTTGACATAATAAACACTAAGTCCAGTAATTTTTTTTCTTCTCTTGATACTTATTTTGTCCAGTGCACAGCATCAAGCTAAAAATAGTTCAGTGTCTTCATATTCTTCATTCCTCTCAAATATGTGGCTGTAGAAACCATTATACTTCACTATCCCCCTTTAATGTTACTGCCACTTTGATTTTTTGCTTAATATTTCACAAGATTCTGCAATTTTTCCAAGTCTGATGCAGCTGCATCGTTAGACCTCACATTACTTGTGGTGATGGATTATCTTCCTGTGACAGCCGATGCTCATATTTTTATTGCGTCTCCAAAAATCACTTGAGTTTAAACTTCTGTCAAAAGTTTTCTACTTGACAAGATGCATCACAGCTTAGTAAGCCATTTGTAGTCGTAAGGACATAATGGATCACCTTGAAGTGTTTAGCCAGGCTTCCCTGTCACGTGAGAAAAAAGTTACTTCCCACTGGTACTTTGGCTGTTCTGTAATATGTCCACACGTACTTCCCATTCATAGGGCTGGAAAAGCAGACTTTCTTTTTCTACTCTGCTATGCGTACTTGCAGTCTCAGACACAGGTGAGAGAAATCCACTACAAGTTGGAGACACCACTGCCTTCAATGTTGGCAGCTATTTCTACATGATGTTTTGGAACACAGGACAAATGTAGCAAGTGATACTCTTTCCCTCCCTAAATGCCCCAGTGATCAACAGGAATAGGCATCCTATTTGTGCTTAGAGACAAGCTCCCTATGCTCAGTAGTAACAAGTCGCTCAAGGTGAATTACATTTAGTGTGGAGATTTATCCTGGAAATTGATAGCTTAACATTTTCTTGCATTCTTCACTGCATTTTCTCTGTTTTCATTCTGTCATGTTTTCAGCTTGATTTGAGAGAAACTGTCACACTACTGACACCTTGCAACAGCTTTCACAGGCCTCGACTGAGGAATGGGGAGCCTCCAATAAAGAAGTAACATGAAAGCTACCTGCAGCCTTCCATCTCTGTGCCTATCAGAGGGTCTTGAATTAAACTACTCTCATAACTGAAGAATGTGCTTCACTTTAAAAATCACTACTTTCCACTACAAAGCATAACATAAATATCCCTTGATAAACAGTTGTGCTTACAGTGAGAGCCTCTTTTGCTGCACTGGTTCTGAGCTAACCATTTTACTCTCAAGAGGCTGTGCCATTTAATGCCACGTTGCAACCATTCAGTATTTCTTGAACAGTCTCAATGCATTCCAAGTTTCCCACAGGGAAGTGGGAGAGCATCACTTGAATTTGTTTATTCATCATCAAGCTCCAAATTTTTTTTTTTGCAGCATGGGTTGCTAAGCTGAATTTGTGCATAGCATCCTTACTTTCCTGGATACACTATAGATCTTTGGAAGACTTGCTGCACTTCTGAATCTCTTGAGAATTCCTTGGAAGTGGTGAAAACCATGAGGAAAGGATGACTCTCTCTACAAGAGTAGGCTTAGTGTGTATCTTACCAAAGGAAATACCTGTTGAGCAGAAGTAAGGAAAATGGAGCTGGTCACTTCGCGGTGGTGCACAAGGGCTGGACAAGAGACAATGGCCACAAATTGGAGAACAGAAAATTCTGTTTAAATATAAGACAAACTTCTTGTACTGTAAGAGGGACCAAACATTGAAACATTACCCAGACAGCTCATGGGGTCTCCATCCTTCAAAATACTCAAAGCCTGCCTGATCCAGATGCTCACAACCTACTCTAGATGATTGTGCTTTGAGTAGTGGGGTTGGACTATATGACCGTAAGTAGTCCACTCCATCATCAGCTCTACTTTTCTTCTGTGACATTTTCATTATTCCCTTACCATGAATTTATCCTTATGCCGCTCCACTGTTTTCTATCATCATGCATTCTTGGCTTCAATCATTGATATGATGGTGTCAGTTACACAATTTAAAATTTTTGTCACCTTGCAACTCAGAAAGAATAATGAAAAATAGAAGAAAAATTATTGCTGAAGGAAGGTATCCAGCTGATCTGTCATTCTTAATCAGAAGTCACTCTGGAAACAAGAAAACAGTTTAAAAATTCTTCTGTGAACTGTGAAGGGAAGGAAGATATGGTCTTCAGAATCTCAGGATGTTTTATTTTTCGGGAGTAATTTATTTCCTTTATCTTTAGTTGTATCAAATTGACTGTCTAGTGTCCAGTAATTTCATAGAAATTACTAGACATTACATGAAGCAGTAAGAACAAGTCTCTATACTTTCCCTGAATCTGCAAGTATATTTTCTTGCATCTCACTCTAGCTGACAGTGTCAGAGAAGTTTTTATGGTTGCAGCCGACTCATTTCTGAAAGAGGTTAAAGTTATGAATCGGGAACAGCTAATTTTTAGTTTATTTTAAGAACTTTCACACTGCCTAAGACTCTGAAGCCCCTCTCAGTTCTTAAGGAATCAAACAATTCATTGCTAAAAGAAAGTCATTATTCAGTACCATCAAGTCATGGTGTCTATATGCATGTTTTCTTTATGTGCATTCACATATTGTCTACCAGCTGCTTTATTTCAAACTGCCTTTTCTTGCACCAGGAATTCACTGACAGTAGCTCCGAGAGAGTAATATATTTTTGCCAGTTTTAGGTATGTGTCTATGCATCTAGACAGGGTGGGAATGTTGGAAAGTATTATGTTGGTACTGTAAGAGTAAAGAATTTTCTTCTGCATTCCATGGTGTGAATGCTAATATAGCTAATTATACTCCAAGATTAGAGACAAATAAATAAATCTTTTATTTAGTCAGTGGAGTTTTTGTATTAAAAGATTGTTTCAGTGAGGCTGAAGGAGTACCAGATTTTGAAGTGGGTGCTTAAGTAAACATTAACTGGTAAAAGTTACAAAAACGTTGTATTTTCACAGCACAGAAAAATTAATTCAAGGTGTAGAAGAAGATATTGAACATGAAAAAGTTGTAGCAGATGACATAATAAAAGACATGTCGCAGGAAAATCAAGCTAAATATATGGAATTGAAGGCTGCAAATGAAAAACTCTCCCAGGTTGGTTTGTTCCATTGTACTTAGCTGAAATGTTTCTCAGTCTGGCTCCATTGATTGCAGGAACAATTTTAAAAATAAAGAGCTTGAGAACAGAGTATTACAATAAAGAAGCTTGCTAGTGCCTTAATTAGTTGCAGAAGCGCCTGAGAAATAAACAGAGCAATTGACTAAAACCAAATAAGTTGTCTTTTCATATTTCTTATTCTAAGGACAAATTTTTGTCCGTAATTTTCCTTTTAAAGTTGAGGACTGACATTCAGATTTTAAAAGCCACTCCAGTGCTTAGATGTTTCATCATGTGTTGAAAGCAAGCAAAAGGGAAAAATAACCCCTGTGGTTTTTTTAGTTCACTAGAGTAGAAAGTTTTCTTCCTTTGTACAAATCTGAGTCAGATGGAGTTTTTTGTTGGTCTTTCACATCTGAATATATCTTAAAAACTAATTGAGCCTTGTAAAATCTTTGTCACTTCACAAATCCTAATGTTAGCAAAACCAGTAAGATTTCTGCCTTCTCTGGGATCATCTAGCTTCAGACATAGAGTCATAGAAAGATTTTTTTGTATACTATGTACTGACATAGACATCTTTTGAGGCCAGTGCTTCCCAACTGTTTTAGGATGAGATGAATAACTAGTCAAGGCTTGCCTGTCTCTGGACTATAAAGAAACTGTGGTGGCTAGTTCATATATTAAAATCTGACTATGATAGATTCTTCATTCATTACTGATTTTAAGAAAAATAGAGGGAAAAGAGAAAAAAAAATTTGGTTATAGCCTAACTGCGAATAACTAGATTATTAGATGAAAGTAAATGGGTGTTACATATGAGGCACTTGGAGAAGTTGGACACAGTCTTCTCTTTTAAATTTGTAAGAGCAGCAATGAGATATTTTATTGGATGTTATAATACTAAGTTCCAGAACAAAAACTAATCTCATCAGGTAATAATTTTTGTCTGAGTTTTGCATTTTTTCCATTTTAGGAATTGGTTGTTCAACAGCAGGAATTGGATGCTCTGCATGTAAAGGAGGAGGCTCTAAGAGCTGTATGTATAACAAGTGATATCTGTACCAGCTGTCTCTGAACATTAGTGTAAAATAAAATAGAACAGAAAAACAGCTATAATCTTTCTCCTTTTATTTTGAGATACTGTAGGATCATGCCATAGGATGAGAGTGCAATGCCTCTCTGTTGTCCACCAATAATTTCTAATAAGCTTTAGGTAAAAATGTATTCTGTTGGATACCAGGCACAAAATTTTTATAGCAATAGTGAGGTTTCCTAGCTTTAGCTATGTAACTTCTAATGTTTTGTGTGTCATTCGGTTGATTTGCAATTACTCTTGAAGATAAACATTAATTATCCCTTACATCCTTCTTAAGAATTTTTCAGTACACTTTCAGTTTTCAAGATGTGTGAGAATTATTTTCTTGTTCTACATTCCATTACAATAGCAACTGGAATTTGAAGTGCAAGGTGTTATCTGCTAGGATATTTTTTATCCCACACACGCACTTCTAAAACACTGTTATGTTGCTAGATTGAGGACAGTTTTCTCATATTGGGTATTTCATGAGTAAAGGATCTATGAGCTGAAACATGCAGTCATATATATATTCAGAAAATGTAATTTTCAAATACTCCTAGACATTTTTCTTGTGCCTTTGAATAGTGTATACAGTTTATGATCCCCTAGAACTGATGAAGTAGTAAATCTACTCAGAAAATTGGTCTGAGGATTAACTCATAAAGCAAGAAGTAGCTGATGGAGTTATTCTATTCCAGAAAATGCACTATTGTGTATATAGATTATAAAATTTGCTTATACTGTCTCTTCACTGTTTGTAGCAAGCAAGTTTCACTTTCAATGCCTAGATAAGCATTGCTTAACTAAAGCATAGTTTCTGCAAGGCTCTTTTGCTGTCTGAAAGTAGCTAGTATGTGTTTGCTTTTCCAACAGGAAATAGCACACTCCCTGGTGAAACAAGAGGCTGTGCAGCTGTATGAGAAGCTCCATGAGCTCGAGGAACGTCGAAATCAAATGATTGCTGATGATAAGAACATGGAATCTCCACAGGAGGAAAGAGACAGATTACTAAAGCAGGCAAGAATGTACAATGTGACAATGTAAAACATTGTATGAGTCTGTATTTTAAGGGATAATAACTTATGAAAATACCTGGCTTTCAGTCTTCCCTCATTTGCTCTTTAAGCAGCTAAAATCATCTGAAATTAAGACCAGTTAATGAATGGGCAGGAGGGGCTCTTTGGCTGGAAGGGGTGTTCCAGGTTCAGCCAAAGCAAAATTGGCACAGTCATTTGATTTCAGCCATTTGCCTTGTTCCAGTTCATCACCTTGGTATAGGAAACTGGTCTTGTAGAATAGCTTTGAAATGTAACTCCAGACAGTATCCTTGTGGGGTACTGAGTTGATGTACTAATCCTGGAACAGGTAGTTTACAGAAGTCTGTATTATGTATCCTTATGTACTGTATAGGCTATTGGACTGAACAACACTGGAGTGTGTCTGAGTTTCTATGTTTATTGAGAACGCAGAACATTTGGAAGACGTAACACTTAAATTGTATCACTTCTCTTCAAAGAAGAGCCATTGCTGGACAATGTGACAACAATCTTTCGATTTCATGAGCTGAATATTCAATGTATAGTAAATTAAGAAATCTTTTTCCATTTTTCACTTATAGTTCTTATTTTGTATTTTACAGTCGTTATACTTTTTTATAGGTTAAGGATGATAGTCAAGAAATAGCAAGCATGGAAAGACAGTGAGTAATCCTATTATACTGTTGACAAATTAAATTTATACCCTACAGACAGATAGTAGAATTCTATCACATATTCCCATGGAAATTTAGCACATAACCACATTATTGAGCCTCTGGTAGTGTTAACCTTTCACTAAGAACAGAATATATTCTTCTGTTTCAGTTAAACAACTTTTACATTGATAGGAAATTTAGATCTGCATGATAACATTCTTCCTGTCCTTAGGAATATTCATTGAGAATATAAGTTGGACATAGAAGGGACATAAACTTCTTTAAGGCTGATGAAGATATTCATCCATAAGAGATGTTCATCTGAGATATCCATTAATGATAGTTTGAAGAGTTTGTTATGTGTTCTTAGAACCTAAGAGTTACAAAGTTGGTTACAAAGGTCAATTCTAAAGAGTAACAGGGCATAGCTTCTTCATTCTTGAGCACTGGACCTTTCTGAAGATTTGCCAGAAATGCCAGTAAATGTTATAATAAATAGTAATTTATTGGGAGGATGAGGGAATTGGATAAAATGGTACAACATTTTTGTGATTTTGTGCCTTTTGATTTCTCTCTCTTTACAGATAAATTGAGATAAATCTTGAAATCTCCTAGAAACAATTTTAAATGCTTTAAAGCAGTATTACCAGCTGTAATCATTGGTTATTTTCTAATGCAATGATACCTTTGATTTGGTAGTAGCTTGATTAACAGAATTTTTGGAAAGAAAGTGTGTATTGTTACATACAGTTATATTTGAGAACTTACTTAGAAATCTTAAAGACAATCTACTTTCTCACTTTGGTGGGTAATGTAATAGTGTTTTACTTAACAATTTCTTAAGGGGTTTAAGTGAACACAAAGGTAATTTTTAAGAAGTCCAGTTCCCTGTTGCAGTTTACTACTTTGTAGCTCTGCAAAGATGCATAGCAACCAGCAGAGGTACCAGTTGAGTAAGATAAGAGCTAATGACTCAACAAAACCCTCTTTTCATAAAGAGCAGTAGTACTGTTCCCCAGGGATCAGTACTGGGTCTAGTCTTATTCAGCATCTTCATTAGCAACCTCCATGATGGGACAGAGAGCATCCCCATCCCATTTGCTGATGTTACAAAATTGAGTGGTGATCCTGCTTTGACAGAGGGGCTGGACTCAATGGATGGACTCTCAAGAGGTTCCTTCCAGCCTCTACTATTCTATGATTCTGTTTATATTTAACAGATATATGGACAAAAGCAACTTGTGTTTTACATGCGTGTTTTGTAATAGCAGCAATCCTCCTGATATTCTTTTGGTTTTGATTATGCTAGGTTTTCTATTTTAATTCTTGATTTTTCTCTCCATTTTCTTTAAAAAAGGTATTGTACACCACAATTTTAACTTTGGCTTTCATTATGCACTAGGCTGACAGAAGTAAAAGAAAAAATAAACCATTTTAAAAAGGTCATTCAGCAACTTGATATGGATCTGGAGGATCATCAAGGTAATATGACTAGATTTATAGCTACCTATGCAGAGCTGCATCTTTTCATATTATAAAGCATATTCTTATGGATATTAGTTTCTTGAAAGTTTTAGGCATGTGCAGGTGTCCATTACTGACCATCAGAAGAAGGTTTTGTGTCTAAGGGTACAGGCTTCTCCTTTCCCATGTGAGAAATGGAGAGCACCCATCCCCAGAAGCATGTTCATCACCTTCATATAGAGCAGTAAAACTAATATATATAATAATTGTACAGATTTCTGTAGAATTGTGTCACAATTTTATTTTTACTTGAGATGTAGAAGTTTCTTTTACTGGCAGCGCTTCAGAATCAGCTCAGCTTTAGAAAACTTTTTATTTATTTTACCTTATAGATGATCTGATACACTGAATGAATGTGGAACTAAGAACGTTTAATACTGGGTAAAGCAAACAGAATTCATTAGTATTTTTGTATATCTTTAAAACTCTGTGGGCTGATCTTTGCAAGAAGAGTTTGGTAGCTGCCTAGAAATGGTATGAGCTTAGAAACCTACTTCCAACAAACACCTGCTCTAGTACAGTAGGCTAGGTTAGGATCTGTCCTAACACTGGAAGTCAGGGTTCTGGAGGAAGTAACTTAGTTTGAGCGTAGACCCTCAACAGCTGTGGAAAATTCTTCATAGTCTGGATGGAATATTCATCCCACAGAAAACCTTCTCGTTATATGGACGCTTGGCATTCTGGGAAATTTTTTAATAAGTTACCTAAATTCTATAAGACCGATGCATTAATGTCTTTGTGTCCTTTTTACTTTATGACATTTCTTGGGCAATTGGTGTAAAATTTATCTGTAATTTAAAAAAAAAAATCTTTTTCTCATCTTTTGCATTACAAAATATTTCAAAATATTTCCCTACTTCTTCTGATAATTTGTTATTTTTGTACAAATAATTTATTAAGATTGTTTTACTAGCTTTTTTATTTCCAGATGATATCATTGCCAATTTCACTCTTCTGCTTTAATTTTTCCTTTTTGTTTTGCTTGCAACTTTTTTTTTTATCTTTGGAGAAATGCAGAAGGTAAGAAATGAGTTACTTTTCACATTTGTAGGTTTACACGTACAATCACTCATTGCTGGTCTTTGTGTCTTTCACTGTTTCATAAAAAGATCCCTGATGAAGAAAAGGGCTTTAATCACATGTAAGAGAAAGCACATTCTGTCAATATGTCAGAAACTGTCAGGATATTCAGTATAAAGTTATCTTGTGGTATAAGATAGAGGGAATTAAACCTATTGATGTAACAGGAAGAGAATAAGGAAGATACTCAAAAGGAGCAGCTTTAAGACAGGGCACTCTAAACTCCCAATGCCACCTCTGTAGTAAATAGAGAGAAAAGCCTGGAGAGTCATTCATGCTTCTGCATTAAATGAGCATCTTGGAGTTTCCCTTGAGATTCCTGTCCTCCCTCCTCTGTCAGCTTATTCTGGTGCAGTATTTAAACTGTTTATTTCAAAGTAGTCTGAAAACTTCAGTTCCTAAGGTTTTTTAGTTAAGTTGAAGGTAAATTAGCCAGTGGGGAAAAAAATCAAATTAAGAATTTTTAGGTATTTCAGGATAAGTATTTCAGTGATAAGGTATTTTTGAGGAGAAAAACGAAGTAGATACCGTAAATGAAAATAACTATCTTGAGTTTCACTTAAAAAAATCTAAGGAAGTGAAAAATTATTATATGTTCTATATATTAGCAGTCATGTTTAGGTGAGTGGTAAAAATCAACATTAACTTAATATGGGATAGATCTAAGACTTCATAAACTGCAAGAAAGGCTAAGATATTGTATAATAATGCCATATATAATAATGCCAAATGTCTCTGTAAAGACTTTTTAAAGGTTGTCAGGTTTATTTGTTGTTTTTATTTTATTTTAAACACTTGGCAGATCATGAAGCTCTCCTTTTCATGACTCACTGTAACTGGATGTTTTAAGAGTACAAGGGACTGGACTGTTAAGTATTGGAGACTTGCCTTGCAAAATAAAGGAAGTCCAGCAGGGAACAAAACCACATCGAGAAGCTGTAGCAGTATAGCAATCCCTTAGAGGCACACTGATGTTCCTTTTGTTTGTATATACTAGATAAAAAGGAAAGCATGGGAGTGTACAAGTAAAAAGACTTGGAGAAACTTGCTTGCTTAATTATATCTGCATCTACTTCATTTGTTTGTATTCTACAGAGTTACAAGTTTATGCTGAAAATTCATCAATGACCAAGACTCTAGCAATTAAAAATTTAGGTGTTTGAAACTTTTAAGTTATTCTTCATTGCTGAATTGTCTCATCTTCTTGAAACTTGTGACAAGTGTATCACATCTCCCACTTTACTAGTACATTTTACTTTGGACCTATTTGAAGTCACTAGTTGTATTTAGAGGTGGAGTGAATTATTTATTGTATGCTACTCATTACTTCTAATACATCTATTAAAAAATGTGCATGGAAACGTTCTTTTAAACTCAGTTTTAGAAATCTTTCTCTGCAGTTTATTTTTCCATATCATTATTTGTCCCATTTTCCTGCTTAATTGCCTTATGTTGTCACACTGTTACTTACAAGCTGTGTGCCCTTATGAAAGTCCATTCTAATCCATGAAAGTGCTATTGATAACACCCATATGTTAGACAGAGCTGCAGAAAGTTTTAACTCACCAGGGTGCACAAAAATATTTTTCACTAGTATTGAAATTCACCTGACTACAGAATCCTATGAAGTTCCTTTGTTTAAACCAAGAATTTGTTCCACTCTTATTTTTGAAAAATTCCATCCTCTAAGAAGTTCTGAAAATTACATTGAGGCTGATTTATTAAGCTAATTATCTTTTTTTAATATAAAAATGTGTATTTGATACTCCATTTAAGTGACTATATCACTGAACATGGGATGAGTCCTATTGTTTCTAAGCATGTAGATTTTTTAATTAAAAAAAAAGCAAAACAACAAACCAAAACAAAAAACATTTTGCCCACCTAAAGGAGTCTTTGGCTGAGACAATATGAATTTAAATGTTATGTCTCTTGCAGGAGATGAGAATTGGAAATACAAGGAGCTGAAGAAGAAGGAAGAGAGCATAGACAGTAAGTTTTCTAAGATACTTTAATTAGGCCTAATTCCACTAAAATACAGGCTTTCTTGTATTATTAACACTCAGTTAATTTAGAGCTGAAAACAACTGATGTCCTGATCTTTGCATAAAGCTTCTGTGATCTACCTCAGGATAAGACAATTGATATTTTAGGAGTAATAGGACATCCACAAATACTTGGAGATCCTTTTGTGGCTTTTCCTCAAACTAAAATTTTTAGCAACACAGTCTTATTTTATGAAAGCAAGGCTGAAATTAATTTTTAAGTTTATTTAAATGTAAGATATATCAAACCAGTTGTTCAGGTTTAAACAAGGTTAAAAGCAGAACCTCAAAATGGGCAAGCATAGACATCATAATTCTTTTAAATTAAGGTTTTTGTATCTCTTTATTCAAGGTGAATGCTACTAAAGCTTTCTTCCCTATTAGTTTGCAGAGACTTCACAGCAAATAGCAGAGGATAAAAACACAAGGATAAAAACATAACTGTACAGCTAGTATGCTGTAGTAGGCAGTTTTAAAAAAAAGTTGGTCAGTTACTCAACAAGAGGGGAAAATGATCAAGAAACACGCCATGAAGGCTGAAGTATATAATGCCTTTCTGTAACAATGTTTGCTAAAATGTTTGGTATAGCTTATGACTAGCATGATACTAGCTAGAAATGTCTCAGCTGACAGTAAGTAAAGATGGGTAAGAGCACTTAGAGAGTCTGCATTTTCAATTTAGCTGTTTGCCAGAGAAAGAGAAGGGTAAAAGCCCCCTTGATCTTTTACAATTACAGACTGTGAAAGTGGGGCCTCCCAGTAGTTCTGACTTAGAGAGTTTTAGATCTGTTCCTGCTCTTCATCAGAGGACAGGAAAAGAGCTAATGTAGTACTTGTCTCTAAGAAGAGCCAAAGAAGTATAGACCAGTCAGCTTAGTATCAATTTCCAAAATGATTGTGGAAAAAATAAGCAAGGAAAAAAATTGTAAATGTTATAGAAACAGGAGTGTGTCTAACAGTGGTATTGATTTGTCAATAACAAATAACTGATTTCCATCTTTTTAATAAAAGTGTTTAAGAAAAAGGGAGTAGCAGCAGATGATGTGGTCTTTGACTTCAGTTGCTGCTGCTGTATCTTCATGTTCTCAAAAGCAAACTAGGGAAATACTGTCCATTATTAACTTATACTGTGCATTTTTTGATTAAAAAATTAGAAATTCTAAAGCATTCAGTGCCAAGTAAGAAGGATGCATTAACTAGAATTTTGCACTGTGTTTGAAGTTCAGGTTAGGCAATATTTTTATTAAACATCTTGATAAGAGGAGAGAGAGGAAATACATAGTTTCAAAGAAAGTGGTGCATTGGAAAAGCCAAAATCATGTTGGAGGACAGGGTTAGAATTTACATAGAGCAGATTAGAACTCAAGTACAAAAAACGTCAAAAACGATTAAGGGTGAGTTTGTACAACTGGACAGAGTAATCAACAGCAAAAATACAAAATAGGGTTCAGTTTTTTAGGAACAGCTCTGAAGTATGCCTCACTGATATCCCACTAACACAGAAGAAAATATACAGCAGGAAGTATACACAAAAGTGCAATTCATCAGAAACATGAAATAACCTTGTTTTCTTTGCACTGAGGAATTCCTCCTTTGGAATATTGTCTCCACTTCTGCTGCACATAAAGAACGATGTTGCCAGTCCTGAAGAGAGGCTGATGAGGGGCACAGAAAGCATAATCTTCAAGGAAATATAAAAAAACAAGTCTTTTATTTAAGAGAATTTAGGACAGTCATCAAATATGTAAAAATCTGTTCCCAGTAATAAATGAATAATCTATCTCTTCATAGACATGGAGGATAAGAAAGGAGGATACTCAAGTTGTTCCAGAAAGATTTTGAGTTATATATTAGGAAAAACTTTCAAAAAATAAAAGCTCAACAAGAGTTGGAATAGATTGGCATGAAGAATTGTAGAGTATCTATCATGAACTGTCTGTAAGAAGAATATAGATAAAAATCTCAATTACTAACATGCTGCGGGTTTTGTACTGGAGCAAGTAAATTAATTAGGTGACATCTTGCTGTCTCTTCTATCAAATTTTTCATGGACCTTCATCTAACATTCAAATGAAACATGATCATTCAGACAGGTATGATGAAAAGGAATGGTTTTTGCAGAAAGTCAGTGAGATGAGATGTAAATATGAACCTTACAGAGTGATTCTCTGTGTAAAAAATTACCCATTTACTTTTTTTAACAGAAGGGGAAAGAGCAGCTCAAAGGTTGTCAATATAAAGCATTAAGCAATAATTTCAATATTGTAACTTTCATTACTGCCCTTTCCTTCTGTTGTGTTCAGATATTTTTATAGTGTAGAAGATTTCTGTCAGTATTTCAAAGCAACAGACAGCATGAAATATTCAGTAGGTGCCCTTTGAGGAAGCAGCTCTTTTTGGAGCTGTTGTTGCTCCTTTTATTGAAGTATAATTGTGCTATATTTTAAAATAAAAGCAGACAAGCTCATTATGAAGGAAAGGAAAATCACACAGAAAACAGAACTTCCCTTTCTTAGGATAGTTTCATTTGCAGCCTAGATATTGGAGAAGAACAGACCTGGCCATGGTATTATTCAGCACCTGGAACTTAACTAGATTGCTTTCAATTGCAGTCAGCTTAATCTTTGGTTTAAACTGTGTTTCTGGTTAGTACTTTACAGCAGTGTTGGCAAAAAATAAACCTTCTTACTTTGTTGCCCAATGCTGTTGTCTGCATTTACTAGTCAGGTCAGTGGTCATTGTAGGATTGACCAAAACTATATTTCAACTTTGTGAGCCAATTGAATCTGCATCATTATTTTTAGCAATCAACTACGCTCATTACAAATGTGTTGTATAATGCTATTCATTGACCTTCAAAGAATTCCAAGTGTCTCTGCTTCAGGGATAGTCTTTGTAGTGTCTGAGTATTATCTTCTAGCTTCAACAATGCACTTTCACCTCTAAAAGTTTTAGAAGCTGTTCTTTGTGAAGCATTTCTGTTAACTCATGCATAGCATTGCAGATTATGTCAGGTATTACAATATTTTTCTTATCCATTACTTAGTAGTAAAGAATTTTTTAAATAGATAAGGCCCTGGATGGTGTGGGATCCACAGTTCTCCAGTCAGTCCTCATCCCTTCAGGGTTTGTCAGTATTTCCAGCAAGAGTTCCTCTTCCAAAATAATCAATCTTGAATTTACTAAGCACTTCTGCCCTTTTTCATCCAGATAGAAATTTAGTAAGCTGCTGGATTTTGCAAGTGTTCCTATATAAGCCATGCTTTAGGAGGAGATGCAGCAGGAAAAGGATGATCATAACTCACAGCCCTAGGTACCATCTTGATGGATAGCTGACTTTCATGTGATGTATCCAGCACCTTTTTTTCAATGCCTGTCACAGTGTTGTATGCCTAGAACACAAATGCAGCCAAAAAAACGCCATTACAACTGTCCTATCAGATTCAGTTGGACACTTGCTAAAAGGAGCATATGTTAGAAAAGGAGGAAAGGGACATCATATAGAAGGAAAGAAATGGTATCACAGGAGTATTTCAGATCAGAGTAATGTCTGGTGTTTAGTCCAGGCCATTAGAGGTAGTGAAGTCAGCTTTTTCATTTATTTATTTATTAGCCTGTTTTAATAGCTTTCAGGAAAATGGAGATGAACAGCTACTAGGCTAAGTCTTCAGAAATTATTATGTTGAAATTCCGTTCCCACTGCGTGGCAACTCTCACTTAAATATTATCCAAGAAGGAGATGACCTCATGCCACTAATCAGTCAAATATGTTTCTCTGGAAAAACTGTCCTCTTATCCATTTTAACCCATACGCTGACAGGTTTTAAGGACTCTACTACCTTTCTCTTAAATAAACTATTAGTCTTATAGTAACCTGTCTGAAGGTGTACAGCTTGTCAACTTAATACAAAGGTTTGACTGGAAACAACAAGGGCTTGTGCAAATAACACCCTTCTTTATTATTTTTGTTGATTTCTAGATTTTTTTGAGACTTTTGAAGAAGTGAAGAAGCAGGAGCTGGAACGAAAGGCCCAAATAGAAGCTAACATTGTTGCACTCCTGGAGCACTTAAGCAGAGTAAGTGCATTTCCCTCTTTCTGTAGCAAGCTAGAAGTTGAGAAGCACAGAACAGGAGAATAAATGGATAAAGAAGAATGTGACTCTTATATTTTTGTCCTGCCAGTACCAGCATAATAATCTCTTCAGAGGAGTAAATATTAAACCTGTTACAGCTGTAGTTAAAAAAAAACCAACAAACAATAAAAGCTGTAGTTAAAAACAAACAACAACAACAACAAAATAAAAACCCAAACAAACAAAACAGCAATAGAAAGAGATTAATTTCTCTTTATTCCTGGACAGTTCTGAATATTAGGTAGTATTAGTGACCAGAACAAAAAAAAATTTTTGCATAATTGCTGTAATCATCATCATTATAATAGAAGCCAAAGACAGAGACTGGTAAAGAAGATTCCTCCACTGTGGATGAAGAGCAGAAGCTTCTGAAAAACCTGAAGGAATAACCCACAGCTCCTGAAATAACTCATGGATGAAGTTTCAAAGTCACTTTCTATAGTATTTGGAAAGTCTGGTGAAGTCTGCTGACTGGAAAAGGGGAAACTTATCCCCCATCTTCAAAAATGGGAAAAAAGAAGAACCAGGGATCTACAGGCCTGGCAAGATCATGGAGCAGATCCTCCTGAAGGCTCTGCTCAGGCAAGAAGATAACAAAGGACTGATTGGTGACAGCTGAATGGGCTTCACCGAGGGCCACTCCTGCCTGACTAGTTTGGTGGCCTTTTATGCTGGGATCACAGCCTCGGTGGACAGAGGCAGAGCAACAGACACCATCTACATGGACCTGTGCAAAGCATTCAACACTGTCCCATGAGACATTCTGATCTCTAAACTGGAACAGTATGGATTCAAGGGATGGACCACTCTTTGGATAAGGAACTGTCTGGATGGTCACACCCAAAGAGTTGTGATCAGTGGCTCAGTGTCCAAATGGAGATGTGTGATGAGTGGTGCTCCTCAAGGGCTGGTACTTGGACCAGTGCTGTTTAATATCTTTCTTTGTGACATGGACAGTGGAATCTGCATCCTCAGCAAGTTTGCTGACAACACCAAACTGTGTGGTGAAGTCAACACACTGGAGGGAAGGGATGCCATCCAGGGGGACCCTGACAGGCTTGAGAAGTGGGCTTGTGCAAACTGCATGAAGTTCAACAAGGCCAAGTGCAAGGTTCTGCACCTGGGTGGAGGCAATCCCATGCATGAATACAGATTGGGAGGAGAAAGGATTGAGGACAGCCCTGAGGAGAAGGACTTGGGGGTGATGGTGGACCAGAAGCTCAACATGAGCTGTTAATGTACCTTGCAGCCCAGAAAGTGTCCTGGGCTGCATCAAAGCAGCACAGATGGTCAAGGGACGTGATCTCTCCCTCTACTCTGCTCTTGTGGTTCCCCACCTGGAGTACTGTGTCCAGTTCTGGAGTCTTCAACATAAGGACACAGAGTTCCTGGAACATGTCCAGAGAGCCACTAAATGATCAGAGGTCTGGAGCACCTCCCCTATGAATAAAGGCTGAGGAAATTGGGGTTGTTCAGCCTGGAGAAGGGAAGGCTCCAGGATGACCTTATAGCAACCTTCAAATATCTGAAAGGGGCCTACAAGAAAGCTGAGGTAGGGCTTTTGACATGGGTGTGTAGTGAGAGGGCAAGGGAAAATGGTTTTAGACTTAAGGAGGGGAGATTTAGGTTAGAGAATAGGAAAAAAGGTAGTGAGACAGTGGCACAGGTTGCCCAAAGAAGTTGTGGCTGCCCCCTCCCTGGAAGTGTTCAAGGCCAGGCTGGGTGGGGCCTTGAGCAACCTGATGAAGTGGAAGGTGCCCCTGCCCATGCAGGGGGGTTGGAGCTGGATGATCTTTAATGTCCCCCCAGCCAACCCAAACCATTCTATGAGTCTATGAATAAATGTTCAAGACAAAGATAAAGACATTCAAGATAAACATTTCAGAATATTGCAAATAAACCTGCTGCAATGTTTTGGTTCCATAAAGTCTACAAATCTCTGTTCAGGAGTTACTACACTTTCTGCACTATTATTAAGTAACTGACAATATTCCAGTCATCTCTCTGATCGAAAATTATGTCTGTAATACCCTACTGTGTAATATTCAATGTAAAAACTTTATAATTGTTCCCATTTGCAATCTTTTTTTTTTTTTTTTTTACTTTCAAAGAATGTTTTCTTTTAATATTTTTGGTTGCCATGGGATTTTTTCTTATAGAAATGATTCAGTTGAGTAATGCTTTTATTATTTTAACCTCTTGTCTTCTCTTTTAGTATGGCATGACGTAAGGTGTATTTTAGGCAATGAAACTTACTTTAGACAAGATAGGTAGAGCAACACTGTTCATACTTGATGCACTTTTTTTCATTTCACTGACCTGTGACTACCTCTTTTATCAAAAAGCTGGCAGCATGAAAACAGATGCCTTTAAATCACTTCAGTATGTTTACAGTATTTTCAGTCTTTGTAGTAGAAAAGCCAAATAATAGAAAATATGTTAGGACAGGAGAGTTTTTATTTGTCCACTTACCTTTTTTTTTTTTCAAGGATGCAGCATGTTCTCATTATTGTTCTTGGTAACACACAGAATGTGAATCATATGAAACAAATTTCATCTGTAACAAATCAAGAGCTGAAGATTATGCAGGAAGACCTGACTTTCAAGTCAAATGAAATGCAGAAATCACAGAGCACTGCTAAGAATCTGGTAACAGGTGAGATTAGCAATGAATTTTCAAATTCATTCCTTAAAAAAATAAAAAATACCTGAGTTGTTACAGTAATAACAAGTTTAAGGTTCATGATAAGCAAATATTAAAATACAAATACAGTGACATGTGGGTAACAATACTTTACACATGTTTCTTGGTAGCATTTCACTTACTATTATCAGTAAATTATCAGCTTTCTTGTATAGATACATATTAAACAGAAATATTTGAATTTGAGGTCGAAGCTTGGCTTTACTAATATTCAACTCAAAATAAACATTTTTCACAGTTTTTAAAATAGTGTTTAATTAAACTGAACTAGGGACTTCCACAGTTATCTAACCATGTATTATTTGCAAATGTAGTTCTTAAGTGTCTCTTACTTAAAATTTGTGTATGTACTGTAGAAGAATAGCTCTCAAACTCTCAGGCTTTCATTCTGCAAAGTGAGTTTTCATTTTTACTTAATTTTGGAAATGCTCAAATATGCAAACTACTTAAATACTTTGTAGAGTATTGCCTGTAATTCAAAAAGCTGACTGAATTTTTTCCTTTCATTTCTGTAACAAGTATCTACTTAGTTATTTGCACTGTTTATAGTGCAATTGGTTTCCTAATTTTAAGCTTTTGCTAGTATCATTACTGGTTCAGCAAGCTTTTCCTTGTTTCTTTGGATGAAAGGAAAGGGCAGGAATTTGTTAGAAGGCTGTACTTAGTAATTAATTTTCAAAATTAATTTTCAAAATAGAAGCCTTGCTTCAAAATAGTTATGTGCAAAAAAGAAGTCTTTGTGCACAGAATGTTACCAAAATTGATTGTCCTGCTTTGTGTTACGCTTATTTAGCTTTTGCTTGTCTGCAAATACTCATTCTGCGTTCTAGTGTAGTTTAAAAAGCTGGCCCATATATTGCAAGTTCAAAAATTACTTTTTGCTCCTTCAAGTTAGCATCAATTCTTATTACTGTACAGTGTAAGAATATTCTGGAAGATACGTGTCTTTCTTTGCAAGGGCAGAGAAGAGAGTTACAGTACATAATTATCATTTAAATGATTCATAAGTAAACATCTAAAATCAAGGGCATATAGATACTGTAATGAACAACCGAAGATTCTTTCAAAAATACTGTGAATGTTTTGTTTGCACAATTGAAGTTTTTCCTAACTTTTCAATTATAGCAGTCTTCTCTAGGATTCCTTTGTTGTGACTAAAGTCTGGATTTCCACATTTTCTTGCTGTAACAAAGATAAAAAGTCGAACAGCAGGACCCTTAAAAAAAAAAAAAAAAAAAAAAAAAAAAAGAGTGAAAAAATAATAATATAAGGAAACCATGAAGAGTAAACAAAAGTGCTGATGGCATAGTTTCTCAAAAACATTTCCCTGGGTCAGTGTAGTTTGGTCTGAGATTTTGCTACTGTGTACACAGTGCCTGTTAGACACTGCAACTTTATTGCCTATCAGAAGGAACTGGGCTGCATCCTCTTCCTGTCTTTTCCCCTGGAGAAGTTTTGAGGTTTTATAGTTATAATTTTTTTTTCATTGTGGCTATTGCTGAATAAGGATAGAATTCAGCCCTTAGAGTTTCTTCTCTTTTCTCCAGAAAGTGTGAACAGATAGGAATAGCCCATTGCTGTCTGACCAGCAGTTTTTCTCAGTGTATGGCTAGAGTAGTCTAAGAATCCTTTTAGGCTTTTGCCTATTAGTCTACTATATCTTATTTTAAAATTTTTTTAAAAATACTTATTAGAACAAGAGTGAAAGCGGTGTAAATTAAATCCTAAATAAATCCTTTCAAAAATATAAAAGATTTTTTCTGCTACTTCTCTCCCGTTTAAATTATTTTTATTTTGTAATTGTCTTTTTACTGTTTTTAGTGTTAAAGCCCTGATTCATTCAGGTCATTTAGCATTTTTCTGTCTTTAAGCAACATTACCACAGGAGCAAGAGAAGTAGAGCTGCATTCAGTCATGTTTTGGGATCTGACATTGACCAATACCAGGAACTTCAAAGTGAAACTAGGGGCAGTTATGAAATATTCTAGACACAGGGAAAGTGTTTCCTTAAGTTCTTCAGAGTGCAGGGCAGCAAAAAACATTGAATCACAGAAATGCAGTGTTGCAGGTGCAAGCCTTTTATTTTTAACTCTTCTTTTACCAATAAGGAAAATGTTCATATTTATATAGATTCTCTTTGCCTATACAGGACCCTTTCATTCTTACAGAATTCACACATTATGGAAATGTGTTTCTCGGGATAATTACATTAACATATTGTACACACAAATCTTGGCTTGTCTTTATTTTGATGTTCCTAAAGAAATCACCAGAGCACCTGGCAATAAGCCAGATATGTTAATTAAAGCCAATATTTTGCTCTAGAAAGTTAGTATATGCCATAAATACAGGAGAGAGAGATTAGTGCTAAAGTCTTGCTATGACAGGGATTTGATCAGGTGAGATTTTCCTGAAGAATTCCACTAAGAAAACATACCCACAGTTTTTGGAAGGTGAAGTCTTTCTCTGTCACATACGCACACCCAATCCCTTCTGCCATAAAGTTCTGTACCACTTTGGTTGAGTGTGTGTGTGGAAATTTACTGTCCTTTTTCCAGGCTATCAGCACAACTCTTGAGTGTGTGAGTCAAGTATACAGTCAATGTCAACCAAAGTTTCTTTGTGCTGTCTCATCCCTCACAGTTGCCCACTTTGCCTATTACTTAAGAGCATAGAAAAAAAACCTGCATTATTTGTATCATTCTTCTGAGTTAGACCCAGCTCTGAAATATTAGATTATGCAGACATGTGTGTGAATGTTCAGGGCATGTGGAAAATACAGTGATTAGGCTGCACATCAGAAAGCCATCCAAAACAAGTCTAGCCACATCTAATCCTTCCACATTCATGGTGAATAACATCCCCAAAACTGGATTGAGTGCCTTTTTTATTTTGTATGTATTTATTGTGTTTTCTCTTAAGCATCTCAAGTCTGAACCATTTCAGTCTTAACATCTTTTGTATAAGAATCCATCTATATTTCTATCTCCTTTAGTCACTTTTATCTGTTCACTCTTATTAATGTACTGTGAGAGATAAATGTACTGTGAGGAAATTGTTGCACATGCTGATTTGGTAGGCTATGACGGTTCATAATATGAAAGTATTTTCCTGTACGGAGCTAATGTTTAAAGCAAATTTGGCTATTTACTCTCAGAAGACTAAGTCTTACCATAGACTGGCAACATAAATAAAACCCACATGGTGTTAAAGAAAACTAACAAGGATGGTTTTTATCTCCATTATTGATGTCAACTTTTTGTAAGGTATCACTACTGCTTTAAAATTTGAAATCGACTGATGCCAGTAACAACTTTAACAACAGAAATACCACACTGTGGTAGAGAAAATCACATTTTCATTATTTATACTTAAGGAGTAAAATTATAGTTATAATATGGGAATCTGATTTATAGGATTATTGTAACGGTGCAATTTTTTTTCTTCAATCACATTCAAATGTGAATATCAAAATCAGAAAGATATGCGGGAGCTTTTTATGTTGTTTAAGTATATCATGAAGCTTTATATTCTGGGTAATGTCTTATGAAATAAAAACTACTTCTAATTAGAGATTGTGTATCTTATCTGGTGATCTAGAGAGTCAAAAACTGCAAATGGACCTACAGAAGATGGACCTCTTGGAGGGCAAGATGGTTGATGAGCTGGCCTCTCTTAAAGACAAAATTGAGCAAACAAAAATGGATTTGGAGGTCTATAATAATTTGCCAGCTCTGAAAGCATCAGGAGAAGAGAAGAAAAAGGTAATGAAAAGAATAAAACCTTGGATTATAAAGAATATATGTGGTTTTGAGCACGTAGTAGTGAAGGAAAATCCAAGTCTGTGACCAGGAATCCTGACTGAAAATGAAAATTAGCCTTTCACATCAGTGCAAATTAATCTAAATGCTTCTCTGCTTATATATGTGGCTTATTAACTACATACATGTAGCAGGCTATCAACTGGATACCTTTTGAACTTCCTTCCACAAAATTTCCCTTTTATTTTAGAGTCCTAGAATGGCTAGGGTTGGAAGGGACCTTAAAGATCATAGAGTTCCAAACCCTTGCATGGGCAGGGACACCTCATACTAGATCAGGCTGTTCAAATCCCCATCCAGTCTGATCTTGCACACTTCCAGGAATGAGGCATCCACAACTTCCCTGAGCAACTTGCGCCAGTATGTTTTAGTGATTCATCTGAACTTTTCTGCTGTACCTTATGACTACCTGTAAGTTTGAATTTACCAATCTAACTGTAGCATCCAAACAGGAAAGAAAGATCTATTCTGTCTGTATTGGCTTTTAAGACAAACTCTAGATAGACGTCTTCCCTTTTCACATGTGATAAATTTCCTATAAGTTTTAGCATCAGCATTCCTACTTGGCCTGATGTACTAAGCCTACAACTTGGTCATAACCATTGGATATTCTCTTTAAGACAGAGCATACATTGCTAGAGAAAAACCTTGGAAGTTCATTATGCATATGATCTTGTGAAAGGAAGAAAAGGTAGCATCTTGAAACCTAAATTTAAATAATTTGTAGCCCACAGCAAATTAACTCAACTATTAATCAGTTTATATTGTTTCTTTTTTCCAACTAGAAACTCCAGAGTGACAAAGAAAGATTAACAAAACGTAGCTGTACTTTCAATAAAATAATGGAACAGTTGAATACAGAGTATGAGACACTAAAGAGAGAGCTTGAAGAGAATGAGACACATTCTCAGGTATAGCTTAAACTTCATATTATCTCTTCTGTTCGTTTTAGCATATTTTCTTTTTTTCCTTTTTGTACACTGGAAGTATGGATGGAATCAGTTTATTTCTTCTCAGGGTGCTTTCAAAGTTGTGTGTTATAAATGTATAGACACGTTTTCTATTTTAAAACAAAAGTTTATTTGCTAATGAATTTCTCTTAAGCTCTGGATTTCAAACTTGCTAGGCAGAGGTCTTTCTGAGCGTAATAATTGCAAATCCTTTCCTTAAGTGTTTGTACTAATCTTGCTCAGAACCGTCGTTTTATTGCAGTTTCTTTGCTGGCAGAGTTTTAAACACCAACTTTGAAAAAAACTACAGGGGGAAAAATGTCAGTACTAATTAAATAAGATGTCTTTTGCTTTTAAAGTTTTTTTGTTGCAACGTGTACTATGAATTCCATTTCCCTTTTTCCTGTGCCTCTGCTTTTTGCTGACCACTGAAGTTTTAGGGTTTGTTCAGACTTCTTTAAACCCAAGGAACTTTTGAATTTGGGTGTATTTATATTTACATTTCAAAATATCAGGAAAGAAGATGTTTATAAACTCCTGAGCAGCTTTGATGCTTCCATTATAAACACCTATGAACTGCTGTCATTTTGGCAACAGAACTCTACTGGCATTTAAGCTTGAATGCACAGAAGGAAAATGGATACCCTCAAAATAAGCAGAAAAAAAAATCAATTATTTTATCTGCATTTCACGTATTTTAATTGGTTTTGAGTACTTGAGATCCTCGTGCCTTAGAACTGTTACTTTTTTCTAATTCCATTAGGAGTTCAAGGTAATATTTGTACATGTTTAAGTTAACTTTCATCTGGAGTGAACTTAATGGAGCAGATGAGAGATAACTCAGGATATGCAAACATAAACTTGTACCATATGATCACTGGGGGTTAGCTCTAGGGTGATGATATAAATCTCCAAAACTGCATGTCAAATTCTGCATTCAGCTACTATATATTTTTTATGGCAAGATCAGATTCTTATTCCTAGAGATTATGTAAATCAGAAGTGGATATCCAGCCAGTGTTAAAATACTTGCAAAATGATGCTGAAAAATTTATATATAATACTTGTTGTAGAGCATTTCTTCACTTGATTCAGCTGTGGCAGTTCTATTTCAATGTGTGCAAAAAAAAATTTATCTCTTTCTGTCACCAAAGTAAATATCATGAGGGTAAATAAAGATATATCTTAAAATGGCAGTCACCAACATGCATCAAGGATTTTGAAGTGCAAATAGCATTCACATGCACTGAGGGTTTGGGCTGTTTTCCAAGCAGTCACCTGCATGAGTAGTGACAAGGAGTTACATTAAAGATGCATTGAGTATTTATTTTGGGTACATATTTTAAACCTAGGCTTCTTTACAGGCTGAACAGCATGTAGAAACATCTACAAAGGGGGCAATAAAAATTATGATTGGTCAGAAATACCATATCTTGGAAATAAAATAAAAAACTGCTATGTTTTCTGTGAAGCAGTACACTAGATAACTGATTCTTCCCTCTAAGATTTATTTTGAATAAAATAACAAGTATTTTGTATCTTGTATCTTGTAGTTCAAGGAGTAAAATGTTTCAAGATTGTCCTGATATACTAAATTAGTTTCCTCTGAAAGTTTAGTCTCAGAATGATTTTCAGTTTTTGCATTTAAAATAACATCTGCATATCTTGAAATGCAGAACCTTGAACAGTAGCATCAGAAAAACAAATATTATAAAATTGTATTGTAAGGAAGCAGCCATTGATATAATGTCCACATTAGCTTCCTGTTGATGCTGAAAGTATTGAAGAAATGCCAGCACTTAACCCATGCTCTTACAATCTTCTCACTGCAGCTCTGTTCTTATCACAGCTTCTGGCATCAGACAGGAAACTTAACTATGGAAGTAAGGAAGTTTCTCCTGTATAGCTCAAAGTCTAAGACAGTGTCAGGAAATATTGTATCTTTAGTGAGTTTAGATCTTAATCATTTTGAGAAGAGATAATTTAAATTATATGAAGTATAATAAGAATTAGTATCTCCCTTTTTACTTCTGACTTGCTTACACATTCTCCTATGTGACAAGGCTTGAATTCTCATCTGAGTATTTTCATCTACCACTGCAGCTGCAGGCAGATCTCTTATATAAATAACTATATTAAGTGCTACATTATATACAAGTTAATCATTGGCAACTTTAAAACTAATTTTGCCATTGTTTCTCATTTCTGTGAGCTTTTTGTGAAATAACTTGGATCTTATCATGGGACAGAGTAGAAACTATTGATACAATATTTTTTGCAACATTTCTTTTTATAATGTTATGTGTGCAATAATTACTGTTTTCATTTTTGGCTCTTTTTCTGTTTTCAGCTCACAAATTTGGAGAGGAAGTGGCAACACCATGAGCAAAACAACTTCATGATGAAGGAATGTATCCTTTTCATTAAGAAATACAGTAAAATTCATGCACTATATTAATTGAGGAAGAAGTCTGTTTCCTCCAGCAAAATAAGACAGGACAGAAGTGAGAGCGCAGATGGGAGGAGAGGAAAGGTGATACTTTGCAAATGTCTGGTTCAGTGATAGGTATTATATTTAGCAAAACTTGCAAACTTGTTATCTGAAACAATTTCATAATGTCCTAAAGCATAAGATTCGTCTTTCAGTCTGGTGTTTTTCCTAATGGGTCAGTATTACCATTAGGTTCCATGTGAGGATACTCTTCACATCTGTCCATTATTACTGAAAATAATTAGCAGGTGTATAATTATTTGAAAACTTGGTGACTTTACATGGTATTTTGCAGTTTTAAAACATCTTAAATACAAGTGATAAAAATTCAAATAATTAATGAGATGCCTTTAATGTATTTCTTATTAAATAAAAAAAAATGCATATTACCAGGAAAATGTTCCGATAAATGTGATAATATGACAAGGAGATGCTTTAGATGTAAAATGGGCTGGAATGGGCAACTGCATTGTATCTTTCTCGTTATGTGTTGCTAAATAAAGGGTTTGCATTCCACTGATTATCCAAAACTTTCCATTATCCAAAAGCATCAGCAATGTCTTACTTGCTTCAAGTGACTTTCATAAGGTAGTGCTTCAGATTAGCAAAAGTACTGAAGTGTTTTTAATTAGAATTGGTGATTCTTCTTATCTTGTACTATTCCCCAGGGTTATTCTAGAGATCTGATTCAGGTGTATGGGGACTTTGAATTTTGCAGTAAAATTAACTTCAATGAAATGATGTAGGAGCATAGAATCACTGTTTATAGGACGAATGCAACTGATAAAAGCAACAGCAAAACTAGACTGTATCAAGCAGTCTTGTGTATTGGACAGTGGACATTACTACGTCTCAGAAAATGGCACAACAATGCGTTTCAGGTAATTCTGTAATAGCCAGGCAATTGGGGAAAAATAATAATATGAGATCTGTGTGTAGCATAATCTTTTTCATGTACCAAACAATCCTATTTCTCGAATCTGATAAGTGCTCTTAAATCTTAGAAAAAATCTGAAAAAAACTTGAACAACATAATGTAATTGAAGCCACTTCCTGTATGAAGAAAGATCTACAAGAATAGTTTATTAAAACAAGAGACTTAGATCTTATTTTTCTAACAGAAAAACTATAAAGCAAACCAAGAGAAATAAGTTCATCAGGTTATAAAGAGAGCCTCCTGACTTTCTCCAACATATTACCTGTCCAAGCACAGACCCAGAGTTTAGGCAACGGAAAGAGAGGTTCTCTGTTCTTGAACTGGGGCTTTTGTTAGATTCTAAACTGCCAACTGTGTGGCTGTAAATAGCTGAGTGCCTTGAAATTATTTTCTTTGCATTGTAAAAATGGGCAGGGTCTTCCACAAGGGACTTTTAGTCTGTATATATGGAAATAAAACTGACTCAGGCATGTAATCTCTTTTTTTACCATACTTGGCATGAGATGGCAGATGGTAAATTGCTGCAAATCTTTTAGACCTATTTTGAAGTTTCTTTCCATTATTTGCAACCTTTGACAGTTTTCACGGGAGGAAACTTACTTCATTGTCATTCCATTATGATCTCTAATTATGCTAATATTTATATTGGCAGTTTGTTTCCTTAACTCTTTTAATCAGTCATAGCAACAAAAAGTCAGGAGAGTGACTATCAGCCAGTAATGAAGAACGTGAGAACGCTGGTCACCGACTACAACAAAGCTCTCATAGAAGCTTTACAAAACACCAAGAACTAAATCCAGGCGCTTCCTTCCTGACCCAATGGACCAACAATGAAAGATGTGCACAGGCAGCATGGAAAACTGGACAACTGAGCTCATTCACTCACCACTATGATGACAGACATTCTTAATAATATTTTTCCAGGTTCTCAGAAGTCACAGTTTTTATTAGTATCCCTCTTTTTGCAGCGTTCAAAAATTTTGAAAATAAACTTCTGAGTTTTAGAAACTTGTAGAAATGTAAAAGGAAATACTGCACAATCAGTGTAAAAATCATCACAATATATTACTGAGGCCCATTGCTGGATTGCATCTCAAATGTAAAACTTCAGTCTGCTTTACACAGTGAATCTCTGTCTTGCAGTCCTGTCCCTGCCAAACAGAATAGTTTTCCCTGAGTAAGGACTGCCTGACAGTCCTTAAATAAAGCATGTAATAAAGAAAATCAGCATAAAGTAATATATAAAGTAATATCATACATTCCCTGTTTAAATATAAATTTGTAACAACTAAAGGAAATATCTAAGGATAAAAATCATCCTTTCAAGACAAAATTTGTTTCATAGTGTAAAGTCTTAGAATAAAAGCAAGTGGATCTGTAGCAAATTTTAATATCCCGAAGGAGAACAAATAAACTTCCATATTTTCTACTTTTTTAATGCCATTACAAAGAGAAAACTGTGATAAAAAAATACTGAAACACAGCTAATACTGGGCTTGTGCAGCGCACTTTACTTTTGTAGTATTCACTAATAAAGTAAATAGCAAGGATGATAATTTGTATCTTCTGCTATCTTTTAACTCGGATTTCAAGATGCAATACTAGCTTCAAGTTGCAGCTTCTACTTTAAAAAAAAATGCATAGAGATCCAGCATAGCAGAAAACTGGGACTGGTACAGAAATAACAATATGCTTTTTGATACAGAAGTTTCAGAAAGCCTTTACATAAAATGAAATTTGTGCATATTTCACTCACATTCTACGTTTAATGTAATTATAAACTATCTCACCTGGTGTGTTGTAAGGCAGTCCTGATCAGACAGAAGAAAGCACAGCTGACTATAGATGGGAATGCTAGCCAGAGAGTAATCTAGCCTTCTTCAAGAAAATAGTAAAAAAGAGTGGGGTCTGGATTTTTAGTGGGTTCTGCTCTCTTAAGAGAAGTTTTCTATAAAAGTAGTAGTCTAAGTGCTTCACTTTACAGACTAGAATAAGCAAAGAATTAGAAAATGCTCTGAGTCTGTTGCATCTCAGTATTTTTGTGTTGCATCTCAGCATTTTGCTAAATGTCTCCAAATCTATGGTTGTTATTTTGAGCATAAAGAGGTATTTAAAATAAAGACATTGGAGATTCTTGCAGAGAGGACTGTGTTTCCAAATTGAGCACAGCAAATGCAGCTGCCTTGCATATTTATGTCTGTATGATATTTAAGAGATAATGGAACAGGATTTCTATAAACCAAGGACTGTTATTTAGGGGAAATTCCCACTAATGTATCTTCCTTCCTGTTAAAGTTCTGGCTATTCCAGAGAGAGCCCATTATTTGCTGAGATATAGTTGAAGTCTAATATTCTCACCAATCAACCCATCAGCCAGAGAGATTGCCTCCTGAATTCTACTTGTGGTATAATAATATATTTTAATGAACAATGGAAAAAAGCTACAGAGTGAATAAACAAACTATTTTAAATTCATTTTCATTCAAGGCTGGGATGGTCTTATTCCTTGGTGGTGATTCTGTAAGATAGCACAATAAAGTTTACAGGTTTTTTTTTGTGTTGCCCAGGAGATGCCTGTTTTAAAAGCTCTCTCTCCAGCATGCTGTTCTTTTCCTTGTTGCATTGAACAAGCTCCAGTTTACTTGTTTCTGTGTGAGAAACTTGGAAATTGTTCCTTAGCAATTTCTCCTTATTGTCTTGGTTCATGGTCATAGTACCCGTGGCTAAAAAGGATTGCTGTATGGAATTTAAATGGTGAGCTATAAAGCAGGCATTTAATTTCCTCTAACTCCTGATGTCTCAGTGAAAAACAACCTTCTCTAGCTTTTCTTTTTAATTCAATCTCAAGTACAGATATGTGGCAGTTTTTCACCATAGATCCTCTGTGCATATCAAAACACTGATTCAGTACCACAGGTCTTTCTACCCAGGCAGTCTTTTCTCCATTTAATATAATGACTTCAAACTGAGAGGACATTATTGAGCGCTATCATCTACAGGGTGGAGAAATTTAAAAACTTTTCTGCTCAGCTGTCTCAACAGAGCTGAATAGAGGTCAGGATCACCTCCCTCAGCCTTCTGGCAGTGCGCTGCCTAATATACCACAGTCAGCCTGTGCATTGTTAGCTCTTGGTCAGCTTAGTTTCCACCAGGAAAAGACCTCAAGATTCTTCTCAGCGAAGGTGGGTTTCCAGCCACTCAGTCCCTAGCGTGTATGGGTACCTGGGCTGTTCCTCCTCAGAGATAGCAATGTGCATTTATCTTTGTAGAACTTCATGAGCTACCTGTCTGCCTGTTTCTTAAGCCTGTTGTGGTCCCTCTGAACAGCAGTCACATCTGTCTGGTGCATCAGCCACTCCTCCCAGCTTTATACAATGTGCAAACTTGTTGAGAGTGCTCTCTTAAATCATCATCCAGGTCTACAGTGGAAATGTTAAAACAGTATTGGCATGAGTACCCACCCCTGGATACACCACTACTGACTGACCTCCCACTGGGCTTTGTGCCACTGGTCACACATTGAGCCTCAAGCCAGTTTTTCAGTCCACCCCACTGTTAACTTGCCTAACCCATACCTTGTCAGTTTGTCCATGAGGACTTTATAGAAAACCACATGAAACACCTTGCTAGTGTTGAGGTAAACAACATCCTCACCTCTATCCTTGCTTGCTGAATTAATTAACACATCATGGGAAGATACAATGATGGTTAAGCATGATTTCCCCTACAGGAATGCATGCCATCATCTCGCCACCACCTTCCCATCCCTCATGTGCCTGGAAATTGTTTCCAGTAGAATTTGCTAATCAGTTTCTAAGGGATGAAGTTGAGGCTGATTGGCTTGTAAATTGCCTGGCTAGCTCTTGCTCTACCTGAAGATAGGAATGACATTTGCTTTCTTTTGGTGCTCAGAAGCCTCTCATATTACCATGAAAAAGTCAATAGAGACTTGACTCACACGTGGGTGCATCCCAACAAGACCCATCTAGTGTGTTTGAAAGTTCCCTACTCTAGGAAGATGCCACTGGGGCATCAGGATACCAGATTTGACAATGTGTCTCACTCCAAATTCTTCTTTGCTATCACACTGCATGGAAATAAGAACTTCACTCTAAAGTCAAAGTTGAAAGTGGAGCCAGGTAGACAGCAGATTTATCACTATGTTGCACTTGATGAATGCTTGTTAAAGTTAAGTACAGTTAAATGATGCAATCATCAAATTAAAATTGGCATTAGAGTTACATTAAGATTTTTATATTAATTGTGGAAGATAGTGGGTCCTGCAAAATCTTTTAAGAATGAATTTTTGTAACCTTAATGGATAAAAAAAACAACCCTGAGATCTAACTAGCATGACCCACCTATTCCTCCTTTAAAGCAATAGTCAGATTGGCAAACTTCACATACATGAAGTGGCTTAAGTCATTAATCTTTTTCTCTCCAGATTACCGAGAGAGGAAATTTGCCTCATTAATGCTGTGCTAGTTCAGGTAGGCGTTATTTGGGGTGAGTCAGTGTTCGTACCTTAAAGACAAGGATATGCAGTTGTTATCAGTAAATGTAAATGTACAGACTTATTTGGGCTTTAAAATGTATTGTAGAAAAACAAAGCAGAAAACCAGAAAGAGAACAAAGAGGAGAAAGAATGTGACTTTCTTAGTTTCTATATGAGCTCTGCTTACCTCCTGTTGAATGATGCCTCTCTCAAGCTGAAGAATCTCTTTTATCTCCAGACTCCTTTTGACTTTGAGGCAGCAGGAGTATTAACTTTACTTACATTTGTGCTCTCAGAACCTGATCTACTCTTGGCAGAGAAACAAAAGCTTGATCTGAGGTTAATTTAGCACATGTTCAGAATCACTCATTTCAACAGATCTTTAATGCTCATCCTTTTTTTTCCCCAAGCATTTTAAAAATAGTCTTGGTCCCTTTTGTCAGTAAAGAATTGGGAAACAATTCTTTTTTCCTTCTACTGACAACTGTCCATTCTAAAATCCTCATGAAGCCTATTTCAGCAAAATACAAATTACTCACAAAGTAAAAGTTTTCCTAATAAAGGTCTTTGTCAAACAGTCTGATATTCTTCACAGTTACTTTACTGATACAGAGGCCCTAAAGGTGTTGTTTCATCAGCTGAACTTGAAGGGAAACATGAGTTTCTTATGAAATCCTGTGTTTAATTCCATTGTAGTTAATTTCTTCCCTTTCATTTCACATAGCACGGAAGGCAGAAAATCAACATTTATCTTTGGATAAAGCTGTTCTGTAGACTGCTCAATACTCAGACATTTTCCAGGTTATAGCCCCCTGAAAATCTAAGAGAAGCCTTATTCTGTTTGGGTTTCTTGAGCAGAAAACAAAAATGGTGAGCAAAGAAACTTCATTATAGCTATGTTTGTTATCTTGACTTAGCTTTCAAGTATGCATATGCAGGAGATGCAGTAGAAGCAAGAAGTAACTAGACCTCCTCAGCACAGGCTGCCAAGTCAAGCATATGAGCTGCAACAAAAAAATCTGTCTCAGTTACCTTTCCTACCAAACCTTAAAGTTTCTCACAACCCCCTATTGCAATATCACCACTCCTCCATGCTGTCCCTTCCATGTTAATATGATTTATCTTTAGCTATGCAGCTTTATTGACCTGCAGTTTCCACACTGCCATGGCATTGCACCATGATGCACAGTGGCATCCCAGCTGCCCAGACCAGAGGCAGCACATGTCTTCTGACTGGGCACCTGGCTGCTATGCCTCACCTCCAGGTGATCCCAAATGGATGACTTAGGACCTGTGGTTGGCCTCAGTTCCACGGGCTGTTCTGTAGGTGAGAACAGGATCTGTGTAAGCAAAGCAGCTTAAACTCTCATTTATGACCCTCTGCTTCACATTGGCTGACTGCAGTGAGTAATAATTCCTGAAGTTCCTTTAGTGCCTCCTACTAAACACATATTAACATCAAGTCAAGGCCAAAGTAATGGCTTGTTTCCAAAAATCATAATGCAGCCAGACACCTCAAAAGGATATGTGCTTTCTGCTAACACATCTACCTGATTAAAGAAGTGCAGAGTGGCATTGTTTCTTTTTCCTCCTTACATATTTCCATGTGCTACAGCATGTATGAATGGTTTGTCCTTGAGACCGGCATGCTGCTTATCTAAAGAGGAAAGCTTTGTGTTAGGAGTTCAGGGCACTTGACATATCATAAAATTAGCCTTCTGCAAACAGCGTTATGAAAAGCCATGTTAAATGCTAGGCTCATATTTACAAGTTGAAAGATACTTTTTCTCCCTGCTGTAACTAATTTAAAAACTCGTGCATGCCATTCTGATCAGTGCTGAGTTAGATGTGAATACTGGTATGTATGAAACAGCAGTTATCTACCAATAAAACAGAACACTTTAGAAATCACATGGAGTTGGACTTAGTCTTTCTAAGTACCTTTACAAAAGACAATGGCTGCAGTCTGTGAGGCCCACCTAAAGACAAATCATGGGCATGGTCACTGGCCAGCCCAGTACTCAACACCCCCTTTTGTTGTATGTCCAACATACAACAAAAAATTCAAGTAACTCCGTGTCATATTTTACTTTTACTGCTAGCCTCACATGCAGTTTCTTTCACTGGCAGTCTTGTTTTGCCAGAAGGCTATTTCCAGTTCTTCTGCTCTGCAACACTGAATGCAGTCTGAGATTTAGGATCCTCTTGTTTGTAGGTCCATCAACATCAGCTGAAGACTGGAGAGCAAGAGCTGGGCTTGAGGAGGGGGTCCTGGTATGGTATCCCTACTTGGTGGAGGAAACAGTCAATTCTGCTGCTCTTCTGTTTTGTTCAGTAAACAGAGAGATGATCAGGTCATGCAGTTCACAGCACAGAAAATGGATGTGGTCCATTTTTAGGAAGACGCATATTCTAATAAGATGAAATCTAAGCATGAAAATGTGGAATTTAGCTGGCAAGCATGGAAAGCTTGAATAAATCACTTTCCATAAATGGAAAGTAAGAATAAATCACAATAGGGAAATCCTTCAAATTCCACAGTCTAACAGTACCTTATTATGTGGTCAAGTTTTACACTTGTGGCAGCAATAACAAACAGATCTGAGCCGAAACACTTACTACACATAATATCCCAACACACTGGTGGTGGACTGGAGGACCTTTAAAGCTCCTTTCCAATCCAAACCATTCTACTATTCTATGATAACAAGTTCTGAAATGCTTGCAGAATCACAGATGCTATTCTTTATTTGTTCACAAATGAAATTATATCACGAAAAAAGCAAACAAACACAAAAACACAAGTCTGCAGAGGCTGATATCTAAGTCATATTTGCACTTGGTCAAGTATGCATTTTGTCTCTTCCAGCTTCAGCAAGTCTTTACAACCTTCTTACATTTGCAGAGCACTGCATGCTGGGGTTGTCTGCTCTTATCCTGGAGATAACTAACTTGTCATGGGATGTAAAATGAGCAGTAGTCACAAGCTGATTCTACAAAAAAAAATCACCTTCCAGCAAAACAAAATACACTGAAAAAAATTAAGGACAGACCACGTTAGAAGTAGGTTAAATGAGCAATAGAACAGAAGTATTCATTAAACAGGAATTATGGTTGTACTTAGTACAAAACAAGGTATACTGATGTTGGAGGGACCTATACTAGTGGGTTTATAAGGGCAAATGTAATGTGGATAATCACTGCCTCATCATGTATAAGAGCAGGAGGAAATCTTCCAAAAAATCAACAGTGGACATGCGTGTATGTTGGTCTGGAGCCAGACCAGATATATATCTTATGTTCTGCCTCCTTTAAGCTTCAAATGGAATTTTAGTAGAGTTTGGACTTCACGCTGTGTTTTTGCTCTCAGAATGTATTTTCAGTTTAAGTTCCTACTTGGTTTAGCTTTTAATTATAGTAAATTATATTTTGGGATGAGGGGATGGGGGGGGAGGACATGTCAGGAGCAGCCCTGGGTTAAAGCATTGACCTCCACTGTAGATAAAACCCTATGTCTACATGGTAATAGATCTTGGGTGCAAAGGACTTCCTCTGAAATCTACACCCATAGAAGGCTAAAAGGTCTTCCTAAGGAAATCAAATCAAAGCAGGATCAACTCAATTCCTATTTCCAAAATTATGCTGAACACCCACTTTTCTATACTCCTGTAAAAGTCATTCTGGGTGTTAGCATCTTGGCAGAACTACAGGACTTAAAATGCTACATTGTCATGGGTTATATTTAGTCAAGTAGTAAATAAGATTGCCCTTTATTTGCAGTTCTGTTTATATAGCTGAGTGCTGCCTTTCCATTTATTTCATTTTTTTTTTTTTTTTTTTTTGTCAATTCTTTGTATTTTTCCCTCAAGTTTTGAGTCTTAAGACCCCCCTGAGTGATGTGGCATTTTGATCCCACTGAAGTCATAATAACTCTGGGTACGATTTATTATTACAACACGTTTTCAGTCTGTTTCTAATTGTCAAACATAGAGAAAAATTGTTTCCAGAAAAGCACATGGACTAATGGAGTAATTTGCTGGACTGTGACTGGCTTTGGTCCATACTGGATTCATCTGGTTGTTTTGTCACTGTTTACCTCATATTTTTATTACTATGTGCTGAGATGCATTGCAGCCAGCAGCTTCCACATGGACTAAATAAATGAGGACCCTGAGAAAACAGCCCATCTGCACTTTGAGAATGACACTTTCCACTTACTGTACCTAGGTGGAGGACTTTTTACTTGCACTCTCCCTCCTGCTGGAGGATGCCTTCATTGTTCCTGTTTTGCTGACTGTGACCAACAGCAGTCTCCTGCTTCTCTTGCAGCTCCAGATAACTGTTTTGATGTATTGCTGGATGGACGGGATTTGCACTACCCTGCAGTCCCGCTGGTACGAAAATGCCTTTAAGATCCTGCCTTTCCCATCCTAATCTACAAAGGAAACAGGAAAAAGGAACTTAAACTCCCTGTACTCAGATAGCAATGAGACTGTTCCAGCCTGCACCAGCGCTATGATTTCTTGCCTGTGACTTGTAAACAGCGTACCATGCCTGCGGAGAGTCACTGGTGAGCGTCTGCCCCAAGAAGAGGTTACTCCATGAGAGACTGTAGGAACTGGATGGATATATTTTGGAAAGCATGGACCCTTTAGCACATATAGTTCTCTATGGATTCAGCCTGGTGATTTTAGGTAAGCCTTTTCTTTGGTATCTGTACGTTGACCTGTAATGACTTACTTGTATCTCATGTGATATGCAAACAAAAGGCAGGACCCACTACTCCTTACTCCAGCATCTGCCTCTACTGAGCTGAGCAGTTGTGTTTGTTTCAGTGAGCCCACTCATGTCTGTGCAGTGGGTGAGGGCAAGGCTGTGACCAAGCTACTGGGGAGGATTTAAGCTACATACAGAATACCTCTGCTGCTGCTTTTTAGTTTATAAAGTCATTCATTGACATATATGCATATTGGAACAGAGTTTCTCTTCTGTCTAACTTTTTCACAGAACACATTACTTTGAAAATATTCATGTCTTCTCCCAAGAATATCTGCTCTAAATACAGGTTAAATGTTGAGTTTTTCTGACTGGCTTTATAAACTGGCTGTGCAGTAAGAGATGTTCTAGGTATCCCCTGATTTTAGGCAACTTTTTAGACAAGATTCAACAACTGGAATCTAGATGAAAGTCAGTGGATAAAAAGGGTAGAAAAGTTCAGCATTTAAAGGATCATTTAATAATACTTTAAATAGAGCCAAAGAATGGTTCAGTATTATCAGAAAATGTCACAAGTTTTGCAAGTAAGAAGTTAGTCATGAGGTACATCTGCAGAGGGGCATACAATAAGATTATACTAATGCAAATTTATTTAGTAGTATTCAAAGCGTTAATGTTAGAGATGCTTTTCTGTAGCTATCATAAAAGGAGCCCTGAGGAAACCTGCACTCCTCTCATCGGATCCTAAATTGCTCAGCATTTAAATATTGCTTTCACCATCCGTGTTTTTATTCTCTAGATGGTTTCTTCTGGGTAACATACCAAGCAACATCCATAAAAGAGAAATACAGCACACAGAGTTACCTGAGATTAACTCAGTCCTAACCATGTAATTGAGTTTCACATAGGTTGTTCTAGTCCATCTCACAGTAAAAGTGTAATGTGCTGTGAAACTGCAGACTGTGTTTCAATGAGAACCAGAAAGAAAAAAAAAAAAAAAAAAAAAAAAAGCAGAAACCTTCATTGCTGCCTAACTTACTTTACAATGTCCAGATCTCCTTGGTTAACAGCATGTTACAGGGAAGGAAAATTATGAACACATGAGTTTGAGGTTCTACTTTTTAGTCTAGAGGTTAACCGAGGGGGAAAAAAAAAGTGTTTAAAATCTTTTTGAATGTGTGTTTGGAAGTATTCTTATCTATCCTCTACTGGAAGAGGCTGCATATTGTTTACTAATTCCTCTCTCACAGCTTAAGTTTCTTGGTTGTTTAGATGTTCATTGGTTTTAATCTATTTAGCCCTCAGATCACTTCCAGCTGTTTGCTTTAAGGAGATACCTGGTGCTGTAAGCATTATGGATGGAGAAGAAAGGAAAGTCCAGTTTACCCAAAGCCTTTTTGCCTTGTCTCTCCTGTTTCTCTATGTTGTAACATGCACACAACTGCAACAGAAAACAAGCAACATTCACAAAGTCATAAGCAGGGGAGAAACAGAAGCTGGCTGCAGAGATTGGCTCTAAGGAAGAGCTGCCAGTCTCTGCGTTTTCCACAGGCACACACCAGCGAGGTGTGTGCTGCAGTCACACCCATCTCAATAGATCTGTCAGCTTTCCCGCTTTTGTTTGAGAATGATATCATGTTTCCTGGGGCCAGCCACAGGCGAGACAATGCCTGAGCTGGCTTTCCTCTAGATACTGTAGGCAGAATTCAGGAAAGCAGGAATGACATTCCCTGAGCAGGGGAGGCTTTGCTCCCAGAGCAGACAGTGAACTGGCTTAACCTTGTCCCTGATGATCAGGGGCTTCTCTGGGTGTGTTGCTGGGTAGGCACAAAATGTGTTCCACCCTTTTCCAAGGTGAAGACCATCAGCTTGGGTCCTATTACAAAAGAACAAGAGATGGTCTTTGGCTTAATGTGGGGTTGGGGTTTTTTTGTTTTTTTCTTTTTCCTTTTTCCCTTTACTTTTTTCTTTCTCCTTTTCCTTTTTTCTTCTTTCTTCCTTTTTCCTTTTTTCTTTCTTCTTTTTAAATCTTTTTTCTTACTTCCTTGTTCTTTTTTCTCTTTTCTTTTTTCTTATTTCTTTTTTTTTTTTTTTCTTTTATATATAACAGTATTCCTTTTGCAGCTAGAACTTAAAACATGATTTGGAAGATACCACTTAAAGTACTCACAAATGTTCATTTTTGCACTGTGTATATAATCACTTCTTGCCATAGCAAATGTTCAATTAGACAGACAAGGGACTGAATATAACCCTGTTGGAATTCTTGAAACTAGGGTGGAGCATTACCACGTTTTTCTTCCATTTGAGTCCTGTCAACATTTTGTATAATCAAAATTACCCTGTCATCCATCCTGAAGTGTGGATTCAAAACCTATGGCTGTGGCAAAGTATAATCTGTTAAATTCTGACCAAAGAAGAGATGTGGGCTCACATATTCTCTCCAAAGGCTGAGGAAAAGACAAGGAATGAGTGTCAGAACTTGCCTTTTGCCTCTTAAAACATCCTCAGATGGCCTGGAAATTTGCTCACAGCTTCTCACAGTGGGGTCTCAAAAATGTTCATTTGTGGGACTTATTTTATCAAGATGCCCACCATAAGTTAGAGACTTGTGGAAACCAGCAACAATTCAAACCAGTTTCAATCCCATTTCTTCGACTATTTCTGGAAGAAACAAACACATTGTCAAATATCTCCATTCTCCAAGACAGGTAGATTCTTCTGTGCTATAGCTTTCCTCTAGAAAGAATCTTAGATCCAGTTTTCTAAAAGTGTAGAAATTTTAATTTTGTTTTATCTGTTGTAGCTGTTAGACCCTAATATGGTAAAAGACTCAAAAAGTTATATTAGCCTTGTAAGAAAGGGTAATATTTGAGCTAAGAGTGCAGTGGCATTCAGAAGTAGTTCTCTGTCATCCCTCTTAATGGCTGCATTTTCTTTGGAATTAGATGTTATGGAAAAAAAAACCATGAATATTATTTCTTGTCATTATTATGTGACTAATTTTATACTTAGAAACTTAAGCAGCTTCTAACATACATTACCAGACACAAAAGTACAATTATGATGATGTAGGTTCTTCAAAATTATGAGAAACGGGAATTCTTAGATTGTTTCCAGACTTGTTTTTCCCTTGTGAAGCTTTACTTAGCCTAAAGAAAACCTGTTAATACTTCTGGCTAATACAAGCCTATGGCAACAAACATGAATGTAATTTTTACCACAATTAAAGGGACTCAGCCTCTGGGAGTAACTTCAGATATGCTGTTAGCAGACCCAAGTGACACTTGAACTTACAACTATGGGATTCTGTGCTGGGATTCTGAGCCTTAGAATAGATTCATAGAATGGTTTGGAAGATTGGAAGGTACCCTAAAAATCATCCAGCTCCAGCCCCTGTGCATGGGCAGAGACACCTCCCACTAGACCAGGCTGCTCAATGCCCCATCCAACCTGGCCTTGAACACTTCCAGGGAAGAGGCAGCCACAACTTCCCTGGGCAAACTGTTCCAGCATCTCACCACCCTCACAGAAAAGAATTTCTTCCTGATCTCTAACATAAATCTCTTCTCCTCAAGTTTTAAACCATTTCCCCTTGTCCCATGTCAAAAGCCCTACCTCAGCTTTCTTGTAGGCCCCCTTCAGATACTGGAAGGTTGCTATAAGGTCACCTGGGAGTTTCCTCTTCTCCAGGCTGAACAACCCCAATTTCCTCAGCCTTTCTTCATAGGGAAGGTGCCCCAGACCTCTGAGCATTTTAGTGGCTCTCCTCTGGACATGTTCCATATCCATCTTATGCTGGAGACCCCAGAACTGGACACAGGACTCCAGGTGGGGTCTCACAAGAGCAGAGCAGAGGGGGAGAATCACCTCCCTCAACTGGCTGCCTGTGCTGCTTTGATGCAGCCCAGGACACAGTTGGCTTTCTGGGCTGCAAGTACATATTGACGGCTCATTACCTTCTACAGCCAGAGCAGTGGACAAAAACCATGCTTGAGCCTTTAGTTTCAGGTATTTTGAAATGCTATTGGCTAGATATTAGACTGACACACAACCTGCTGGACACAGAAATTATCAAACTACTAATGTGAATTGGAAGGCAAATTTAACAGAGAAATAGATTCCTTGTTCCTGAAATTAATTCAATTTTTCAGACCCTGCAATTGCATCTGCCCAGCACACTCAGGTTATTTACCCAGAGTGAAGCAGTATCCTGATCCCTTTTTCTTGAGTCTGAAACTTAGACTCTTCTTCAGGTGTAGCCTTCATCTACTCCAGAAATGGTCACCCTGCCATAGAAATCACTGGTTGAATCTCTGACCTGCTGAATTTTGGCATTTCTGCACAGTTCCACTAGGCTGATCATGACTACAAAATCTATCTACGTGTTTTATGGGAGAAATAGAAGTTTTCTTGTTTAGTTACATTTCTGGCTACATGTTTCCGTAGAAAAAGTTCCATATGTCCCCTAATTCACCGCCCCCTGGACTCCAGCGGGAAGCCAAACCCAACAACTTCAGCCTGTGCAGGCAGCTCTCTGCACCTTCCCTAAGTGGACTTACAAATCTGGGATGATCCTCTCCAGTTCTTCTATTTTTTTTTTAGCTTTCTAATTTCCTTTTGGCGTGTGCCTGGTTTAGACCTAGTGAGAGGTAGAGTATCTCTGAGGAATTCTGTGTTCCCAAAGGTCATCTCAGCAGCTGGGAAGAGTTGTGAGTGAAAAGGCATTGCATCAGACCCAGGGGGATCAAATCTAAATGGGCAAAATGAAATCACACTGCATTTGTAAGTGTTAACATATGCTATTGCTTTAGATACAGATTTCATATATATATATACACACATATATACATACATTATATTGTTGTGGTATTAAGTCATAATTAAACTGGTTAGATGGATTATGTTTTTGCTGAATTTCACTTCAGGGCAAAAAAAAAATGTCAAAGTTGTAACATTTTGCAGAGATGGTCTTATACCCACAAGAATTTAATCTGGAAAGCTTTAGGTGGGCAAGAGGGACCATACAAGTCAGTGAGGTTGACTGCAGTGGAGCACCTGGCTTTAGAGCAGGGCACATGTTGAGCTTGTGGTTCATGTGCTCACAATGAGAACTGCCTGGGTTAGAAACCTGCTCTGTATTGGCCACATAGACCTGATCCTGCTTGGCCCAGACCTGCCACTTAAACATACAAAAAAAACCTGTTCAACTTTCTCTGGAAGACCAAAAAGCCATTGTGGTGTAGAGATTATTGGGCAGGAACAGAAGAAAGGAATTCCAAATGGATGCGCTTACTATTTATGTGAAAAAAATTTATAGTTTTGTGGGATGCAAATCTATCTTCGACTGAAGGGGTGAAAATCTTGTACCAATTGCAATGAATAACTGCCCTCCAAAAGACAATATCCACCCTGTCCATGAGGAAAGATGGTATTTAGGATTGTTGTTCCACTCTGGTTTCAGTGGGGCAAATAGAAAAGAATCAGCCAGTGTCTGAACTGGAGACTTTCCTGTATGGTGTTTAAGAAGATGATTGTTTTTAGGGTACAGATTTTATAACTGTTCTCTTACACCTAAACTAAGAACATACCTTTCTTAGTATTAATCATAATGTTAAACAAGGGTCATACCATAAAGATATAAAAAAGTTCTATTGACATTAATTTCTTAATTCATCACCAGAAAATACAAGCACTTTTAGGTGTGAAGATATTAGACATTTACTTAGTTCTGAAGGACTTTTTAAATAAAGGTTCACATTTCCATAATCTAGGGTAATTTTGTAAATTTTTTGCTTGAAAGCCAGTATTGTCCTTGCTTTGTATTAATTTACTTTTTCAATTGTGTCAGCCTCTCTAATGAAGTGTCTTGGTTAATTTCCCCTTCAGAGATTAAATATTCTCTCTTGGCATTGCAGTTCCATCTGCACTTCCAATCCTACTGCTGATGTTATCTTGTATTATTTTTGGGGTCTTCATCCCAAACCTGCCACTGGCCAGGGACCTTAACCTCAGCAATTACAAAGTGTGCTTAGCCTCAGAAATATTTGCCACTACTCTACTCAAAAAAAAGCCAGTATGTGGCAAAGTGAGGGTACAGGAGAGAATATGTCAGAGTCTGTCCATCCAGCATCCAGTGCTCATAGACACTTCCAGTTAACCTTATGGATGTTGTATGCACTGATATAGCCTATGAAGACTGATTGCCTAGGTAATTCATTATACTTTAGCTTGGCACATGCAACATATAGTATACATATGCAGTATATATGGTAGCTTCATAATGCATTTCATAAGACCACCCTTGTGGACAAATTTATTCTTCCTTGCAAGTACTTTCTTAATAGTAGTACTTTTGTTTGGCTAGCTGTAAATTGAGCCAGGTGTAGCTGAACTACACACCTGTTCTACTTCAGCCTTCCCTCCTTCCTCATCCTTTTCCAGCGCTACCTACCTCACACCAGCTGGTAATTCAACAAGCAATTTTTGCTGATAAGTTGCTGTCTGCTTGTTTATCATCAGCCAGGTGTAAGGAGAATGAATGATAAAATGTCCTCCTACATATTTGCTATTTACACACATGTATTCAGGCATTCTCACTGGAAAACCTCTAACCAAGATTCACCACTGTTTCTTTTCTAGCTTTTACATCTTAGAAGACTGCCTTGATGGGCTGTGAAATGGTTGAAATGTAGAGAAAACAATTTCACTCTATTTTACAAGAAAGTAGCTGCATTTCCTTCAGCTGTTCCAGATGTATCCAAGGACCCATAAGAAACTAGTAGCCCTGGTAGCTTCAACATATTATTTAATTTTTCACAGCTGTACTCTGGTCTTCCCACTAATACTAAGTAGCAAAGTGATGTTCTGTCACTCATCTTATTGTCTCTTATTACTTTTGTAATACCTTCGCTCCACAAATAACACCATATTTCTAAAGGCAGGAGGTCTCGGAGGTCCCACAGCTGCCCAGTAAGATCACATAAGATAGATGTTGTCCATGGACAACATGAAGGCTTTATTGGAAAAACTAGGGTTTTTTGCTGATTTATGAGGGGTTTTTTAGGAGCATTTCTGTTTCATTCTTTTTTCACCTTGCTGCTGCTGCTGCCATGTGGCAGAGAATCTCCACCTGTTTGGGTATCAGTGTCTTCAGCATTGTTTTCCTGTGGAGGGCTGAGCTGTCAAGATGACAGCTTGACTCACTGGGGGAATGTTACCTGAGCTGCTGCCACCTTTGCATCCCAGATGAACTTTCCAAGACACTAAGACACTACTAAGACACTAAAATCATAAAATTGGTGTCTCATTTCAAAGCTTCCCAGATCGTTTACTTCTATGGAGAATGAACAAAAAATAGCCTGTATTGGTAAGAGAAATGCTGAGCGCACAAAAAAAAGAAATCAGGATTGCCAAATTCTGGTGTGGTATGTGTTTCACTCTCCAGATGAATGATATTCCCAACCAGCTAATGTTTGGGGTAGTTTCTGACTATGTTTAATATTAAGTAAGCAGCACTCTTATTTATTTATTTATTTAATAAGGGAGAGGAGGCGTGGAAGTTCAGCCTCTTTTTAATTAACTTCTGTATTTTTCACTTGCGTTATTTCCATCCTCATTATCTTACAAAATAGATATTTTTTTAGTTTAAAAAAAAATCAATGTGATTTATTCTATACTTCATGAAGAATTAATTAAACGCTACACATGTTTCAGCAAAATTGTTCATGATTCCCACTTGTATTGCTAAACAGATTTTAATCTTTTAATCTGGTGTGTGGTTTTAAATGGAAAAATACAATGAAAGAGGGTACAGCTGAACTTGTAACTACAAAATAAGACACAGTGAGAAATACTGAGGTGAAGGCTATTTAGTGAGATAAATTAGTTCTAAACCAAAATCTTATTCTTCCAAGCAGAGAGATTACCTGGCATTGCTCTTTTAAGTGACTTGAAGGAAAAGGAGTTGGTGACTTGCAAGTCTGGGATGTACATTTTCATCATTCTTAAAATGATTTTTAAATCCGGCAGTGGCTATCACATGTAACTGACCATTTACTTTCAGGATAACATCAAACATGAGAGATTAGCTTTTTCCCCTGCTAATATAATATCGATACGTTTTACGTTCATATTCCCAGGCAGTGAATAGCAGAAATAATCAGTGTTCCAAGAAACAACAGCAAAAAAATAAGAACTGCCTAAGGATTTCAAATTACATTACCTTTTTTATTCACCTTGTTTCATCTAATGAGAAAAGGGGTGGAATTTACTGGAAATTTATGCCTCCCCCTCTTGAATAATTAGTATTTTAAAAATATTAATCTCTCTACTTACCTTTTATCACAGCTTTTCTTTTTCCTCTGTTATGCTCCAAATGCCAAAGGAAGGATTCCCCACTTATCACTTCAACTAATTAAAAAGAAAGCTCTACAAATGTAAGAAAAATTAACACATCCTTACATTCATAGTGTTTAAAATCTTTCCTTCTGCTACTACTCAGTATTAATACTTAAAACATCTACTCATAATTTGCATTCTCAATATACATTGCAATTATGGATTACTGATTAAATACGTGTTGGAGGGGCAGTGGGGAATGGATGTTCCACGCTCTGACTGCTCACTATGCTAGAGAAGCATTTGCCATTCCACATTATTGAACACTTTTGCAATTAGCAGGCCACTTTGCAAAGGCCTCACATCAGGTAGAAATTGCCTTGAATATTTCCATGTTTTTCCAGATGACCATCAGGGGTTAATCACTGTGATATACATTTAATCTTTGTTCAACACAATTTCTCCAGGCAAATATGTACTAGAGAGGCTGTGAAAGACAGAGCCAGCTATCACCTAACAAGAGAGAACACAATCCTGTGATTAAGAGTAGGAGAAGAGGAACTGCAAAGGTCTCCCTGCATTAATTTTGTTATAGTTATATTGGATGTGCTATTATTTAATGTACTGCTTTATTGGATGTCACTTTCCCTGTGCTAGAAGGGCTCAAAACACTGCACCACAATGAATGTCATAAATTCAGGGCAATGAATCCTCTCTGCACAGTATCTGTAATTTCCATCATTAGCCTTCCACAAGAGCTCTCCTCAAATTCTATTTGCACACACAGCAAATTGCCTTCCTGATAAGGTCAGTTCTTCAGAGACAAGGGCAGGAGCCAAAGGACGTTTTCAAGGAAGCAGAGGATTGTCACTGATACAGACACAGGCTGTTTCCTGCCTGAATTTGTTGTGCTTTTCTCAGAGAGCTAAATCCTGTTGTCCTTACTTGGTCCTTACATACTAAAAGTCTTTATTAAGATCAAGGGTAGGCTTTGCCTAAGTTTTGCCAGACTAGGTAAATTCCTTTTCAGCATCAACAGTTGGGTTATTTTAAGTTTTATTACCACATTATGAGAAAAAGATGCTGCAGGAATACATAAGCATAGACCATATGTGCTCTTCACACTTTTCTGGCTATTTTGTGATTGTTCGTTTGTTTGTTTACGATCTGAGGGCAAATCCTGGGGAGTCAAAGAAACCTTCCTATCACCTCAGAGGCCTTAGTCTGATCTTAAAATGCCACTCTTTCTAGATTTTTGCCAAATGCACCTAACGCTTAGCTCTTCTTATGCAAAAAACTTTCCTTTGAATATATTTTAATTTCTGCTTGCAGTGTATTCCAGTTGTGGAACCTTAGTTGACAAATAATGCTTGGTGTATGACTCCATACTTATGCATGGACATGACTTCCTTTTAGACACAGAAAGGCCTTCGAGTGTTTCTCCAGGAAGACATGAAACTCCATGTGCTCTGTCTGCCTCATGCAGGTGTCTGGGTTACTGTGCAGTGTTTCATATGATGAAAAGACCCATCTTGTATTAGACAGTCAATCAGAACACTATCCACCCACCAATGGAAAGATGTTATTTAATTCAGAATAATCACAGTGTAAATAAGCAATAGGCCTGAGCCATGGTTGCTCTATACCTTGATTACATGATTTGTACTACTACAGTGAAAGAGAAAAATATGCAGCAGACACCTTGAGTCTGATATGATACTGCTTTGCTATGTCTTGCACAGGGATCAAAGACAACATCAAAGCTAGTCCTCAAAACTCAGAGTTCTCCTACTACTTTTTCTCTGTGTGCATACACAAATGTTGGCCTGGGGAGGAAGGTGTTATTTTCATTTCCGTCTCTGTTGGAAATCAGAGAAATGCTAGACAAATGGAAGCAAAGCCCTGGATGAGGAGCTATCCTCTAAAGGATCCTACCAGCATGGGCTCGTATCTCTGTACTGGGAAGCTTTGTTGCAGCTCTGTGCCCTCTGCTAGCCAGAAACCTCAAAAAAATTCAGTTCCGATCTGCAGCCCCCCACCTGACCTCAGCAGAGATAATCATGTCAAGTCACAGAGTTTGGATTCACATTTGGTTCTGAGTTTCACAAAAGTCTACAGTAATAAGGATTTTGCAGTTTATGATTTTAAGAATACCTCTGCATGGCATGTGATCTTTGCTGATGCAAACTGAAGGCCTCTGCTTTCAATGATTACTGAATTTCACCTTCCTTCAGCTGATGCATGAGACCCATAGTGAGAGTACATATGTACCTCTCATAAAAGTAAGAGCGTTGAGATGAATGTCACCTAAAACACACACACAAGCCTGGCCTGATTTCTATTCACTACTTCTTTAACTTTGTTGAAAGGATTTATTTTTGTAGTGTGCAGTGGAATGAACTGACTTCTCTAACCTGCATCTTTGTGCAATATTTCCTTTAACAGCCGTTGCATCCTTTCCAGAAAGTTTCGTTTCTCCATTATGCAACTGCAAATTATCTGGGCTGGCACATTAAAGGGTGGTGACTGTAGCAAACTGGCTGGGTGTGGTGAGTGTCAGCATTCTGTCAAGATACTTCAGTCCCCAGAGTGGTTGCTGGCACTGAGTGCAGAGGAGGACCTCTTCCCTTGGCTCCAGTGCTGCAGAGACGCACGCAAAGACTGCAGTCAACACTAAGACCCTTTGACCTCCCTTATCTAAGACTATACCCCTTCCTTCCAATCAGAGAAACATTTGGAAGCTGAGTGGTACTAAATATTATGCCTCTCAGAGTAAATGCAAAACATACTTCTATCCAGAGCTGAAAAATAGATGTGATGAATAAAATAAATCAATTATTCTTCCTGTTTCAGATGGAAAAACGTTACCATTTCCCTTCTCTTTACCCTGAATTTCAAAAGCAAAGGGAAACGCCTATTATTTGCAAATTGTTGATTATAGGAGAAGTGTATTTCCCTCCTGCTATGCGCATTTGAACAGATGAATCTGTAGCACTCCACCAGAGACTGCTTTAATTGAGCTTGTATCTACCATTTTCAAAGAACTTCCATCTCTTTCTGGCAGTTCTATTTATCAGAAAGAGCCATTTTGATCGATTTAAACTTAACCTCACAAAAAAACAGCTTTACAAGGCCTGCCAGCTCGCTCTTCTTTTTTTTGTCGAAGTTTTTTTGTGCAATGGTTCTTGTCACTGTCTGTTAATGCTTTGGGTAACATGTGAATGACTCTGAAATCATTAATCCAAAATCATAAAGCAGCTGAAAAAATTCTCTGAGTGTTTAATAACTGAAAGATATATGTGCTTCACATCAATTCAGGCATATTAAAGGACACGAAAGAAATTCTATTAAATTGACAACCTTATGATTTTCTGACTCTTTTGCCAGCTAAGCACCATACACATGACATTTATGCACGTGTCTAGCTATCCAAGGATCCATCTGCTTCTGCAGTCCATGGATTTCCTTGGGCTCGTGAAACAGTTCTTAAAAGAAACTACACAAGTTGTAAGGGTTATTTCCTCTTCTGAGGAGACCAGGCTCCATGTGTTTGTGACATTCGAAGTAAATCCTAAAGTCAGTGTAGCAGAATAGTTAATATACTGTCTTCCTATTTTGCACAAAAGCTGTACAAGGCACCAGCCAGAGAAAATCTGAGCACTGTGTCAAACAGCTTGTCTGGTGATTGGAGTGGTCACATAATCAGACTCTGCAGTCACCTTTTTTCACTTGATGCTTTTTTTCCATAGGTAAAGTGGAAGCAGCACTGGACCTCATCCTGATCAATTCATTCCCTCTGGTGGGCAACTCTGAGACATCACTTATCTGTATCACTTCCAAATGGCGTTCCCATGAGTCTATCACAATAGACCGAGACCAGGAGGATGTGACAAACCAGCACAGGGAGCCACTGGAAGTCAACGAAGATTTAAAGAGAGCAGCAGCCAAAACAGTGGTGTGGAAGAGGGAACAGGCCAGCGAAACAATTGGAGCGTATTACTGTGAAGGGAAGCTCAAGGATGAGGTGACAAGGATACACACCATGAAGATGCCTCTGGGAGGTACTGTATGGTGGCCAGACCTGAATTTTGCATGTCCCTGCTCGCAGTGCTGAAAAAAATGGGCACAATCCTGGTTATGGAGCAGGCAAGGCAGTCTGGAGTCAACAAAAATAGACTTGGCTCAAGACGGTGGGTTTTTTTCTAGAGTGCAGAGACAACTGATTGCTACTATCTGCTAGTCATTTCCTTGTGGAAGTTAGTCAGACATCTGTAGGTATTCTGCCTACTCCTGACTACTCCCAGGAACACAAAGTCAGGTGGCAAGTGAGTCTGGCCTTGCTGTTCCATACAGCATGGCTTGCATGTTCATATACAGTAAACTCCTGCTCTGGATTTTCGTATCCCAGACCTTTGACTCATAAACATCCTTTCATTTTAAAGCCTTGACAGGTCTGAGATGTAGATACCTAAGCATAGCTAATGGGCAGCCTGATCCTAGGAAAATAACCACCTTGCCTAACGATCAGTAGGACTACAGATCATGAACAGTGGATCTGAACAGTCTGTCAGCATGAAAAAACTAATCCATCTCAACACTGGAAAGACACTCCAGAGATATTTCCCAGAAATTAAGAAGGCTGTTTTTCATTATAGACTTAGTTTTGGACTTAAGCCTAAGAACCTGCAAATATGTCAGGGACAAAGTGAGATTTCCAAGGTCCAGTACTCTAGCCATTAAAATTAACATTTTTTTTTTTTGTGGGCAAAATTTTGCTTGTCTTTGGATTTCATCAAGCTGCTGGTACAAGTTTCAAAGCAGAGATCACAATAAATTGCTGAAGTGTTAGAAATCTTGGCTAATGTTCTGCAGCAAATCAAGCTTTCAAAACTTCAGCTGATTAGTAGATTTCACAGTATAGCTAATGTTTTCTGCCATGCTAGTTCATCTGTGAGGAGCTGCTTTTTAGCTTTCTTTATAAAACTTAAATAACAGCAATTGTTATTGTTGACATCTCCTGAAATTATATAGCAAATTTAGAAAAGGAGGTTATTAATTCACAGCTACATATAGTGTCTAAGCTGAACATGAGCCACCAGTGTGCCCAGGTGGCCAAGAAGGCCAGTGGCATCCTGGCCTGGATCAGAAACAGTGTGGCCAACAGGTCCAGGGAAGGGATTCTTCCCCTGTACTCAGCACTGGGGAGGCCACACCTTGAGTCCTGTGTCCAGTTCTGGGCCCCTCAGTTCAGGAAGAATATCAAGGTCCTGGAGCAGGTCCAGAGAAGAACAAGGAGGCTTTGAAGGGATCCAGCACAAGTCCTGTGAGGAAGGGCTGAGGGAGCTGGGGGTGTTGAGGCTGGAGGAGGCTCAGGGGAGACCTCATCACTCTCTACAACTCCCTGAAAGGAGGTTGGAGCTGGGGGGGGGGGGGGGGGGTCTGGCTGTTCTCTCAAGGAGCTACCAGTAAGACAAGAGGGCATGGACTTAAGCTCTGCCAGGGGAGGTTTAGCTGGGATATTAGGAAGAAATTCTTTACAGAGAGGGTGATCAGGCACTGGAATGGGCTGCTCAGGGAGGTGGTGGATTCTCTGTACCTGGAGGTTTTTAAGAAGAGACTGATGTGGCACTCAGTGCCATGGTCTGGTAACCACAGTGGCACTGGATCAAGTGTTGGACTTGATGATCTCAGAGGTCCTTTCCAACCCAGATGATTCTGTGATTCTGTTTATTTCTTTTTAGAAAGCAAGGTGGGTGGGACTGAGACAGGTGCATTTTTCTTTCGTTTATGTTTTCTCTGACTGGATGTGACCTTGGAAGTTTTGAAGTGGTCAACAAGAAAGCTTTGCAGGTGCAAGCTGAAAAATCCATTGTTTCAAAGGAGACTGCATTGAGGAAGAAGAGATAAGATAACAGACCATGGAAAATCAATGTGACTTTGACTGTGAAAGAATGCCAGTGAGCTGAGCATATCTCTGGCTGTACTGTAGAACAGCTTTCGTGGGTGAAAGGGTGTCTACTGAATCAATCAGTTTTTTGCACTTAGTATCTATGGATCTAGGAGCTGAGAATTCAAGCAATCAGACTTTGAGGGATTACTGTGTAACAGAAGTTGTTCTAACCAGAAACAGCACAACATACACACACAGAATAGGTTTTAGTCAATTTCTCAGATTTTCTCTGCAAAACCTTTCACTGACAAAACCAGCTAGCAACACAATGGTGAATTTGTATAATGTAATTAGACTAGAAGGGTGAGAAAGAGGCATGACAGAAATTCTCAAAGCTATTAAAGTGCACAGAAAGAGGAAGAAGAGGTCAGTGAAGGACTGTGAGGTTTGGCAAAGCATCTGTAGCTGGAAAACAGGCCTTTTCCCCTTTGCTGTCTGAATAATTTTTAAAGGCAGGGTGTTTTTCAACACCAGAAGCTGAGCAAGAGTTGAAACGTGCCATTTTCCACTGAGGACACAAAAGGCAGGGGAAGGAGAAGCACTGCTGAAAACCCATCCACTGCTTTGCAGCCTCAAGGCAAAAAAGCTGCTGAAGCACTCACTAAGCATTAAGCATTTGAGTCATCCCTCTGACTTCGGTGGGAACTGTGATCTGTCTTATTACATACTTATTATCAGACAGATATAGTGAAGATTTTTTGCTTTTTAATATGGAAAGATAACAGGTTCATCCTCCTGTTCTATTCTATGCATGGGGCATTCTGAAAGCATTGAGTCCATTCTAATGTAGTGTTATGTTTACACATGTAGTATTCATACATACAATGAGAGGGAACAAATTATTCTTTATTTACATATGAGGAGTAATGCTTATGCTGTATAAAGCACACATATCTATAATGAAGCACTATATGCCCTGTTCTGCATCTAATTTATGCAATTTCTCTACACAATAAATGTGTGTTTTCACACATGTGATTGACTTTCACCCACAGAAACTCTCCAGAGCAGACAAAGGGACAAGTATGGGAATGCTGGCAACAGAACATTGTGGCATTTGCCCTGCAACTCAGTTAATTATGTCTCTATAAGGTATTGGCACACTCAAGATGTGAAATCATGAAATACAAGTCACAATCTAAAAATACACTGGAACTGAGTCCTCCAGGGAGTGTGGGTTCCTTTCTATTGCAACAACACTCTGAAGAAAAAGTCTTGTGGTTAAGCTGAACATCATGCACAGAACAGAAAAAGGGAATACAAAAGTTTAAATCTTGTTACAACAATTAGCAATGCCTCACTAAATTTGGTCCAGAAGAAACTGCAACTACAGCACTTAGGATCATTTGAAGTGAACAGTTAATTTTTGTGAAATCTGTTGAATTTTTGTTTCCTAAATAGATGATTTTCACTGTGTGTTTGTTATTCATAAATAGCCTCCAACTCCAGAGCTGACAGTAAGTTAGGACTGTTTTCATATTTTCTTTGCCTGTTTCTAATAAGATCTCTTTTCAGTATTCTGTATTGGATTTCTCTAGTCCTGTAAGATATAAGTTCAGATACCAGTACCTAGGTAACATGGCAAATGCTTAAAAGATTCCCATGCATTTTCTTAGTATTATGCAGGAAATCTCCTGCTGAAATCAACTGATAGCACTTACAAGGGATGAGAACATGTAGCAGAGGCTCAAAGCTTAAACACAAGAACTCCACAAAGGCTGGAAAATCTATTCTGCAAGGAACTGTGAGTTTTCAAGAGCTGTCTTATTTCCAATCTGAAAAGTGTTGAACAGCTTGGAAGTTAATTTTGCTCAATTTTAGGAGAGTTTCTGTAATATTTTTGACATACAGCATATCAATGACACCATGGCATAAAAACCTCAGAACTAAAAATGGTCAGAAACCCTGAATTTCCCCTCTGAAATTCTCACGGCTTTCTCTTGGTATTTTAAACTAAATGAAAGGAAGTACTGTTAACTTTTAAGTTTCTTCAAAGCAGTACTGCAATTAAAATTATTTTTTCACTGCTTGCAAACAAAAGTACTATTTCTTGTGATTTTTCTATCACTTCCCTATTTATCCTCTGATCTTTTTATCCACTAGAAATGATAAGGAAAGAAAAAAAAAATTGTAAAAAATACCTCTCTATACTACTGTCTTCTTTTTCTTAAATCAAGACCTATGAAATTATTTTATAAATATAAATGCTATAAGCAAAAGAATTAATTTCAATTTCTAAACTGAAAAACTGAAAAATACCACCAGTCTAGGCAGTTCCTCATACAGATTTTTTATTTTAATTAAGCCGCATTTTCAGATGGGAATATTTTGGTAAAAGTATCACTGACTGTGAATATTTTTTTCTTTCATTCTGAGTGCAAGCCAGCATCTCAGTATTTATAAAGAGCACAGTGAACCAACATGAGCAAAGAAATACCCTACCTTACCTTACCACAACTCAACAGACTGAGGTCTCCTGAACTGTCTTGAGTGTTGTGCATCATAGAGTTTAAACAGAAAATAACTGAGTCACTCAGGGTATTTGTCTGGCAATGGCAGCTTGTTCCCTACAATACATTTTCCAGTACTTTATCAAGTCTGTTTTTAAAATGTCTCAAGGGATAAAGAAACTTGGGAAAGTGTTTTAGAGCCAGATGGAGCTCCTAGTAAGGGTTTCCAGTTACTCAGCCAAAATAATTTTTTTTTTTTAAACTTCACGCCCCAGGTGGTAGGGAAGATGAAGTTTAGAGGCACTCTGTTCTTCCAGAGTATAGGGAAACCTTCTATTTTTGTGAAAACATGGAGTTGACGTTGCTGGAGGAGTCAATGCATGCTCTAAAGAAATTTAAGTGTCAGAATTCAAGACAGGGTCTATTCTCAACCTTTGTCTCAGAGACCAGATAGACATAAAAACTGTTGCTCTTCATTGCCTGCTTCTGCTCTGTTCTGTTTTCAGCCTCATTCCACCCAGTGGCATTAACTGTTACAGCAAATAAAGGAGAGCATGTGAATATTTCATTCATCCGAATGGCAGCAAAAGAGGAAGATGCAGTGATCTACAAGAATGGTAATTAACTTTTCATCTTTTCCTGCTATCATTGTCTTAGCCAAGTGCCACATAGCTGTTCTAAAGGAATTTCTCATGAAACCCAGGCCGTGCAACTGGAGCAGAAATTCCTCAGGCATATAGTGTTCTCTAAAGGAACCATTTTCCATATCCAGTATCATGAACTGACCTTTTTCTCCTACACCAGAGTGCCGAATCCTCTGTTTATACCTCTCAGGGTCTCCTGTCAGTGTTTTGTTATATAAAAAACAGTTGGTATGTTAAAGCAGGAGTTCTTACATCATGGTGCTGCTTTAGATGGGATTCCACCTGGAAATTTGGCAGGAAGCCTCAATTTAACCATGCATCTGGACAGCGGGTCACATTCTCTACCTGACATTGCAGCTGCAATAGCATCCCTGAGTATTCCTGATACAGCAGCTGGCAGAAGAGAAAATACTTGTCCTTTTGTATTTAACTGTTGCAGTCATTTAAAAGTACCAGTTTCCCCTTGCAGACCCTCGTAAAGGCTGTCTTCAGAATGAAACTGTTCTGCTAAACAGGATTCCTTTAAAACATTGATGTAACTTGTGCCATCTTAGAAAACAAGCCACAAAAGCCTTACTAACAGTGAGCATGAGGCTATCTTAATACTTTGCTGTCAAGCTTGTTTTGCAGCTTGTAACTCTAAATATTTGGAAAAAAAAAAAAGAAAAAAAAGAAAAAAAAATAGAAAAAAAAAAGCCCCCCAGTTTCAAAACTAATCCCTTTTATTCTTTGCTCTTTTTCTTTGTTGCTGTTTTTTTTATGAACTCTTACATGTTATCATGGACTAAACTGATCCAGTATCTTTTTGCTGTTTTGTTTGTCTTCCTAAGCGAAGTTTTACATTTCTAGGATGCCTGAAATTGATAGTATAATAATATGTATGATCACAAACAGTAAAGGTGCTGCCTGATGCTGTTTAACTTCCAAATTATTTCAGCAAAGTAAAAGAGTTGTTTCTTTACCAGTGTAGTTACAAGGGGATGTAGGAGGTAAGAGCATGTGATATGTGGAAGTATTGTCTGGTTAACAGACATCCAGGATAAAAGACTAAGAAAAGAAACATGAGAAGTGGTAAATGTACAGATGCATAAGCCATAAGGAGTAGCAGATGACAGAGGAAACATCAAAGAACAGAGCTCCCCAGCTTCTGAGGACCCCTGAGAGAACAATACAAAGATCTGTGCAGCTTAAACCAGACGAAGCAGAGTGATGCAATACTGTGGGTCTCAGGGAAAAAGAGCAAACTTATTATGGCACAATTGAGGGGAACTTTGAGCATGTGTGAAATAATGGAATATTTATAGAAAGAGCCAAACAGGAGAAACAGGGCATGGAGTGAACAGGAATGGAACAAGCATGAGAAAATGGTGTGGAGGAAAGGTAAAAGATGCCACGGGTCTTGCCAAGCTCTGCAGTAGCTGGTGTGATCTTAGCTGCCACATAGCTGTTGTTTTATTAAACTGTATTCTAAATCATTCGTAAACATAAAACTTTTCTGTAGCTGGTATGCAGATGTATAATCTGTTGTGACCTTTAGGACAGACTAGAAAGCTCAAAAGGTTTGACTCATAGTAACTGGTAAGCTGTGGCAGGGGTCAAAGGGGCTTGTGTGCCCGGGGCCAGAAGCAGGAAGATAAAGTGTCTAAGGCCTGTTACAGCAGGGATCGTTTGCATGGGCATGGGTGTGAGTGTGCACATGTGACACGAGCAAATTTTAAGCCAGGTCAAGCAGGATAAGAGGTCTTTCAGCCAGCTATGAGAGGTCCAGGCCAGCTAAGTCTCCTTTTTGTGTGTATGAGCATATGACGTCTCCTAGCAAGACTGACTAGCTGGCAGTGATAACTGTTTTGGGCTGTCTCAATTGTTCATGTGTGTGTGGGTCCCATCTGCACATGCATTACTTGTAAAGGCACAGTACTGTTGTGTGGGTCTGCTGGTGGCTGGTTTTCTCAGCACAGTGTGTATGATTATGTGCATGTATGTTCTGGGGGCTCCTGGGTAGACCTGGCATTAGCTGTCTGCTTCAGCCTTGCTCACTGCCACAGAAAGACTCCAAGGAGTCCTTAAGCCCTTGATGCAGCTTCCCTTTGACAGCAGCCAGTGTTCAAATGTAATTACCTGGTGATCCAGAGGGATGGGAGAAGACCAAATGCTATTGCCTTACTTAGTAATCATGTATGACCAACTACAGCAAACCTAGAATAACATAGATAAGTTTCCTTGGTAAAAAAAAAAAGATACATCTTAAGCTGGGAAGAAAAGATAAAGCTCTGCTTTGTTCTTCCTGCTTTGGTCTGCTAAGTAAATCTTTGTGCTACTCAGATCAAGTAGGACCTGGCTGGCACTTGCTATTTTGCCTCTTCCAGACACACTAAGACTTCTTGCAGATGGTCAACCCTCACTTATGGCAAGGCCAATAAACAAATGAGCACTATCAAACTCTTGCAACATTCCTGTAAAGCAATGCTGAACATAAAGTTGTTTATCCCATTTATCTAGTAAGTGTCCTTCAAGGTCTACCTTCCCTTTTACTTGCATCTCTCCTTCAATTATCAAAAACTAGCATAAAGAACTGTCAGCAGACTGATAACTAATAAAGAGATTCTGCTGCTTAGCCCATTCCAGCCGTCCTCCCTCAGCAACAAATGCAAACTCACTTCTGTCTGTAGAGGGTAAATGGCTTGTCTGTTTTGTCCCTGTGCTCCTCCCCCAGGTTCCTTCATCCACTCTGTGCCCAGGCATGAAGTGCCAGGGGAGCTGGAAGTCTCCTATGCTCAAGTTCAACCACAGGATGCAGGAGTTTACTCTGCCAGATACATAGGAGGAAACCTCTTTACTTCTGCTTACACAAGGCTGATTGTAAGACGTAAGTTCCATTAATGTGAGCTGATGAGTAATTGTTTAAGTTGTCATGCATACGAAGTGAAACATACTGTGCCTAAATAAGGACTAAAATCTTTTTTGGTATAAGATTACCAATTTTCTTGCCATTAGATTATATGAGAAAAAATTATTTTTCCAAGAGTCTTTGCTACAAGCTGATCCTGATTTAAGAAGCCAAGAGAGAAAATATCTGATTTATCTTCGATTCATCTTAGCTATTGCCAGGACAGCTTGCTGTTTCCTCAGTACATCAGCTTTTCAAACACCAAGTAAGCATCAATGAAAAAAAGTGGCATTGGGTCTTCAATGACATGTAAGTCTGAGCACAAAACAGGATTTTTCAAATGTTAGTTTTTTCTATAGTGGGCTATACCCAAATACTATTCATCCTAATATTTCTCATCTTTAGCATACATTATTGTAATTTTACAAACTACCCCCTAACTTAGTTAACTCCTGAAGTGCACCTCTTTGTGGATGACAGGACCAGTTTACAAAGCAGGTAGATATTTTCTATTAAGTGTTCTACATGCCTTGTAGCTCATGCTGACACGCCCATTTTCATAAGATAAAAAGAAAGATATATTCTATTAACTTGGATGGAAATATAAATCCAATATGTAAAATTAAATAGGTGTTCAAATATGTTACAGAATGGAGAAAATTCTTCTGATGGTAAAAAGTATTTTACTTGCTAACATGTTATTTCCAGTAGTTGAAAATGAATCAACATAATGCCCCAAATCTGGATTTTGAAAATAGTGCCACCTTTCTAAATAAAATGGACCAAGATTTGTTTTCAACTTTACTGCCAAGCTGCGCAGCAGAAGACTTGTCCATAGATGCTGTCCCCTTCCTCAGAATAGGCTTTTGTCTTGCTGTCTTGTTTATTGGGAAAATTCATGGGGCATAATCTGGGAGAGTGGTAGGGAGCACAGTGAAGAGAGGGAATTATTACATTATACTGCTTAGACACTTCCTGTCTTTCTTTGAATTATCATTAGCATTATAGACAGAGACTGATGAGCAAAGCTTTTTTTGCCTTTTTTTTTGTTTTTTTTAAGTATCCACATGTAAGCATTTCATTCTGAGGGAAGGAGGAGATAGAACTCCAAGTGTCATGTTGATTCATTAAATGCTTGCAGAAATTTGAAAATCCAGGTCTATCAGTTCTAGTGAGCCTACCTCAGGACTTTCCAGCATGTTATCTTCTTGGTCTAACTTTACATTAGAAGTCAAGAAGGTCAGTTTCTGTCATGTAAGAAACATTGTTATAAATAAAATGCTCAAAATTATCAAGTCGTTTCAGCTTTTGATGATTTCAAAAGGAACTAAGAGAAGTTTGCAACTCCTAGCGATAAATTTTGCATTTGTATGATGAAGTCATGTAGATTTTGAACTACAGACCACGAACTCTGTTGTTATAAAATCAGTATCAAAGCTCCCTGGCAGGGTTAATGATAGTCATATCTTCTTAAATTATGAAGTGGGAAAGAAAATCATGACAGGCACGGAAAAAACTGATTGCTCTTAGTCTATTTACTCCAGAAACATGTCAACAGCTGACTAATCCCACTTATAAAGACCCTGTGAAGACAGTAAAAATGCATCTGATGACATCCTGATCTAATGAATTTTGAAGACAAATATTGTTACAGAAAAAAGCATGACTTGCCAAATGCTGGTGTGTTGCCAGCAATACTGAGCTTGGTCCTGCTGGATTACTACCAGTACAGCCAGCTCTACGTGATGTCTGGACCTTTTGTAGGTCTTGAATCCCTCCCACAAGAACAAAAATCTTAAATATGTTTTTTTGTCAACTTCCAAACTTTTTCTTCCAAAGCAAAAAAAAATTACCTAATTTCAAAAATCAAGACTTTTTTAGTTACTTTCTGGAAGATGTTACATAGTAATACTGTGTACTATGCAGCAGTTCTGCTCTAGAAATGGAGGCATTTTGACAGTTAAAAAGGTGATTTCTTCCACTAGGTCGGTTGACTGGGGGCTTCAGGGGTCCATATGGATCTTTTACTGTATGTCTCAACTGAAAAGAATTTTGTGGCTTGATTGGTTACTGAAGAGGAAGATAACAAATATGTCATTATATTTTTACATAAAAGGATGTGAAGCTCAGAAATGGGGTCCCTCCTGTAGTTCCCACTGCCCTTCCTGCATGAACAATGGCATTTGTCATGAAGATACTGGGGAATGTATCTGTCCTCCAGGTTTTATGGGAAAAACATGTGAGAAAGGTGAGCAAATATAATTTTCACAATTGCTTATAAATTTGTTCTTAGTAGCAGAAGTTGGCAAATTATTGAGAGAAGCACCAAAACAAATAGCCTTGTATTAGTCTTTATAAACTATGGAATTTACTGCTGGTGCTGGAGACTGGACAGCATCGGGTAAGATGAAGCCTGACTAAGAAAGGCTGTTCTTGAAGGTGTGTTTTAGTTTCACCCTCTCTTCTCCTAGTAAGGATTGTGTTGCCAGTAGAGATGAGTGTTTCCCATTCTTCTTGATCAATAAGCACTTGGGCAGTGTGCCGGGTAATCTCATCTAGGCTTATTTTCCCACCAAGCAGATGATCTTTTGAGGTCCCTTCCAACCTGGGCCATTCTCTGATTATCTAGAAACTCAGTATGCTCAAAGCTACAGATTTATGTTAAATACATGACAGAATATAAGATTTTAAGGATAGACTTCCAAAAAACCTAATCTGCCTGGTGTTAGAGATTCCCTGCCTACTTCTGAACAAGCTGTTAATGTGCTCACAGGGTGATTTGTTTCTGTAGGGGCATATCAACAGTGTATGTCTGTTTGTGCACATCTGTATCTCTAACAATTAATTTGGATTCTGGAATACTTACTGCAGGCAGCACCTCTCTAAGGAACTTTTGGGTCCAGCCCTAAATATATATCCTAATATTCTAACTGTACTCCTGTGCTGCAAATACTACAGCTGACCTGTTGGAATAGTTAATGTAGGATCCCCTCTAATATGGCACTGATCTTACCAGAAAGGCAAAAGCTTGAGCTTGACAGTTTTGTATGCTGGTTTCTAAAAAGAATACTTGGCTTTCTTTGCACTGTTTGCCCATTTTATAATGAAAAGACTTACAAACAGAGCTTATTGCTGAAGCTCTGTCCTCATATATCAAAAGCAAAGAGTGCCTTGCTGATTGATCCTCACACGCAAGGATGTCTGAACTTGGACATTAATGCAGCTGTGGCAGAGGTTATGGATATTAATATACCTGGTGCCTGAATGATAAAAATTATGATTTTTTTTTTAATTAATCTTTTCTGGTTTTTAACGATCCATTATTAGAATCATTAGGTCTTTTGTGGACTTAATGCTGTTGGACTGTTCTTTCCCTCTCTCTCTCTCTTCAACAGCTTGTGGATCCAATACATTTGGCAAAACATGTGAAGAGAGCTGTAAAGAAAACTATGGCTGCAGAAACTATATGTTCTGTCTACCAGATCCTTATGGTTGTTCTTGTGCCACAGGATGGATGGGACTGGAATGTGACAAAGGTACAGTAAAATGTGAGGAACAGTGAAAATTCTCCTGTACATAGGAAATATAGTCGGGAACTAACGAAGAGTAAAAGACAAGATTTTTCACATTCTATAAAAGAGGGGTAATAGTAGTCACTCATCTCAAAGGACTATCTCAGGATCCCAGACAGATATAGTGAAGTCCAAAATATTTCAAATTATTCTGCAAAAGGAACTGATGTTCTACTGAGATGTTAAAATCTTCCAGCAGCTACAGTATTGCTGTAATTCTACAAGTCAGACTGAGCAATTTGACACCAATGATATATCCACTGCTGAGCAATATTGAGCATCAGCCTTGTTCACTTCAATTAGACTTTAATCTTTTTGGAACACAAAACACATCCTCCTTTATGAATATGTCCCATCCTATTCAATTGCGACATCACTGATGAAGCTTTTGAACACTCACTCAGTGCAAGTGGAAAAACAGGAGATAGAAGATGCTTCCATGTTGGCATCTAGTCTACAGATGGCAGGCATAGATGCTAATTTACTGTGTTTTTCTGACATAAGTCTGCTCTCATGATTCTCTGTGGATGATCTAGTGCTGATATATATACTTTCAAACTCAAGACAACCATGGAAACTAATCCCTACTGGAGAATTGATGTACAGGATTGAAAATTAATGGAAGACATTTTCTAGTTCCTTTACACTAACTATAAACTTATGAACCTGCAGAATGCAAACCTGGTTTTTATGGGTCGGATTGCAAACTCAAATGTAATTGTCACAATCGAGGGACATGTGACAGATTTAAAGGCTGCATCTGCTCCCTTGGATGGCATGGTCTGCAATGTGAAAAAGAAGGTAAAGCAAGGTAACACGGTAGTAAATGTCTTTTCCCAGTGCAACTGAAACAGATATTCATGCTCATATAGCATTTCCACTCTGGGCTGGTACCTTTGCCCTGTCAATTACATTCTAGGGTCCCAGACACTTCTGTACAGCTTTATTTCAGTGAAGTGGTTTCAAGCTTCTGCCCCATATGCTGCTTCTAGCAATCTGCTATGCTACCATTTAATCTGATTTTCCTTATGTTAGAGATAGATTTGCAAACCTTACTCAAGAGGATTTGACACTGACCTCCATATCAATTACTGACAGAAGCTGCACATCCTACCTGCATGTTCAACCTTTGGTTAGACTCATGGTACTCTACCATTACCTACTTCTTATTCGTCTGCATATACTCCTATACAATATGCCCCATGATCTGAAATGGATGGCTGAGACACGAAGACAATCCCAGAGTTTAAAAAAGGTCTGTCCATCTGAGAGAAAGTTAAGCATGAAAGCTGAACATATCTCATTCATAACCTCTTTTGATTCAGGCAAAGCTCACACACAGTATTTTTAAGAGGCACTCAGCATCACTGCATAATAAATAAAATTACAAATTCACTGTTAACTAGTAAGACCTTTCAAGAGAAAAAACAACCAGAGAACTAAGATTGCAATCCATTCAGCTGACCTATTCTGTTGTGATCTGACTGCTCTTACAGACAAAACGGAGAACAAATAGATATGGTACATTCAGTACAAAATGTGTTTGATTTTTTCATAGCTAGATTGTGCTTAGAATGTCAGTGAGAAAAAGAGAAGAGGAGATGGAAAGGAAAGAAGAGTGGACACAGGGTTTGCTCCATCTCATGTAGTATTTAGACTGATGTAACATTGCTGACTTTGGTAAGGTTGATGATTATGTGTGTCTACATGAGTGAGGGGAGAAGCAGACAACTATGCTGCCTAGGCTCATTGTACACCTAAACCTGTTTCAGTGCTAGCTTTTAAAAATTCTGTTTGAAGGATGACTTTAAAATACTACCTATCTTCTGTAGGTTCATCAGATCTGTCACCTCAGATAGAAAACTTACTAGATCCTGTAGAACTCAATTCTGGCGTCGAGTTCAAGCCTTTTTGTATAGCAACTGGGATGCCACTTCCTAAATCTGATGAATTTAAACTTTTTAAGCAAGATGGAACTGTCCTAAGGGTATGGTCTTGATTAATTGCTTCCTATTTCTGATATTTATAATGACTTTATCTGTAGCTAGTGCACACTAAGCATTTCAAGCATAATGTGAAGTTTCCATATTCTGAGCTAGGTCATCAATTCATGATATGAAGCTCATATAAAACTATGGAATTGATCATTGTGCACCCTTTCTATTGTTATCACGAAACACTAGATGAGATCCTAAGCTGTGAGAAAATGCCTTGAGAATATCCCTAAATGCTGTGTGTCTTTTGCCATTTCAGCCTGCCCTAATTGTTACCAGTAATCGCTCTGAAGCCATGTTCACAATTAATCGAATCCAGCCTCGGGATACAGGAACCTGGGTCTGCAGTGTGCAGACAGTAGCAGGAATGGCAGAGAAACCATTTCAAGTCACAGTAAAAGGTAAAAGAATGAATCTTCAAATGTGTTTGCCTCTGTACTCTTAGGGACAGTTTTATACTCTAGCATGGCAGAGCTTTCTGTTCTCTGCTCTGCAAAATAATAAATACCATCAGTCAGAATACAAATAGAAACCTTTTACAAGCATAGTTATGTATGTTGGAAAAATAAGTGAGATGGTAAGAATCAGAAGAAAACCCAAGCTTTTTCTAAAGACCTGAACTGTCAGCTTTAGTACTCTCTGTACTTCTAAGAGTTTTGAAGAACATCTTCCAGTTTCCTGTAGATCTAGGAAGGCACCAGAGTTTTACTGATACAGGGAATTAAAAAGCTGGTTTAATACTTGCATTCTTGCTTAGTTCCTCCTGTGCCACAGTATGCCCCAAGGCTGACAGACAGTGGACATAATTTTCTCATAATTGATATCAATGCTGAGTTACATCTTGGAGATGGACCTGTTGTGTCAACAAAACTCCTGTACAAGCCAGCAAAACGTTATCAGTCCTGGATGTCTGTGGAAGGTAAGAAGATGTTTTTTAATTCCCTTAAACACAAACTTTAGCAGCATGCTGAAACACAACGTGGTGTCTACTCTTGCCTTGACTCGAGGACTCTACAACACACAAAAGTTCAGCCTTTGTGTGACTGATGTGTGACTCTTTGTATATCACTATATGTAATGTTACTGTGTATGTGGCACATAAACAGTAGTCAGAAGTATGTACTCAGTTTTCAGTAACTAGAGGTTCCCCGCCTCCTTCCTTAAGATAAACAGTATGTGAGTCTGGGCCCAACAGTTGAAAACTTGCAAGCAAATAACAGGTTTTCAAATGTAGTGTGACCACTATGGAGATACCTGGTAGCATCTACAATCTTGCTTCACGTCTATTGTGCCCTCTGGTGGAACAAATATCTCACCTAAATATTTATTAGGAATGGTATGGGTAAAATGAAGCCTGCAGCCTACTTGGGAGTTAGATGAGCTCTTTCATCCCTATTTTAACATATTAAGCACCTAAAGTATTATGGGAAACATTACAGGACCTATTTAGCATAACCCAAAAGCTGCATACACAATGCACACTGCCTAAACATCCCATCTTGTTCTGTACTGAAGGAAGGGTACAAAGAAACATCCTTTGGGCTGGATTGGAACTCAGCTTAAATATAAGTATTTTATACTTCTAAATAGTTTTTCTTAGGGAGTCAGGAATGAAAGAATAGCCTGAGTATCTTACTTCCCATAGTTAGTGTGGTTCAGGAATATTTTCCAGACCTTTTCTTTTAGCATATTCTGCATGGGCTATGGCTTTACTTTTTCCTTTCACTGTCAGTAAAAGGAACAACCAAAAGACTGGACAATCTGGAACCAAAAACAGAATATCAGTTCTGTGTTCAGCTAAGTCGGCAAGGGGAAGGTGGAGAAGGACATCCTGGACCACAGGCTAGCTTCACAACAGCTGCGCTTGGTAAGGCATCAGCTTGGCTTTTCACAAAAGGGCCTGTAATCTTTTTCCCTCATCTCTGCTAGAACACTTTCATTTGAAAAAAGGCAGCTGGACATGAAAAGGATGTAAAACCTTTCAAAATCATCTCAGGCAAGGAAAGAAAAAAAGAAAGGAAAAATCAGAAAAGGGCAGAGCTATTAATTCTTCCTGATTTAGAGATAGGGCATCAGGGAAAGGAAAATTTACATCATTTGTCTGTATATGCAATACAGTTGGACATCAAAATTCCTTTCCATGGCAGCCCTTCCTCCTAACACCAGGTCAGTTCTTCTTCTTAGTATTAAATCAGTTTAGTTTAAAAATAAAGTTGACTGAACAAGCAGAAAAGCTTTTAGTCCACTAAGGACACTGCCCAAACTAAATGCAGACATAGAGTAAACGAGGGTTGCATGAGGAACAAAAGAGCTAAAGAGCTTGGCTTCTCACATATACAAAGTGCATTTTTAACACCATTGGGACTATCATCATCACTTAGGCTAGAGTTGCTGCCTAATTGGGCTGTATGGTGGGGAGAATTACCCTTTGCCACACCAGCCTAGGGAAAGCGGTTAGGAATAATGGGTATCCCTATTTCAGCTTGCATACTAGACTTCAAATGTTGTTCACTGTCTCACTGTGGCTTTTCCAAGGTCTTCCTCCACCAGAAGGTCTCACTCTCTTTCCAAAAAGTATGACATCACTGAATTTATCATGGCATCCTTTAACACTGAGGACAGAAGATGACATTCGTGTTGAAGTGGAAAGGAAAAGCGTGAATGACAACGGTGATGAGAGCAGTGTTATTACTCAAGTGCCAGGAAATATGTCCACCCTGATTATTAAAGATCTTGAGCCTAGACAGCAATACATGTGCAGGGTACGAGTGAACACCAGGTCCCAAGGAGAATGGAGCAACTATCTCTATGCATGGACTTTCAGTGACAGTAAGTAGCTGAACCACATCCTTCAGTTTAATTCTGCCTCTTTTCACCAGTTATCATCCTGATTGTCATTTATAGACTACATACATTAAGTGTAATCCTTTGTTCTGGTAACACTAATCTTGTGATAATAACATTTGGTTTGTATTACTATTATTACAAAGATAGCTAAGTGTCCGAAGAAATTCTTAGGACAGAAATTATCAGGAATGAATAATTTTTAAATTAAAACCCTAGGAATCCATGTCTTCATGTCACTGTAACTCATGCGTCTGACACACACAGTTTTTTTCCCCCCTCATAATGACAAACCCAGAAAGCTCCCTACACCAAGCTCTTGTTATTAAAAAAGAAATCCCCACCTAGACCCTGCAGTTCCCCCCTCATAATGGTAAGCCCAGAAAGTTCCAATGCCAAGCTCTTGTTAATAATAAAGAAATCCCCACTTGGACCCTTCAATTCAGCTATGTCAGTAGAGAAATAGGCAGCAGTTAAGGAAGGTGTAGAAGTTACAAATCCAGGTAAAACCTCCATGAGCAAAGGGTATTAGTGTTACACTAGGGACCAGTGACTGCCCTACAATTCTGAGTGAGCAATGTGCTTTCATAATGTCACAACAAACACCCTATCTGAGTGAAATACCATCTGAACAGATAACCATCTGAATGGCTGATGAGTCTTCCTGCCCACACCATACACTGGAAAGCTGGGCATCTTCATGCTTACATGGTGACATGAGGAGGCCCCCACTGGGATCCTGCATGTAGTAACAGAAGCATCAATGGCTGTCAAGGCACACTCCAGTTTCCTGAGCTCTGATGCTGAACTGTACTAAGGAGAACATAGCAGTACTCTTTTCCAGGAGAAAGCACTTAGCTTAGTAGTCATGGGTATGTCCACAAGTCCAGCACTGATGCTGGCTGATTAAATTTGTGGAAATGTTGGTATTGATTTCCCTTCTTTCTAAAAGCCTGTATCCTGAGAGATAATTGCTCCCTACAGCCATAAATCTATTCTGAATTACACGGGGATGATGACTCAGTATATAAGGAAACCAGCCCTTTGTGCATTAATTTGAAAGCAAACATCCTTACAGACAGTTCAGAGCATTGGTATCTTCATCCAAGGACAGGAGTCCTTGCCACTCCACCCTCTTCTGGAAGTACAGAGTACTGCAATTTGAGTGTCACCAAGTTCCTGAAACTATTGCATTTGATTACCACAGCTTGTCAACAAAATCCTGTTTCTTTTTAGTACAGCAAAATCACCAAGGAAAATGTTTGGCTCAGTGTGGGATGGAGAAAGAGGTGGATGTACACTCCAACACTTTGTGTGTGTTTGTGTTTGTTCTCAGGAATCCCTCCTGCACCATACAACATCAGGTTTTCTAACACCACTGACACATCCTCAGTTATATCTTGGACAACTGCTGAGGGTCATTCCATCTCCTCCATCATCATCAGCTACAAAATTTATGGCAAGGCTGAGTACAACCACATCGATATTATCATAAAGAACACCAGCATTACTCAATACCATCTGAAGGGCCTTGAGCCAAATACTGTGTACCAGGTTCAGATTAATGCTCAGAACAATATTGGCTTGAGCAACCCAAACACATCGTTTGAACTGAAGACTCTTCCAGAAACTAAAGGTTGGTTATTCCAGCATGCTGGATTTGCACAGAACAGGGCTGGAGGCATAAACTGGTTGCCTAAGGCAAAGTCATAATATTATTTTGCAATATTGTTTTTCTTTCACTCTTAATTTTGACACACAACACAGCATCACCAAAATTTGATTATCAGTTCACTGCATGGCATTAGTGAAGTGGCAACATACAACATTTGTGTGAACCCACTAGAAAGTGGTCAACAGCTTGTAAATTAAAGGACTATTAAATAATAGGACTATTAGATCACTAAATATGACCTCAATTCTGCTCTGCCTGAATTCAGCCAGACCTGCAGGAGCATCAAACATCTGTGACATTTTATGAAAACAAAGGGATGTTTTTATGCTTTTATAGTTTACAAGACAGGAGTATTTAGCTATGTATTGTTCACAACCTTTTCTGAATTAGCTGAGAAATAGTGATGAGCTCTTCATGTGCTTCCTTAACAGCTCCACATGAATCTAAAGGAGGAAGAATGCTGCTTATTGCTATACTTGGCTCTGCAGGAATGACCTGTGTAACAATTCTCCTGGCCTTTCTCATCATGCTGCAGTTAAAGAGAGCCAACTTCCAGCGCCGAATGGCTCAGGCTTTCCAAAATGTGGTGGTGGGTTTCCAGCTTTCCTGTGTCAGTGTGATTATAAATTCTGGGTCCATCTTTTCCTGTTTTCTCCAATTCCTGTTCCTTAGCCTTTCTAGATACTGTCTCCTCATGTGCAGTTAGTACTGTTGTAAAGCTCCTCTGCTAGTGATTCCAGAGCTAAATCAATTACAGTTATAGGCTATGAGATAGAAAACCTGATTTGAAAGAAGTTCCACATCATTAATCCTTCTCCCTTTTCTGCCTTGTTACATCCATGTATGACAGCTACCAAGCCAGATGGAATGGAGAAGGCTCTCTCTCAATGTTCTCTCTCAATGAAGTTGTGCCTGATTTTGAAAACAACAATATTATTTCATGTTGGTTTTGAGCATCAGCAAAAAACATTGTGGCTTTTCAACTTGGGGACAGCACGCCAGGGATCAGTCACCAACACCATATTTCTGTCGATGAGGCAACAGCCTAAGTCCATATCACCAGAGAGATGTCTTTTAATCTACACACATACATATTTGTATCTTGCTGTGGTCTCTATCACTCTGTTTTCCAGTGCTGTTCTCTTGCTTCAGAGGTGAACCTGAAGCTGGTCCAAATTGCTCTTCCATATCAATCTGCATAGGCTGTGCCATTAGCAGGGTATCAGAGGGCTCATCCAAAGAGATAATCAGTCACCAGACCACACAGAACAGCTCTTGCTCCTTGTCCTGAAATCTTTCCCACAGAAATGTTTCGTGGGAATGTGTAACTGAAGTAGCAAGGTCTCCTCAAGTATGGAGAGAGATTGTTTCCTCTTTGTTTCCTCACTTCTGTCTGCTGTCTTCTGACTGCACCAACTGACACATTAGTCAAACTTAATATGAGACAAATCACAAACCCAACACTTAAAAATGGATCCGTTTTACCGAATAATTTTGCCTATCTCCTTCACCTTCAAGATGATTATGAAACTGTTCAGGATGCCTGGCTCTACAAAGGTACTTATCCATGAATTCAGAGCCTGCTTAGTTTTGTGGATGTTGTCAGAAGTGCTTGATGCAATTACTGTCTAAAATAGGTGTAACTGTCTAGTGTACTTACTCTTACATAACCAAGAGATAGATCAGACTCTCTGTAGATGTCCACAGAGGTGTAATTATCTTATGTAGGTGTAATTCTCTACTGTACTCATTCTTGAATAGGAAAGAGATACATCAGGCTGTATGTCTGTGCATGAGAGAACACACATATATATTCAGGAGTATAATCAAAGCATTGCTCAGTAAAGTAAAAAATCACAGTTAGTGTCATTTGCTTAACTCTGTTACAGAGAGAAGAGCCAGCTGTACAGTTCAACTCAGGTACTCTCACTCTGAGCAGGAAAGCAAAAAACAGCCCAGATCCCACCATTTATCCAGTTCTTGAGTGGAATGACATAAAATTTCAAGATGTGATTGGGGAAGGGAACTTTGGGCAAGTCCTGAAAGCACGAATTAAGAAGGATGGCTTGCGCATGGATGCTGCAATCAAAAGGATGAAAGGTAGTAAAGATCAGAGACTCTGAGACTAAAGATTTCTATTGGATGGTTGCTCAAAGTATTTCGCTATCATTAGAAATGCTTAGTATCCCTCTTTTAAATTTAAAAGAAATATTCACAGCTGCTAGTGAAATTGTATCAAGTGTTACTAGAACAAGAGTTGTGCCCCGGCAAAGACTGCACTTCTGCATGATGAAGTTGGTTTATACTTCTCTCTAATTGTTAATATCATTAACTATTATATATTTTTCAGCCCACAGGTCAGCATGAATTTCATGTCTAAGTTCACCTGCAGAGTGGGAACCTTTAAAAGATGTCTTTTAAAGATAGAGTAGCACAGAGCTAGCCTTGGGGCACAGCATTTGCTCATCTTACACATTTAGAGACAACTGTTTCTATGCATCTCTATGTATAAATACTATGAGGATCACTAATTTTCTTTGTACTTGTTGGGCCTGACTGCCAGATTTCAGAGAAAACTACAATACAAATAAGAGTGCCAGAATTTTCTTACAATTCACCAGATCATTATCTAGGAAACATGGGAAACAGTTAAAAAAGACCCGTGGTCTGCATGCAGGCAGAAATAATCAACAGCACACAGAAAGATTTTTAGGCAGCTCATTTTCACATGGTCTACTACAACATTTTACATCCTCAATAAGGGAAGTAATGTAGTATACCAAGATGCTTTCTTTTTCTGAAGATGGTTACTACAGACATTAAGTTCTCTCTTTTTTTTTTTCTTCAATCAAAAAGTCCTACTTTTCCAGTAAATATCAATTAGAGTTTTTCTGTCTGGGGTGAAGAAGTAGTGCCCCAGGCAGACCAGGTCCTCATAATGAAAAACAATATGGTCATACATTCAGTTCAAAAGAAAATATAAATGCATGATTTTTTGATTTTTAGAGTATGCCTCAAAAGATGATCACAGAGACTTTGCTGGAGAACTCGAAGTTCTTTGTAAACTGGGTCATCATCCAAATATCATAAATCTTTTGGGAGCATGTGAGCATCGGGGTAAGACACTTTTGAATGTGTGCTTCAAAAATTAATTTAAAAAAACACCTCACCACAGTACAGCCCATACAGACCCTTGAAATTGTAGCTTATAAGCAGGTCTTTCTGCAACGTTTGTTAGAAGGACATGTAAACTTGGCTTTAAATCTACAAACCCACATTAATCCTTCAGAAATAATGTTCATCAGTGGTTCTAAATTCTCCTCTGCACCTAGGAATCGTGCTGTTTGATATTTTCTCCTCCAGTCTGTTTCATGTTTACTTCTTTTGTTTCGATGTCCCAATACTACTACTGACCATCTTTTACTTTGTGATATTCTCACTGTCTGATGTTTCATTAGGGTATCTTTATCTTGCTATTGAGTATGCCCCCCATGGAAATTTACTGGACTTCCTTCGGAAAAGCAGAGTGCTGGAGACAGACCCAGCATTTGCTATTGCAAACAGTACTGCATCTACGCTTTCCTCTCAGCAACTTCTACATTTTGCAGCAGATGTTGCTAGAGGGATGGACTACCTGAGCCAGAAGCAGGTCAGTCTTCAACTCTCTACACAATAACAGCACAGCAAATAATTTTTATGGGACCGTGACTTTTAATGAAATCAAAGCAATGTTTTATTTGTAGCTTCTATAGCACCGACTGGATCATTTTTATTTTGTTGTGTTCACATAGCCCAATCAAATACTTCGGTCATGGGGAATAATGGCAGAGATATTAAAACTTACAAACAGTAACTAACTCCTCAGATAAAGTTTTAAATGCTCTTGACAGTGACATACCAAGGCACTTCTTACGGGTTTTGTTCTTATTCTTCATGTCTGAAATTTTCAATATAGCACTGCAATAATACATGTAAAGCTCATAGACAGTGTAGTGATTTTTTTTTTTTAACTTTTGAATTTCAGTTTATTCATCGAGATTTGGCAGCAAGGAACATCTTGGTTGGAGAAAATTATGTTGCAAAAATAGCTGATTTTGGTTTATCAAGAGGTCAAGAAGTTTATGTCAAGAAGACAATGGTAAGAAAACAAACAGATACAATCTGTTTTTCTCACTTTTTGTTTTCTTATTTATTTGCATTTTCACATGAACAAAAATGCATACCCATGGGTAATAAAGAACTGCATATGCTATATATTAACATGTATCAGTATATTAGCATTTTACCTGTAAATTAGTTCTATAGCATGTTTATAATATAATATACAATTATATTATATTTATATAATATGTATTATATTTATACAGGTATGGCTTGTAGTAAAATAACCAATTATGCAGTGAGTAATGAGATTCAGTAAAAATGTATCATGAAAAAAATATGAAGAGGCTATGTGCATATCCCATGTGGAATTGTACAGCAACAAAAGAAGTATTTTTGTACGAGAATTTTTCTAGTTAAGGGAAGCTAATCTAATTCTATTGAATCCATCCAAAGTTAACAGGATAGTCACTACAGGGATATCAAGATCTGAGAGCTGGAAAGCCAGGGGTCCAGAGCTAATGCTTTGGAAGATCTGAAAGGAAAATGTGCAATAAGCATCATGCAGTTATATACCACACATAACACTGGGTGATAAAGAGACCAGGGCAGGCTAAGGCACCATAAGATATCACTCAGGAATTATTTCCATTTCCTCTTCGTGGTCCTTTTTTTTGTTAGCTTTAGAGAGAACGGTCCCTTTGGTAAGTAAATTCACAACTGAAAGAAATGTTTATTTACTTGACAAAGCTTACTTGCACAGAGTCAGTTTTCATTAAGGTAACACATAGAACAACTGTTGGGGTACAAATTTCAATGTTTCTATTCCAACCATCATCAAATAAACTTCCATCAAATAATTTCCAGGGACGGCTTCCAGTACGATGGATGGCAATTGAGTCTTTGAATTACAGTGTTTACACCACAAACAGTGATGTGTAAGTATGTTTTTCAAGTAATCTTTCTTTGATAAAGAAATATTTTTCAATACCAAGGAAAGTTTGACAGTCAGAATGAGACATCCACTCTTAACTCAAAGCACTTAGTGATTGCATCACCATGAGTGAGTAATTGAAGCAAAAATGCAACCCACAGCAAAAAAGTTTTTATTTCATCATCAATGTCTGAACAAGTCCTCCGTTCACGGCCTAGTTGGATTTGGGCCACTACTTGAGCTACATTTCTCATTTGAAATTAGAAGCCTGATGAGTCTTTGGGAGACCAAGAAAGACTCAGTATTTTAGTCAGGAAAGTGGAAGTTATATTTGGCAAAGCAATTTGGTACTAGCCCTATTTTCTGAGAGCTCACAGTCCAGTAAAATACTCTACTTGTTGGACTCACAGTGAATTATTTTTCCTAAGATACCATTCCCGCTTTCTGATTCTATAAACACTATAGTTATACAAAAATTAACAAAAATTAAATCACACTTCTCTGTGCTCTCTGAATACTAGCAAAACTATCTACCATTTTAAAATATGAAATCTTGTTGCATTAATGTTGTGCTGCGTAATATCTTTCTGTTCCAGATGGTCATACGGTGTCCTACTATGGGAAATTGTTAGCTTAGGTAAGTATATGAATTTTGGACTGCACAAATAAAAAACTGCACGTATACTCATTTTTATTTTGTCTTTATTACTATGCATTAAGCAGTATGGAAATACTAACAGGAAAAATGTAGCTGCAAAATATTCCATAATGTAAACTGATTTACCTGTTACTGAGTTCTTTTTCAATTCTGCTGTGAAAGTAAATTTCCTTTTACTAAAAATATGACATGTTAATGACAGTGGTTAAACTCTGCCTTAGGTGGAACACCATATTGTGGAATGACATGTGCAGAACTCTATGAAAAACTGCCTCAAGGGTACAGACTGGAAAAGCCTCTCAACTGTGATGATGAAGTGTAAGTAACCACCTCAGCAAACAAAACTGAACAGAACAACACATCTGCTATTGAGAATATATGATGTCTAGAAGAAATTATTGAAACAAACATTTTTTCAGGAAAACATAGAAACTACATTTAAAACAAACAAACCATTTTTAAAAGGATGCATGATTGAAAATAATTACTTAGGTCCCTTTGTATCCAGCATATTACTTGCCATGAGCACTTTCCTAGGCTCTATGCTCCTGCCAGATGCCCTAGTCTTTGCACAGCATGGCTGGTCTTTAGCTCAGAGGGAACTTTTCCAGAGAAAAGAAAATTATGTTCAGGCAGCAACCAGATGTGGAAATGTAATTTCAGCAATTTATTAATACATTTTCCTTTAAAAAATGGAATGTACATGACCTTCCAATGAATTTGTATCTTTAACCTACATATTTAAACTATCAGATGCTGGTGTTTGATTTTTAAAGGTATGACCTCATGAGACAGTGCTGGAGAGAGAAGCCGTATGAAAGACCATCATTTGCTCAGATACTGGTGTCACTGAACAGGATGTTAGAAGAAAGGAAGGTAAGAATGAATCCCTAGAAAATAATTAGGCCATGAATAATTTCAGTGTGGATTCCTGAAGTAACCACCTTGTGTCACACTCTTTCTGCTTACTCTCTTCCCAGACTTACGTGAACACTACCCTATATGAGAAGTTTACTTATGCAGGCATTGATTGCTCCGCTGAAGAAGCTGCTTAAGACAGGAGAAATCTTTAATCAATGAGGATGTATTGATGAAAAACAAAACTCCATCTCCTGAAGCCCAAAATGTGATGTGCTGTGTAGAACTGTGTATAGCTCTAACTGTATATAATACAGTAATACTGTTTTACTACAGATACGTATGTGTATATCACACAGTAACCTTTGCTTCCATGGGATGTAGAAGTGTATATACTGTTCAGAGTAGAAATAGACTGAAGTCATAAAATAAGCTGTTTCATATGCAGGGTTTTCTTTTTTTCTAGTTGTGCAGATATAGTATATACGTATATATTGTAATCCATTAGGTATTGCAATCTTAGATATTTTTTACACTTTCCAAGAGCTAATAATGGCAAAGTGGGTATCTCCTAGCAGTATTCCATATAAATTTCATTGTGATTAAAAAAAAAAAACCTAACCTCAATCTGACAATGGAAGCTGCAAGCAGATGTCAATCCACTATGTTCACAAAAGATGTTTCCTAAGTAAGACTCCAATTTGAATGCAAAGCTAACTAGTAGAAATAGTCTGTTCAAAAATTCTACTGACTCCTGTAAGATATAAGCATGTTCCTGCTCTTCCATTGTCCAGTTTTACAGTCGGTGTTTTCCTATATGCAAAATATGCATATATTTTGAAGTGTGTAATGCTATTGGAGGCAGCCATACAACAATGGCAATCCTATGCTTTACCATATGGGGATTAAGGATTACTACATACTGTAAAACACATTTTTACAATTAGCCTGGATGTACATGAGGCTTATTAAATTTGTATTTCATTTAATAATTTCACTGAATAATTGTAAATTACTACCTACTATATACAAGTAAAGCACTCAAGGTGTGGTCTCACCACTGCTGAATACAGGACCATGGTCAATTCACCTTCTCCTGCTGGCCACACTATTCCTGATACAAGCAAGGATGCTGTTGGCCTTTCTGGCCACCTTGGCACGCTGCTGGCTCATAACTAGCCAGGTATTGACCAGCACCCCCCGGTCCTTTTCTGCCTGGCAGTGGTCCAACCACTCCTCCCCACATCTGTAGCATTGCAGGGGGTTGCTGTGATCACGGTACAGGACCCATCACTTGGCCTTGCTAAACCTCATTTTACTGACCTTAGCCCACTGACCCATCCTTTCTAGGTCTCTTTGCAGAGTCTTCCTACCCTCTAGCAGATCAACATCCCACCCAACATGGTTTGTCTGCAAACTTACAAAGGAAGCCCTGAACTCCTTCATCCAGATCATTAATGAAGATACTTAACAGGACCAGCCCTAAAACTGAGCCCTGGGGAACACCACTGGTGACTGCTCACCATCTGGGTTTAACTCCCTTGGCTACAACAGTCTGGGCCCAGCCATGTAGCCAGTTTCTAATCCAGTGTGTGTGTCTATGCCATGAGAAATTAACTTTTCTGAAGAATGCTGTGGGAGATGGTCTCAAAGGCTTTACTAAAGCTGAGGTAGATAATGACCACAGCTTTCCCCTCATCCACTATGCAGCTCACCTGGTCATAGAATGAGACCAGGTTGGTCAGGCAGGACCTGCCTTTCCTGAACCCATGCTGTGTGGGCCTGATCCCTTGGCTGTCCTGCATTTGCCACATAAGTGCACTCAAGATGAACCTCTCCATAATTTTTACATGCACTGAGATGAGGCTGACAGGCCTCCTTGGATCCTCCTTCTGGCCCTTCCTGTAGATGGGCATCCTAATGAAGAGCCTCCAGTCATCTGGTAGCTCCTGGGCTAAGCAAGACTGCTGCTAGAAGATGGAGAGAGGCTTGGTGAGCTCCTCTGCCAGCTCCCTCAAGACTCTCTCATGGATCCTGTCCAGGCCCATGGACCTATGGGTGTCCAGGTGATGTAGCAGGTCATTAACTGCTTCCTCCTGGATTATGGGGGGCTTGTTCTTCTCTGCATCATTATCTTCCAGCTCAGATGGATGAATACCCTGGGGGTGGCTAGTCTGACTAATGAAGACAGAGGCAAAGAAGGCATTAAGTGTGTCAGCCTTTTAATCGTCCTTGGTTGCGATGTTTCCCTCACTTTCAATAAGGGAAGGAGATTCTCCCTGGCTCTCTTTTTGTTATTGATATATTTGTAGAAAAAAATTTTGTAGTCCTTTATGGCAGCAGCTGGATTGACCTCCAGCTAGACTTCTGTCTTCCTAATTTTTCATGTACATGACCTAACTAGATCCTGGTACTCACCCTGAGATTCCTGCCTCTTCTTCCAGAGGAGGTAAACTCCTTTTTTTTCCCAAGTCTCAGTAAAAGTTCCCTGTTAAGGCAGGCTGGTTGTCTTCGCTGCTATATTGTCTAACACTGCATGGAAGCAGCCCATGGAGACAGATTTCCTTCTTGAAGAGCACCAAGCCTTTCTGGACCCCTTTGTCCTTTAGGACTGCCTCCCAAGGCACTCTCTCTACCGTTGTCCTGAGGAAGCCGAAGGCTGCCCTCCTGAAGTCCATGGTGGAGGTTTTCCTCACACCCCTCCTTACTTGACCTAGGATTGAGAACTACATCATTTCGTGGTCACTTAGTCAAACACATGCCCCACCAGTCCTCTGTTTGTGAACAGCAGACCTAGCAAGACACCTCCTCTGGCAGACTCACTTACCAGCTGCATTAGGAAGCTATTTTCCATAAACTTGAGGAACCTACTAGCCTGTCTCCCCTCTGCTATGTTATACTTCCCTGCAGGTCTGGTAGGCTGAAGTTCCTCCCCAGGATAAGGGCTAGCAATTGTGAGACCTCTGCCAGCCACCTGGAGAATGCCTCATCCACCTTGTCAAGGTTGGGCGGTCTATAACATGGTATCCTCCTTATTTGCCTTCCCCCTCATACCCCAAAATAACAGTAATGCTAATACACAGCTTGAGATGTCTCTGTTCAGCCTAAACATCACAGAACTATTGCTATTAAAATCATCCATTAGTTTGGCAGAGTCTCAGGCAGATTAATATCTTCTATACTTTCAACGTACACAAGAGTATCCCAGGTTTAGTAGCTAGATTTTACTGCCCTTTATTCAGCCCCATTTATGGCACTTGGTGCTACTCAAAGGCTTACAGCTTAGCTGCCAGCAGGCTGATGTTCTGCCTTTCAAAGGACAATCCATTCAATCTCACGTCCCCTTCTTCCCAAGTGACTTACTACCACTGTCAGGAACATTACACTACCAGGGCCAACAGTTTTCTGTTATTCCAAACTCCCCACATCCTAACATTTTTATATACTTGCCAATATCTATGTGCAAGATCAGAGTATCATTACATATTCCCTGTGTTGTTTATTGATATCACATCATTAGTTTTCCCATATTCTCTTGCATAGAGTTATCAAGTTCATACTCAGTACAAGTTTTTGGTTGGGAAAGAAGTGTTTCAGACGAGTGGAGTTGTCCATGCTTTGAGGAGTATGTGACACAGAATGGCAGGTAACTGCTTAAAGTCAAATTTTAGTTATAGTTCAAAAAGAAATGATTGGAGAAAGTGAGCCTTTAGGAACAAAAAGGCAGAACCAAAGCCTCCACACAGCTTTTCATGCAAGCCTTCTTTCTCAAGTTCCATTTAATGCAACAGCTCTGATTGTTCAACAAGCAGAGTACAAGTAAAGCAAAAAGTCCCTAACATGTCCAAACAAAACTCCAGAGCTATGGAAGAATGCAGTGTGCCTGGAAGGAAAACTAAGAAATTATCTGAGAACATGCATCCCTGGCTAGAGTGAGATTCACTAAACATCAGCAGAAGGTGACGGTTATCAAAAACTCCAAACAATCACCTTTACCTCACTGGATTGGCTGCAAAGAAAGGTATAGATATACTTGGGGATGTACGAATTCAATTAATCCACTCCATGGCTGCACTTATCCCCCTCGACAGCAACACAGAAGGAAGAACACCTGAGGTCTTAAATGACAGGGATATTTAATTCTTCTCCAAGGAGAGACTGACACAACCGTAAAGTCAAACACAGCTAGCCCCTCTCCACAAAATGTTGACTAACCTACATGTCATCAAAACATATAGCCACCTGATGGTCAGAAGTAAAGCAAGTGGAAGTAAACTCTTCTCAGCAGTATCCAGAGTGAGGGTGAGAAACTAATGGAGAAGAGTCATATCTATGGAAGAGTTTATACCACTTAGTAGCCCCTACTATTTACAGAACCAGAAGATGGCTCATAATAACCTTGCAGGTCCTAGTTTTCTCCTCTCTTAAGTGTATCATAAGAAACAAAACAGAATGATTGCTAGTAAAGAATGCAAACTATTTTGCGATTTGGATGAGAAAAATGAGTGATTCTCTGAGCTTCCCCTCAGAGAAAGTTTTTATTCCTAATTGCTTTCTATTCGCCTTACCATTTCACCCTTTAGCTGCTGATATTTTAACTTGCTCAAGAAATGACAACCTTTATGGCTTAATTAGTTAAACCACAGATTTTGAGTTTTGTTATTTATTTGTCAATTTTTCAGTCAAATCAGGCAGACAGTATACTCAAGCTACCTCAACAGCTGCAGCTCTTGTACCCTGGACACCAAAGATCCTGGAGCTGAACACCTTTTTGAAGTGCAGTATTAGCCAGACTCCAGTTTGAGATGGTTAGAAAAAAAAAAAAGGCAAACAGTCAACTGAATTCAGAGCAAGTTAAATCATCACAGACCTACTGCTTTCTGATAACAAAGGGTGTTTCATTCTACTCACTCCCAGGTCTACAAAAAGCAAATTCAGCCTTGAAATTTATTACCTTTCTCTTGTACTAGCACAAAACTAACACAAACTATCACAAAACAGAAGCACAAACCAATATGAACAGAGGGAGTGGAAGTCATGCATTCAGTTTTTTTCATTTTTCTAGAAATGGTGGCTACCTAGCTCTGTAGGTTAAGCTTAGATTTTAACTCTGTGGTGATCAGCAATGACTAAACACAAATTTTAGCAGTAGGGACTGCTAAAGGCAGAGTCTTGCCTATTTGAGATACCCATCTTAATGTCTGTAGAAAAATCTTTTGATAATCCCCTTACCTCTACCATAGCACTATGCACAATAATGTCATAGCAAAGAAGTCAGAGGACATTATAAGCTTTGAGGTGCATCATCCAGCTGCTCCACTGGGTATATATCAAAGGCCATCAAGTTTTGCTCAGTGAGACCATCTATGTGTTCCTTGGTCAACAAAGATATGTTAGCAGAATAGAATATTATGCTCTCCTACAAGCTTCCCTGATAAAAGTAAATAGGAATCTGCCAGTTTATTAGAATAAATTAAACTGAGTATGTAAGGTCAGAGTGAAAGAAATTATTTAGAATGGCATGGCCAATGCAAAATATGTCAAATGCAATATTTCATAAGTATTATATGCACCTTGTAGACCAGACTTGTTGACTTGTCTTTGACAGCCAGTCAAGAAATTTACTGTAAGTTTTTTACTGAAAAAGCAGAAGCACTCCTATAAGCAAGCAAATTTTGAAATACATGTTAGCCTCATCACACTACCTTCAGAATATTAAGAGTGCCCTTTCTACACAGGAAAGAAACTGGAACAGTTTTGTATGGTGCATATTTTCACAAGCCAGCCTTACTGAAGGGGAATGAGTGAGTGGCTCTGTGATGCCTGGTTGCCATTCAGGGTTAAACCTAAACACCAACTACCTTACCCTTCAGGTATATCCTCTCCTTTTATAATATTATTGAATTAAAGGTATCCAAGACAAAGTTTTACATGACAGGAAATTAATTACTACCTTTTCACTTTTCTGAGTAATTGCTATCTCTTGATTTATTATGTAATATACTGATTGCTTAATAAGAACCTGGGCTCTTTCCATCATCTTGACGAATTTTCATGAGGTGGCCAAACACCAGACTACTAAGTGCTCTTTTGTGAGGCCAACCTAGCTGATGGGGAAACATTACTGATTTGTCTACTACTGTGCCATGAATTAACTGGAAAAGAGCAGAGGCCACAATTATTACATGTCCAGTTATAGTTTTGCAGCTCCCAGAAATCCCATCTAGCATCTAAACAATTTCCTTTCTCAAGCTAATTCTTTAGTCCCAAGTACTAAGTCATCTGTCTCATGTTCCTCTATTCATTTTAGAGAGGCAAACTGTGGGGCAAGAACTGTAGAAAAATTGGGCTTTGCAGTGACTTTTGTAAATTTCATTGACAGTAGTTCACTAATTGTATATATACAGTGAACAGCTTAGCTCTGGCCTTAGATAGCAAATACTTTACTGCAAAGTCTCATTTGCTTTGGCCTTTAAATATCACTCAGGAACGTCTATTGAAGATGAATTCCAGTTCCTTCACTAGTAATAATTATAGAATGGCTGAGGTTGGAAGAGGCTGGTAGAAGTCATCTTGTCCAAACCCCTTGATCAAGCAGGACCACCTAAGAGCTGGTTGCTCAGAAACATATCCAGATGGTTTTTGACCATCTCCGAGGTTAAGACTCCACAACCTCTCTGGACAACCTTTGCCAGCTCGGTCAGCCTTTCAGTGAAACAGTGTTTCCCAACATTCAGAGAGAACCTCCCGTGTTTCAGACTGTGCCTACTGTCTCCTGTTCTGGCACTGGGAAATGCTGATAACAGCCTGGATGTTTTGTTCACAACCTTCATTCAGATTTTTGATAAGAGCATTCCTGAACTCTAATGATTCTGTTTCTTATGGGCTGCCTTGATATTTAATGGCATAAACCATGCATTTTTGGTACCCAGTTATGCTGATAGGTAGCCTTGTTTACAGAGCTTCTAAGAGCAGTACCACCATATTACTTGAACTGTCATTGCCTTTTATGCACTTGACATTAGAAGTTCAGTAAGATCAGACAAAATACCATTCTGGGTTTCTGTGAAATTATTCAGTGGTGACGTATGTTCGCATAATTAGAAGAACAAACCCGCAAACCAAAAAGTTCAAATTCAGAATCTTATCATACTGTGTTTGTATATACCTCTCTTCCTTCTCTGAATGTGGTATTATTGATTATTGATCAACAATCAAGTACATTTCATTTTCCTTTTCATACATGTTCATCTGCCAAAACCAAAGTCTACAGAGATTTGTATGAACTTCATTAACAAAAGCACTAAGAAATATCCAGAAGAACAACATTTACAGTAGTCATTCCCCCAGCATATGAAGTTAACACTAGCCACCTTTGAAATCACATGATGTTGAAGTCAACACAAGGCATTTTTTCAATCTTTTCCTTTTCACCTAGACATATTAATGTAAACCAATATAGGTGCTATTAACTTAGACCTACCACTACAAGCAGCTGAGCCTGCTTTTTAAGCACTGATGAAAGCTCTGAGCAAATAAGTATTGCTGTTGAAAGAGTAGGAACACATTCTGCTGGTTCTCCTACAATTTTTTTTTTTACAGTGATGTTCAAACTCTGTTTCTTATCATAGCAGTTGCAGGACTTCAAGGAACTGAAAGGAATCAAAACCCAATAAGAAGAACAAATACAACCAATCCACAGTAAACACAGACAAATCTTGTTAAGCCGTACAGTCTGATGGTCTCAATGCATGGCTTATGACTATACTGCTTTTCTGTTAGATGACATTTAAATTTGTATTGGTTTTTATTCTATAAGGGAGTTTTGCAACTTTTTTTTTTTCTTTTTCTTTTTTTTTTTTTTTCTTTGAAGGGGAGAAAAAGCCTCCAAGAGTGAAAAAAAAGGTTAAATAAAAGTTGTTGAAAAATTCTTCTTAACTTAGTCTGTCAGAACAAAACCCCAAAAACCTATTCATTATTTAAAGTCTTTTATTTCTGTTACCACAGATAGAAGTCTAAGAGGCATGTTTCTTCTTAAATAGTTATCTGCCAATTCATTAAATCTAGTCCTGAAGTACCACAGACTGATTAGCATACCTTATGTAGCAGTCTACAATTTCACCATCTGGCTTAACAAATGCATCATAGACAACCACTGCCCCTGGGTTGTATAATACTGAAGAATTACCAGCATATACTTTGCCACTCCTACAGCACACTCTTTTGAAAGCTAAAAAAACTAACCAACCAAACAAAAAAACCCCAGTACATTTGCCCTAACTGGTTTTCCATAAAGTTAAAAATGCTGAGTTGAAGCTACATGAACAGTTACTGCGAAAGCAGAGTAACAAATACATAAGCATTCTCCAGTCATTAACCATGTAAAAGTAGAGAAAAAAAAATTTAAAAACCAAACCAAAACAAAAACCCCTCCACCAAGTTCCTCTATACTAAACTCAGAATTCAAGTTTACCTGTTACTTCTACTATTGCTATGTTGAAACTAAAATTTAAAGAAAGATCTACAAAGCTTGATGCATTAGTGGTAAAAGCTGCTGAACTCATTTGTAGTCCAGGTATTAAATACGGAACACTCTTGTAGTGTGTGATTTTATGCCTATGTATTCTACTGTCTGGTGAACCACTGGTTGAAATAGAATTCTGTTGCACACTACCAGCATACTACCTGTTGCACATACCAGCATAACCAGAATGTTTTACAGACCCAGAAAATATAGCACTACCTCTTTTCTCAGGATTTGGTCAAGGAACTTGATTTTCATTCAATTGTTTCTCAGTCAGAAAATATCCTTCCATAAGTTCATATAGAGCACAACCTTTAAGTGCTAAAAAAAAGTAAGTAGCACTTAAATATCCTAGTACTTTCAAAAGACAGCAACACTGAAATGACAAGATGTGCACTATAATTTCCATGCAAAAACTATATGCTTGTACCTCAGATCAATTAGAATTGATTAGAGATGAAGCTTTATTTATAAAAAGAACATTAAACAATAGTGATGTCAATTCACCAGCTATCACAGAAAGGGACAGACACACAATACTAAAGAATATGTTCTTTTCAAATAAAAGCATTTTCCCGCTAAGAATAATCATTCAGACAAAAATTAGGAAATTTGCTGGAAAAGCAGTGGTTAACAAACAAAGCCTGACCAAAACCCAAAGCTACATTTTCATGCTGAAGTAAGATCACTTATATGGTAAAGTGGAGAACTGGCATCTCCCCCTTTTTTTTCACTGTTCTCTTCCTCTGGCTTTACAGATCCAGTGCTGCCGCTGTTGCTAAGTCTCCCTGAATGAAAGAAAGAATATTTTTACCATTTCTTCTCAATTTTATTTCTTCTTAATATCCTAAACAAACATTTATAAATCAAATTACCAATTTATTTCAATGATTTATTTCTACAAAAGAACTGAAGTATGCAGAAATCTCTTTAGTGAAATTAAAATAAATAATTAAAGACATTTCTCCCCTGTTCTTATTTGTATGCTTACAACTCATTTAAAAAATATATCAATTGAAAGCAAAACTACCATGGTCTCTCTCAGCTTCTGGAGAGCCTTCAAAGCAAAATTCAGGTACATTTTTTTACTGCCACAACGATCATAAACAGATTGCTCTTCCATCAGGGCCTGTATTAACAACAACAAAAAAAAAAAAAAAACAAAACAAAAAAAACCCCTGAATATTAGTGGAGTACAGAATGTTCTACAGAAAGGATTGCCACTTAGAGTCTGAGATTCTTAACCAAGAGGTAGGTACACACACACACATGCAGTGTCCTAAATCTGAAGTGCAACAGGAAACACAAAGTCAGATGAATGAGTTACACAGAAGGATAAATTCAGTACTTATGTAGCGAAGATCTGCTCAGTATTGAAATCTAATCCTTGTGGGAATTTGAACATTCATAGAGTAACCATTCCTCTGGCTACAGATAGCCTTTTCTGATCTTGCTTTGAAGAAGGCATTACTACTTCGAGGTCAAGACATTTTTCCTTAATTTTCTTTCTGTAAAGGTGTATGAAACATACAGAAAAGGAAGGTCCTGCAGCTTTTAGTTACAAAGAAGCACACTCAAAATACTTTCACCAATCTTCTGGGAGAAAAAATGCTTCTTCCCTGGTTTTGTATCACTGTTTACATTATCTGTACTGTATTCAACATCAGAACACACTGTAAATGTCAAAGTAACACCTGATGTTTCACAAGCTTTCATGCAACACACAATTATACCCACAGAGTCTTATCAGGACAGCTCCATAAAGTCCTTTAAATGTCAGCATGTAAAAAATTTAGGTCACCTAAAGGTTAAGCTTGGGATATTTGTGCCTGTCAATCCTTATCTGTTTGCTGTAAGCCTGAGTAGCATTTGGTGTGGTGTAAATATAAGATCAAAGGCTCCAGAGGATTGACATTTATGGTTGTTCTTCAAATCCATTTTCCTCTTGTCCTCAATAGACCTCAAACTCACTGTTACATTCAAGGATGTCTCCAGTATTCACAAGCGGATATTAATTCTGCATGTGCAAAAGAAAAACCTTTCCTTTTAACACTAAAAAGATATGTCATTTTGGAAGATAATTAGCTTTGTTAACAACAAATACTTTTACTTGGAGTAAACAAACTTATAACATTCACAAGTGTAATTCCAAGTACACTTCAGTACACGCTTACTGAAGAGTCTGGAATATTTGCTTTAAAAATTATCAAATAAAAAAAACCAAACACCAACACACTGTGCCTGACCTGCAAAAGTAATCTTTAAGAAGAATTTTAAAGATCTGTGAAACCTTACAAACCTTGTTAATAGCTTCATTCTTTGTTCTACACAGTTTGAAACGTTCTTAAACAAAAAACAAAACCCAAGTATCACTGTCTTGTCTCAGGTGGTACTTTGCATCCTGACTCTCAAATAGAATGTCTTTTCTGAGTACAAACCTTAAAAAATAACACAAAACCAAAACCAAAAATGAAACATCAAAAAAACTCATGCTAATGTGGTCAATAAGTAACAATAGCCCACAGTTCAGACAGTCTTTTGTCCATCCTTGGAGAAGAGAAAATAAATAAAAACCAAATATTACTGAATAGTTATTCAGAAAATTGGAGCTGAACATCACAGCTAGGCAGAAAGAACTAGCAGAAGAAGAAGCAATAGACTGTTGATGCTTAAACAAAATGAAGTAATTTTATGTTCAACGTTATGCCAGGTATTAAAACTTCTTTAACTTTATTTCTTGGAGAAAGTTCAGTCCTTCAGCAAGCATTAGCAGGTCAGTTATGATTGAAGTCATGCTCCCTATCTGGCCTTTATTTCAGATAAATACAGATAGTACAACACCTAGAGTGTAAACTATGGACCCTATGAACTAGCCAGAAAAAAATTAGTTTATTTTCACTTACTACAATCCACCTATTTTGTGATAAATCTAATTCAAAAATCTGGCAGTCAGTTATGTCAGACCCTGATACTGTCACATCCAAAAAGGTCCAAATGATTACAAAGATGCAATGTGTGTGTCAAACAAGGAATAATATCTATATCACATCTATTTGCTAAGGAATATCCTTTCAGAGCAGC